>NW_004567109.1:43817628-43818865 GCF_000260355.1 Condylura cristata | reverse complement strand
TCTTGAGCAAAACTTTGAAAAAAGAGTACAAAATAAGTAAGGTGAAAAACCATTCCTGACTGAAAAAGAGCCTATATAACATTTAAAATTCCAGCACAGTCACTTCAGGAATTCAATAAAACCCAAGCCTCAAGCAAGTTTTAATGGTTGACCAAACTATAGAGAAATTTACATGTTAAGTTAATCTTATGAGCAAAGGATAGCTATTGGAATGTTTAGAATAGATCCAATTGGGAATAGCACAGTCAGATTTGAATTTGAAAATGTTGACTTGGCTGCATTGTAAAGACTGGTTCAAAAGATCATAGATCATATTTCTGGGTCCAATTAGTAAGTTCTTAAAAACAGTGTAGGTGAGCATAGGCAAGACATTAGTCTGATTGTGCCAGTGAAGATAGTAAATGATATCTATGTGGCAGTTTTAAGTTTGAAGAAAAAGAAACTATTGAAACATGATTGCCTTACTGGTAAAATAATACCTGGTGAATGATAGGACTTCCCAAAGTAATTAGGATAGGCTTTCCCAGGATGTTTGGAGCTATTCTCTGTAAGAAATGCTATTTTGGCAGGTAGATTATTTCTCACTTAGATCAGTCAGATTTATAAGCTCATGTGCAATCATGGGAATGATTAATTTCACTCCCTTCTAACTCAGTTTTTACTCCTTTTATCATTTATTATATTATGTTAGCAAAAGCACCCTTCAAAGCTGAATATTACATAGAAGTTTGTTTAAACTATATTTGTTCAGACTCCAGTGTACTTACATATTTTCAATAGCATATAACATCAAATTGTCAGTATACTTATGATGCTATAATACTACTCCAAATTTTCAACCTCATTTACTTTGTAGCATTGTTTGCTTTGTAATTATAACATGATGGTACTGGGTAGCTTATGGGTAATCCATTTCCATCCTGGGAATTTTAAATATCATTTACTTCAAATTTAAAAATCAGTCATTCATAAAAAAATGTGAAATGTGGTTTAATCTTTTGTTTAAGTTCTCTATTGTAGACTATAGGGGAGCAAAAATCTGACACCCCAAAATAGATCTTTTGTCAAGAGACTCTCAAGTCTGGATGGAAGCTGATTTTGACATTCATGTATAAACTTATCTCTGTAAGCGTCTCTCCCTGGAAGATCTTATCTCTCTATTGCCTTTCACCAGAGAAATTAGAACTTAAATCTACACATCTTGATTGTAGTACTTTTGCCTTTTAACTGAATTTCT
>NW_004567109.1:43809301-43815668 GCF_000260355.1 Condylura cristata | reverse complement strand
CTGAATCCAGTCCTGGTCCAGTCCTAGAATTTTCCTAGCAAAGTGGTTACCATTTTCCTTCAAGAAGGGATGCTAATTTAAATGCATGCTTTGGAATTTTGAAAATTTATTTATTTTCTGTATGTATTTTTCAATCTTTTCAGTTTAATCACAAAAATTCTCATGTAGCATTATGTATGTTTAATGCATGTAGGATGGTTTGAATTATATCTAAAGAAGAAAAAGGAACAAAAGTTTTTTTCTTTATGATAAGAATTCAGAATTTACTGACAGCTTTCAACCATACTTACTATACAACAGTGTTAACTATAGTCATCGTGATCTAAATTATATCCCTAGTACTTATCTATCTTATAACTGGAAGTTTGTACCTTTTTACCACCTTCATCAAATTCAGTGCCTTTGTTAATTGCTGTCCCCATTTGACAGAATATCATTCATATGAATAACTTCCAATGTTTCTTTCCCAATTCACAGTTATTAGTTCCACAGCTGACACAATTATTCTTCCTCCTTCAAGTTGACTTGAATTATTCTCTTTGTTACCTAGTCTTTTACTTTCTATTGCCAATGATGTAACAACTACAATATACGTTAAATTTAGCATAAAATACCATGTATAAAATATTGTTTAGATTAAACAATACATCAATATAAATTATATATGTCACAAATACAGAACTAGTAAAGGAATTTTAAGGGGAAAGGTAAATAGTAATTCAATACTACATTGGTCTTTATATTATGAAGGACCTATTTGTGTACTCAAAAATGTTGAGAAGATATTTACGTTATTGTAATTATATCTTCCAATGGAGTTTATTTTTAAAGAGCTTAAAAAAAATCAGACACTTTAGATGTAAAGAGCACTTTTGAGCCTTGTATCCTAGGCCATTCGAATACTTTGCCTTAGTCAAATCTAGACCTCGGAACCAGGGATTGTAGAGGTCATCTCTCACTCATATTGGACTCACCCAACTGTTACCTTTTTGATTTTTTATCACAAGTCATCATTTTTGGTATCATCTGTTCTGGGCTTGCATAAGTCTGACCTTATAAGCGAAACGGCTCCCAATGTGTCCCAGATAATATGTCTTAAATTTGGTTTCAGGTGACTGGAGAAACACTGAACACGTTTCCTCTAAATCTCAAATAACAATTTGTGGCTACTGTGCTCTAATGTGTTGTTGGAGAGAGCCCTTTATCCGGCCCTAACCCACAGACAAGATGGTCTTGTGCCCCTGCAGTCAAGTGAAAGTGGAATCTCTGTCAATGTGAATCAGACTCACATCTCAGCAACACAGCTGCCTGCAGTCCTTGCTGACGGTTCCTTCTGAGCTGTGCGGGGCACCCATGCAGAAAAAGCAAAATCCTACCTTTAGCTGGGGAGTTTGTGAATGTTACACAGGCAATCGTTATGATTTTGTATGGATGAAATAAACCAGGAGACAGTACTTGCTGTTGATAGGTATTCTCATTTAGGGACCTTGCTTTTTTCCGTGCTGATAATTGTTGCAAAGCATGAAGCCAGGCATCCTTTGGATACAAATGATTTATGAAGGTTAATTCTTTGGAGGAGGGCTTATTCCATAGTGTGTTTTGTGTGAGGTCACTCACTATCCTTTGAATTCTATGTATGTGTTAATTGCAGCAATTTGAATTATTTTATTTAAATTGCCAATGAAATTGTAGCAATTATAACAGCATGAACTGTTTCTGTTTGCTTTTTTTTTTTTTCTCTGCTGCACATGCCATTTTGGACTCTAGCAGCTTAACTTTATTAGTGCTATAATTTACTCTTTAAGTTTTATATCTGCAGGTTTTACAAAGGGTTGATGTCCGCAACATGAAATCGACTTTTCTTTTGGCACATGGCTTAGAAGGTGTTACATAAAGGTGTTACACAGCTATCTTCAAAAGGCAGTTTTCTTCCAGTGATCATGGGTTAAAATTTCCATGTTATATATCATAAATGTTAATGAATAGCATAAGACTTAAGCAATGATTCTATAAATCCCAAATCTGAATTGTCATAAACAGTTCCTCTTGCTGTGTAAGACAGTTAGAAAAGATCTCTAAGAAATTTATCGGTTTTCATAGAATAATATTAAAGACTATTCTGACTTGCAGTTTGCTTCCTATTAACAGATATGCAAAATAATTTTAGTACAACTATTATCAGTCCCACTCATATTAAGCCCCACCTCCTAGCCATAGAGTTAAGGGTAAACTTCCTGATCCCTTAAATGTGTGCTTATTGAGAACAGTTTGCAAGAAAGATCTCTTAATAAGTATTTTGTCTTTTCTTTTTAAATATATTTTTTAAAGATTTATTTTATTTATGCACACAGAACCAGGGTACAGGCCAGAGCTGCAGGGGCGGTGACAGGTTTCACCAGAAGACAGAGGGGAAGCAGAACAGGCAGATCAATGAAGTACACTGCTGAGGAGAGTCAGGAGAGGTCTGCTGCCCATGTGGATCACCTCCAGGGTGGGGACTGAATTTATGCTGAAGTGGCTTTAGCTTCTTAGTGCTGTGCTGTAACCTTCTGCACCATCAAGGAGGGCCTATTTTGTCTTTTTAAAAGATTAATTTCTATTTATTTATACATATAAGATCAGTGGTTTGGGGGTAGAGGGGGTGAGAGGATTCACCAGAGACAGAGTGGGGAATAGAACAGACAGATCTACTGAAATGCTGAGGGGAGCAGCAGGAGAGACGAGAGATCTGCTCCACTTTGTAGTTTAAGCCATTGGCTGGGGATCAAACTCTGGCTGCAGTGGCTGCTGATTGATAGTGCTGATACTTAAACTCTTGCACCACTAAAGAGGCTCCCATAGGTATTTTTCCCTTCCTACTTGAAGGACTAGTTTTGTTTTCATCCTGAAATGTGAAAGTTCTTTCAAAAATGTTCACTAAATGAAGGCCCAAACAGAATTCCATCTCCATCATTGGTTCTTTATACTAAGAATAAATCCTAATGTTTTAATCAGTTAGATGAAAGTTCAATGTGCACAGCCAAAGGCAAACAGTGAACACTTTTAAGGATACAGGGATCTATCATGCCACTTGGTTTGTTCATCCATGTATTCTTCATGGCATCTTAAATCTTCAAAATTTTTTCTCATAATCTACTTTTGTCTGTAAAACTTCTGTATAAAGAATATCCCTTAAGGGCTCTCCCTGGTGGTGCAATGGGTTAAAGCACCACATTATGAAGCTTACGGAAGCCACTGCAGCAAGGGTTAGATCCCCATTCAGGGAGCTGACCCACATGGTGTCACAGGCCTCTCCTGGCTCGCCTGCTGCTCCCCTCAGCAGTGTACTTCATTAATCAACCTGTTCTGCTCCCCACTCTGTCTCTGGTGAATCCTCTCACCACCCCTACACTTCTGGCCTGTACCCCAGTTCTGTAAACATAAATAAATAAATCTTAAAAAAAAAAAAGAATATCCCTTAAAATGTATTGTTTTTTTAAAGTTAAGAGTTTTTTTTTTTTTTTTTAACACTTAGAACATTTGATATTTAAAGTTTACAGGCCAAGAACATTTTTTTCCTGAGATTGTAACCTTTGAAATCTCACTCTACATAACAAATGTTATTATATTACAAACATGTAAATATAATCTAGCCTGTTGGAATAGTCAGCCCATTATATTTTATTTTCATTGGTGACTTAGATACATGAAAATATCCTAGGTAAAAAATTTTGGTCAAAACTTGTTTTGTAAGGAGACACATATTTAATCCATATGCCATTTCTCCTAATATCAAGATTTTATTGCCATCAAAATCACTACCAAACTTTCTATAGCAACTAGTGGGCACAACTCCGAGGATCCAATCTGTAAAATGTGTCACTTATCGCTAATCACAGTCTGACACTCTAAAGATTAGTTTACTATGAAAAATGAATCTCAGGAGACTAGACCAGACAGAGAATGATTCATGGATGCAAAATGAAATGCCACATTGTTTCAGGGATTGTAATTAACTTTTTCATGGTGCCAAGTACAATAGTATTTGAGATTCCATGAGACTGGCTCTATCTGTGATTAGTTGATTGCCCTTAGAGGTACAGAGTCCCTCTAATTCCTTTGAGACCACACATGTCTTTAACCCACAGGACTTTGAAGAGAACTTCTTGTAAACATGTAAGTCTGGAAGTGGTTTTTGTGAAGAAAAAAAAAAAAAAAGGTAGGTGTGCATCAAGGCTTTGGGTCAAAGAAGTAACTACTTTTCATTGCTTACAACTCTGTTAACAGTTGTTTACAACTCTGCTCATCTGTTTCCTAACTAAGAAAACCTGGTTGCATCCTTGATCCTAGAGTAAAATTGAAATTAACCCATGTGAGATATTATTACTGCTACAGATCTCTGAGTGATTAAGGAAGCTAATTAAGTATGCTGTGTGCTGTGGCCATTTTTCATGTGATGATCTTGCTAGATTTGATCCAGGGAAAACACAGGAAACTAGAGAGATAATTCTTCTTCTATTTTTTGTGAAATTGGAGCTTTCTTCACTTCAATTTATGACTTCCTTTCCCCTCCCCTTTATTACTAAATCTTTCCAGTGATATTCTATTCTTTTGACTTTTCTTGTTGCTAAAAATTTTGCTGCCGTTAAGATGAGAAATAATGCTGCATCCTGAAAAACAGTAGCTTCTTAGTATACAGAGTAGAACTATCATATCTAAGAAATGTTCTTCTTTACTTTTCTTTTATACTGGAAAAAATCATTCCTTAATCCTTTCTATAATTTCATAAAGATTCTTAATATACATTTTACCACTTGAATATGCTCTTAATATTTTAGTTGTTTATGTGCTGATACTGAAAATAGGGACTCGCCCAAAGGATTGTGGCTTTCCAAACAGCCACAGTACCTCTCCTTCTTCCTGGAGCTGAAGTGTACACTCAAATAATACTATTATTTCTTTGATCAGGATATAAATCATTACTATTACTACTACTATGACTGCTGTCACTACTATCACTACTGCAACACAGAGGTATAGTTAAAAGAATTTAAAAAATTATGGAAATATTTTATTTTGTGTAAGTACTTTTATAGTAAAATATAGAAATATCAAAGATCTCTAAGAAATTTATCGGTTTTCATAGAATAATATTAAAGACTATTCTGACTTGCAGTTTGCTTCCTAATAACAGATATGCAAAATAATTTTAGTACAACTATTATCAGTCCCACTCATATTAAGCCCCACCTCCTAGCCATAGAGTTAAGGGTAAACTTCCTGATCCCTTAAATGTGTGCTTATTGAGAACAGTTTGCAAGAAAGATCTCTTAATAAGTATTTTGTCTTTTCTTTTTAAATATATTTTTTAAAGATTTATTTTATTTATGCACACAGAACCAGGGTACAGGCCAGAGCTGCAGGGGCGGTGACAGGTTTCACCAGAAGACAGAGGGGAAGCAGAACAGGCAGATCAATGAAGTACACTGCTGAGGAGAGTCAGGAGAGGTCTGCTGCCCATGTGGATCACCTCCAGGGTGGGGACTGAATTTATGCTGAAGTGGCTTTAGCTTCTTAGTGCTGTGCTGTAACCTTCTGCACCATCAAGGAGGGCCTATTTTGTCTTTTTAAAAGATTAATTTCTATTTATTTATACATATAAGATCAGTGGTTTGGGGGTAGAGGGGGTGAGAGGATTCACCAGAGACAGAGTGGGGAATAGAACAGACAGATCTACTGAAATGCTGAGGGGAGCAGCAGGAGAGACGAGAGATCTGCTCCACTTTGTAGTTTAAGCCATTGGCTGGGGATCAAACTCTGGCTGCAGTGGCTGCTGATTGATAGTGCTGATACTTAAACTCTTGCACCACTAAAGAGGCTCCCATAGGTATTTTTCCCTTCCTACTTGAAGGACTAGTTTTGTTTTCATCCTGAAATGTGAAAGTTCTTTCAAAAATGTTCACTAAATGAAGGCCCAAACAGAATTCCATCTCCATCATTGGTTCTTTATACTAAGAATAAATCCTAATGTTTTAATCAGTTAGATGAAAGTTCAATGTGCACAGCCAAAGGCAAACAGTGAACACTTTTAAGGATACAGGGATCTATCATGCCACTTGGTTTGTTCATCCATGTATTCTTCATGGCATCTTAAATCTTCAAAATTTTTTCTCATAATCTACTTTTGTCTGTAAAACTTCTGTATAAAGAATATCCCTTAAGGGCTCTCCCTGGTGGTGCAATGGGTTAAAGCACCACATTATGAAGCTTACGGAAGCCACTGCAGCAAGGGTTAGATCCCCATTCAGGGAGCTGACCCACATGGTGTCACAGGCCTCTCCTGGCTCGCCTGCTGCTCCCCTCAGCAGTGTACTTCATTAATCAACCT
>NW_004567109.1:43791067-43809201 GCF_000260355.1 Condylura cristata | reverse complement strand
GACGAAGTACACTGCTGAGGGGAGCAGTGGGCGGGTCAGGAGAGGTCTGTCTTGCCATGTGGATCTCCTCTGGGGCAGGCGGGAATCGGACTCATGTGGAAGTGTCTTAAGCTTCTTTGTGCTGTGCTTTAACCTGCTGTGCCACCAGGGAGGGCCCTATCTTGCTAATTTTTCATATAGTGGTCAATATAGAGTTGATTAGCCCCTCACCCAAAAATTGGTTTGGGTGTCAAAGACTGACACTATACATTCAGGGAATAAAAATAATGAGATTTTCTGAAAAGAGCAATAAAGCCCCTAAGTAGATTCATATATGTCTTCAAAGCAACTAGAAGCAGCAACTAGCAACTAGCTTGGGCAAGTAGCAACTAGCTTAGGGCTTTATTTTGGATTGGAAGTCAACCTGGGGTGAGGATTTCCCCATATGGCCTGGGCCTATAGGGTTTCAACTTTCACCAATGCCAAACCCCCCATATGACTTCTTTGCTTGCCCAGATTTGAGGAAGATAGGGAAGAGAGTTGTGAGGCTTGCAACTGTTAGCAATTTAATATTAGAAATATTATCAAATTCATTATTATCATTAAAAATTTGGCATTTAACTGGTAGAAGGAGACATGTGTTCTCCCATCAAGCTTTATTTGTAAATTCTACTTTACATTGGCCTTCAATGATGAATGATTTGGGTTTTGCTGGTGTTGGTGGTGCTTACATGGAAGTAAATGTTTTATCCAAATTTTCTACTGAGTAAGAGACAACTAATCAACAAAAGAAAGGACTGCACAAAAAAAGAGCCTATCTCTTTAGTCAAATAGTTCTTTGCAAATCTTCTTTTCACAAAAAAACGTTGGCTGCTCAGGGGGTCCTGTACCCTAAACTGTGCTGTGAATACTTTCTGAAAATTAAACAGTTGTGATCAACTGGCCTTCTGTGGAGAAGGCACAGAGCAGCAATCTGGCTGCTTAACTGAATGACCATCAACAAGATTTGCTTTCTTTCATCTCATTCAGCTATGTAGCAGAGTGCTTGAAGTGTCCCCAGGAAGTTCTTTTATCCTTGGCAGAAAGGGTTTGTGAGTTTTGATTTCAGTGCTCATTTATGCTACTCACTGTCAGAGGGATGCTGTGCAAAGAGTGAATCTGTAACACAAATGTCTGCCACCGCAGCCTTACAGAGCAAGAGTACAAAATATTAGTGAACAGTTTAGTGGACCTTCAAACACATGAATAGACTTGACTTTTTACCATGAATCATCCATCTAGGTGGGAAAGTGTATGTCTGTCTTTTAAGTTAGAAGTCCTATGTTTAATTACAAATTACTTAGCCTTTGCTTATTTAGTCATTGACTGCTCACACTTATATTCTATATCAATTCTAATTTGCTTTAAACTGAAAGTTTTGTTTGACTTTAGTTTCATTTCTCACTAACACAGAAATCACTGCCCATTGTATTACTATGCTCAAGCTTTCTTGGTTATCCTTGCTCCTTCCTGGAGCACTGAGAATGAAGGCAAATAGAAAAATTTCCCTTTCCTTCTTGAAACATAATAATAGAAATCTGGATTATATGATGAATATTCAAGGGGATAGGATGTAATGTACATATGAAAATCATGTCACTTATAACAAAATAAAGAATGATCAAAATTATGATAAAATAAAAAGTGTATGTTCTAAAGATTTTCAAATTCTAATTCATTTTTGAGCCACCTTGAACAACTGATTGCCTTCCTATATACCAATAGTGAACCAAAACAAGATGAAATTAAGAATTCTATCCCATTTAAAATTTCATCAAATATACAGACACACATTAACACACACACAGACCTGGGAATAAACTTAACAAAGGACGTAGAGGACCTATATAAGGAAACCTACAAAACATTGTTAAAAGATGTATAAGACACAAAGACATGGAAAAATATTTGCTGTTTATGATTAGGAAGATTCAACCTTGCCAAAATGGTCATCACACCCAAAGCAATTTATAGATACAACCTAATCCCATTAAAAATCCCAATGATATTTTTAAAATAGAACAATAGAACTAACTGTATTATACTATGAAGTCATAATGATTAAAACAGCAAAGTTCTAAAACAAAAATGAACACACAGACTAATATAATAGATTTGAGATCCCAGACATAAAAGCATATTTTATATATATATATATATATATATATATATATATATATATATATATATATATATGAACAATTAGTCTGTAAGAAAAAAGCAAAGTATGTATACTGTAACCAAAAAAACCTTTCAATAAAACAATTGGACAGCCATATGCAATAGCATGGAACTAGACTACTTTCTCATATGAAAATTGAGCTCAAGATGGATAAAAGACTTGGATGTAAGACCTGATACTATAAAATAGAAGAGAACACAGGCAAAACACTCTATGAATTGAATAGAAATGAATTTGGAAACATCTTTGCAGATTCAACTCTGTAGCAGCAAGGAAAACATAGCATAAAATAAACAAGGGGGGGCGGGTTTGTAGTTAGTATATCAAACTAAAAAGCTTCCACGCAGCAAAGGAAACAGTAATCACACCAAAAAGACATTCTGATTAATGAGAGGAATATTTGCACATCATACATCTCACAAGGGACTGATGTCAAAGATCAACAAAGAGTTCATAGAACTCAACAACAAGAAAACAAAGAACCCAATCAAAACATGGGCTGAAGAGATAAGTTAGCAGTTTGCAAAGAAGAATTGTAAATGCTAACAGGTACATTAAAGCATTTTCATCATCATTTATCTCAAGAAAATCAAAATCATAATGAGATACCACCTCATACCTGTGAAAATGGCCCATATCAAGAAAACCAGAAACAGTAAGTGCTTGTGAGGCTGTGAAGAAAAAGGCACTCTATTACGCTGTTGGTGGGAATTTAGACTGTTCCAGCCCCTATGGAAAGAAAGAAATGATATTCTTGAAACACTAAAAATGGATCTTCCCTGTAACCCAGCAATACCATCTCTAGGTATCTGTTCAAATAACGTAAAAACACTAATTTGAAAGGAAACCTGATCTTCTGTGTTTATAACAGCATTATTTACAATAGCCAATATATGGAAGTAATCTCAGTTGCTTCAGAAAATAAAGAGTGGATCAAGAAGATGTGTTGTTTATGTACACAATGGAATACTACACAATAATCAATAAAGATAAACTTTTCATTTCCAGCAACTGGATGGAGCTGGAAGAATTATTCTAAGTGAAATTAGTCAGAAGGAGAAGGATACAAACAGGATGGTTTCATTTATATGTGGGATATGGAATAACTAAACAAAGGATCAAACACAAGCCTTAAAAAACAAACAAACAAACAAAAACCTTGAAAGTTGATAATATAGCTGAGGAATCCAAAAGGGGAAGAAAGGGAAGCACAATCAACAATGGTGAAGAACTATGAGTGCTTTGATGGTGAGAAAACTATGGTCACCACAACTAAGGGGAGAAAGCCAATATTGTGAGGAAACAAAAGATGTAAAATTAGGGTGCCTCTTTAATTTAGAAAAATAAATTCCTAATTTAAACATTCCACTCATTGGCTTAATTTCCTAATCTTCAAGTAATGCAAACAAATTGCTTCCTTTCTTCTTTCTCCTTTCTTCAATCCTTTGTTTCATGGATATTTTATATGTCAGACCCCTCACCTCATGCATATCTTTACTTTATTTCTTACTCATATGGGACTTCAAGTTACCATTTCATTAATAATTCCCCTAGCAATATTTTCAACTCTGTTACCTGATTTGCTGTTGAACTTGCACAGGGAAAAACATTTTGATTAATCTTGCCTTTACATCTCAGGTACTTAACACAGCTGAAGGATTCAGAGTTGTGTATGTTGGTTGAACATAAATTCACGTCTTTGGCTTCCACTGTGCATTGAAAATTGCTTTTCATTTTCCTCATATTTTTCTACCCAACTATCTCTCTTTTATTTTGTGCCTCTCAGAAGACCTGATTTTCTAATTTTTCCTCTCTCACATAGTCTTGCCTCTGCCTCCCTGTTGATTCTTTTCCATAAGCAGTGGAAAAGGTTTTTGTTGCTATGCAAATAAATCAAATACACCAAAAAGGCAAAAGTAAAATAAAACTACATGTAATAACTTCTGTAGATGCAATAGTTTCTTCTGTCTTCTACAAACGTCCTGATAAAGAGTGCTGCATTTTCCTGCTCCTTGTCACTCAGAATCCCACCACTCCTAATGCTGTTGCCAAGGGTTACCATGATTGTTAAATAGCAAACACTTTCAGCCCATTTCTTCCTGAACATTTTAAGCGTATCAGCACTCTACTCTTGATCTTATTCTTGAAGAATATTTCTTTTGGCTTGATAGCATCTCTCTTGGATTTTCTCTTACTGCTATATCTGCTGTTTTTCAGTTTCATTTCTTTTCCTAGACTACTTTTAGTTTTAGTGTATATACTATACTCTGTTCACTTATTTTCCTGTATAGTCACATGCATGCTTTATTTATAATCAACAGTGTATGAAAACTCCAATTTTGTATTCAGTCTATATCATATATTTACACTATAACTTTTGTACCATTGTGATCCAGACATTTCCCTTTGGTGGTCCTTGGGAACTTAAATCTAAACATTCCCCAAACAGAATTTATTACCTCCTTTCTACTTGTCTGTTTACATCCTCTATTTTTCTACACCCATGCATGTCACTGTCTTTCTATAGTGCCTAACATGAAAACTTGAGCAGCATGTTCTCCCTCCATTATTTTTCATCTAGAGTAAACTATTTCTTGCTTAATATGCCACTAAACACTCACCCATTTAATTTGTCTACAGTTTTGTAAGAAGTTTAGAAAAAAGTTTTAATGAGAGTATATTATAGAGAAATATAATTTATGTTCTGCAGTTCAAAGAAAGCAGATATTTGAGTAGATAATTAAAGAATGCTGACAGTTATCCAAATATGGAGAGTAAGAGTTGCTATGAGATGCAGAGCCCTATGGGAAGGAACAGCATAGAAAGCAATCGGCATCTGGAAGGCTCAAGCCACAGGAAAAGCTGAGAAACAAGTATATATATAAGCTTATATACAAATGTAGATATACACACACACTCACACACACATGCCTATATATATATGCTTAGAATTTATCAGTAGGTTTCCATTATGATAAATTCTAAGCTGAAAGGTGATACGATGATAATATTTAATTTAGTGTCTAGATCAAGGGGGGAGTGGCTGAATTCATAGTATGATTTTCATATATGTACATATATATATGTACTACATAAAATAATTCAATAACTTGAACCTCTTTTCACTTGATTCATAGTCTTTCTTTTCTTCTGCTCTGTTACCCTAAATAGCTTGCCTCTTTCACCTAAGAACAGACTCCTGATGAAAGGAAAGTTCCTAAGAACCCAGTCAGTTCTTTCTTGGAAAGATAATTATGATTTATGCTATAAGATACATTATTCTGAAAATTATTAACTACCTCTATATATTTCCATAAATTTCATAGATTTCTTTTCATAGGCCCACTTGCATCCCACTGTGTGGTTCAAGTCAATGACAATTTTAACTTCTGTTCCCCTCAAACTAAAATGTTATAAAAAATACAGTTAGTAGCTTGGGGTATTTTTTTTCTGATTTGACAAATAATGAATAGTTTTGTTTGAAATCACTTTTTCAGATACAGCTGTGTAAAAAATCAAAGGCAGCTCAATTTTATTTATCATTAATTTTGACTTGTTTCCAGAGATGTTTTCTGGGAATTATTGTAACCTGCTAACTTTGTCCCTGTGTAATGGGAAGCAGATAACCTCAATTATGTTACTGAGTAGTAAGTTCTTTGATGAGTTTTTGTAGTTTTACTCATTATTGCTGATACAGTACACTGAGTCCAGGAAGCTGGGATTTGAGCATTATTAGAACGTAAAGCCTGGACCATTGCAGAATTGCTTTTCTATAGAATATTTGTTGCTTACTGGTTCCTTCTCTTGTGTGGGTGTGTAAGCAGGGAAGACATTGAACCACATGGAAATAAATCCACAGAGTTGTGGCGTTTACAGGTTTGTGGATGAGTCCCTATTTAGCCAAATATACTGGGGTACTGGCTGTCTCAACTGTGAATACAGAATTGTGATTCATTAGAAAGACATTACTGATACTAACAATGAAAGCAGACAGAACTCACGTCTTGTTTTTTAAAAATAATTTAATTATATATATTTTACATCATTGTTCCTTTTTTATCCATAATATTTGCTTTCTTTTCTCAGGTGTAGTCCTCATAGAATTTTTACCACCAATTTACCCATGCACCATCCACCATAGTCCCTTGTGCTCTTCCTGCTCTCGTTTTGATCCCTCTCCTTAACACTCTCCTACATAATGTCTCTGATTTATAGTTGTCTGTTTATATTTGTTTTGTTGTGTTTTTTTTTAAATGTTATTTTTCACCTGATCCCTTATTTGCTTCACCTATTTTCCTCCTATAAGTGAAACCTATAGATTTTCACATCTATTTTTTTTTTTGATGACTATATGACTATTTGTAGCACATTGTTCATTGTGTGCTCCTTCCTACCAGCAGAAGTAAAATGCTGTATCCTTAGTACCTGACTTAACTCTTTCAGGAGACAATTTAACTGTAGCAGCAGCAGTTTATGGGGAGACATTAGAAAATTACTTTTGCCTTGAGAAGGGAATAGTAAGCATCCACTGTTTATATATCACTAAGAAAGTAGATGAACCCTCTTCTCTAGTTCAGTATCTTAGTCTTCTAGAGAAGAGGATTTAAGGCCTGTGGGTCTTCTAATAGCACAGGTACTTGGATAGTAATGACCTTTTTTTGTTGGAACAGGAATATAACATGGCCAAAACATCAGGCTTTCTCCTATGAAAGTTTACAGCCAATTTTTCTTTTGTTTCTATTAGGGGCATTTATTGTTATAGCAGTGATATGCCAGATCAAGCAAAGACCAGTGTTTTCTGCAAATGCCTGTTAGAGAACTTCTCTTCCACAGAAAGGTGCTTCCTTGTTGCCAGGTTTTATGGTAACATAAAGTTTCATGACATTTATGGAAGTGTGTGTCACGAAGCAGATGGCTTGTTAGCCTGTTTTAGTAAGCTCATTTATATCCATACAATATTAAAACTTTCCCAAGCTTATGAATTATAAAAGAACATTAGATGCTGTGTAGTCCAAAGAGTCCTTTAATTATTAAAATTAGATATGCCAAAGGATTCAAACCTGAGTGGAAGTTAAAGATGGGCTTTGAATCAAGATAAGGAAGCTGAATTTGATTCCTACAAAATTACTTCTCTTCAGGAGGTACTGGAGTTCTACGAGTATTACAAGTACTAATTCAGTTTTATCTCTTATTACTTCCTGACATAAAGCCTTTGTGAGAGCTTAACTTCTATTACAAGGACTGTTCACTTCCCTGGGAGCAAGAAACATACTTAACTCAGTGCTTTTGCACATGCTGTTGTTGGGGTACAAAAGACATCATCCAGCACCCCTCTGAGTTCTTCTCAGTTTGGATGAGTGTCAAAACAGCATCATACAGGTTAGCAAAGGAAATAAAATAACATACCTATGTAAGTATGGAGAGTTCACATCTTTGTAAATTCTAAAGAATAATGGAGCAGATCAGGTAGAGTTATCCTATGGTTTAGGACCAGGGACATCACAGACAGAGATACCTGATAGATGAAGAGAGAAGTCTCATTCTTACTCTGAGATTAAAGATGAGATTCCTAGATAGATTATGTTTACTGATAAACCTAGAACTGAATGTGACCTCACAAAACTACCTTCTTCTAGGTCATGAAAGGGGGAGCAGTGATTGCTTTTTCACTCAGGGTGGACAAGGGACTTAAGAACAGAAGCTTCTCCAGCTTCAGGGCTCTGCTATCCCCACTTCAAAGCATCTACATTCTTTAAGTAATGATAATAGGTCTGAAACTCACAGGGCCTTGATAGATCTCTATTTTTATAACAGGGTGACTAGAGACATACTGTGGCCCAGTTGACAAAAGTCTTTCTGACCCTTTTTGGGGAACTGGCCTCACACTATCTTTATGTAGGAAAAGTTTCCCCTAGTTTTCATACCTAGCTTTTAAAAAACTACCCAAATATCAAACCTCATATCAAAAAGTTCATTTAAGAATGTGTATATGATTTGTTCTGGGAAAGCTTCTGATATGTCCTTCTTCCTCTGATTTCACTCTTTCCTCTGTGTCTCTCAATAGCTTGTCCTTAAATAATTATGCTTCTTATTATGTTGAAATCACAGTGCTTTCTTGACCAAGGCACACATCTGTGGGTATATTCAGTTACCCATGGTAAACAAAGCAGGAAATAAATGGGACCCAACTTATAGAAGCATTTGGATAGATACTTTTAAAATAATGTGGGTTATTTACCAAGGTAATTTAAAACATTACAGGGAGTAGAACAGGATGATCTTAAGAATCCTTCCTCTGTAGCTGAGCCACCTCTAAAAGGAGTGTGCATGTCTCATGCATTTTATATGTATTACCCATCAACTTTGGATTTAATTTTCTTTTACTAAAAAGGTTCAGCATATGAAGAGTGTGAAATCTACTAAAATAGTGTGCAAACTTTGCATATTTTTAAAATTAAAAAGATGATGATTCAAATCCCAGGAATTCAGGCTGTATTTCCAGATCCCTATTCATTCTTACATAGAGACCTTTCACAAGCCTGCTGCTCCCCTCAGTAGTGTACTTCATCGATTTGCCTGTTCTGTTCCCCACTCTGTCTCTAGAGAATCCTCTCACTGCTCCTGTACCTCTGGCCTGTACCCCAGTTCTGTATGCATAAATAAATAACACTTTAAAAAATAATATTGTAAAATATTTTTGCAGTAAGTTCTAATGATCCTAAATATTTCTATAGCATTGGTTGTAATATGTTCTAATGATCCTAAATATTTCTATAACATCGGTTGTAATTTTGCTTCTTTCATTTCCTATTCTATTTATAGGGTCATTTCTCTTCCTTTCTTCAGAAGCGTTGCTAAGGCACACCAATTTTCTTTATATTTTTAAAGAGCCAGCTCTTGGTTTTATTGATCCTCTGTTCTGTCTTTTTGTTTTTGACTTCATTTATTTCTGCTTCAATTTTTATTTTACCTTTTATTGATTTTTGATTCATTTCTTCTTTGTCTAATTCTTTTAACTGCAGAGTTTAGTTATCTGAAATTTTTCTTTTCTCTCTTTTACACATGGGCCTATATTGCTATTAACTTCCCAATAGTAGGACTTTTAGAGCATGTCATAGGGTAGCTTGTCTCTCCATTTCATTAGTCTGCAGATACTTTCTGATTTCTTTTTTGATCTGGAGTTTTTCAGAGGCATTGTGTTTATTCATGTTTTTAGTTGTTTTTTTTTTTTTTTTCAGTACTCTTGTTGTAGTTAATATCTAGCTTTATACCACTGTGACCTGTAAAGATGCCTGATATAATTCCTATTTTCATATATTT
Organism: Condylura cristata; assembly: GCF_000260355.1. NCBI lineage: Eukaryota > Metazoa > Chordata > Mammalia > Eulipotyphla > Talpidae > Condylura > Condylura cristata. The sequence continues at coordinate 43,799,681 of NW_004567109.1, read as the reverse complement.
TCTGGAACATCTTTTGTACCACTGTATATGATATGTTCTTGAGAATAATCACTTGAAGAAAAAGTATATTCATTTCTTTTGGGATATAATGCTCTAAAAATTGTTCGTAAGATCCATCTGGTTCAATATTTAATTTAAGGTCTTTATTTTGTTGTTAATTTACTTTTTGGATGATCTATCACTTTGTATCAGTGGTATGTTGAGGTCTCCAATAATAACTGAATCTATGTCTATTAGTTGTTTTAGGTGTGCTAATAGTTCCTTTACATGACATGGAGTCCCCCGCATTAGGTGCATAAATATTAATAACTGTAATAGCATTTGGGTGAATCATTCCTAGATCATTATATATGTTTATCCCTGATTACTTTTTTTTTTTTTTACTGAAAATCTAGTTTCTCTGACAGGAGAATGACAGCTTCTGCTTTTCCCTTTGCATTATCAGCCTGTAAAACCCTACTCTAACATTTTACTTTTAAACTGTTTCTGTGTTTTGGCTTTAATGTGTCTCTTATGACAAAGAATAGATAACTGAAATTTGTAACCCACCTTTTCATTGGTGTGTTAACTCACCTTTTTGATTCCTGAGTTGTGGGAATTCACAATTAGAGTGATCATTATACACTGTTTATTATCAGTCATTTTGTTTTATGATTTGATTGTTTTATATTTCTTTTGTTTCTCTTTCAATTTCTTTCTTTCCCTACTCTCTCTGAATATCTTTCTCTAGTGACTCGGTCAATCTCCTTGTTTCTTGTCTTTGAACCTCTATTCTGAACTTTTGGTTAGTGGTTACCGTTGGAATTTGGCTTCAATACCTATGTCTTAAATCCTTTGTGAGCTTGTGTCTGCTCTCCAACACTGAGCTATATATTTTTCTGTTCATTTATCCCCACCATTCAGTATTTTGTTGTTCACTCATAATATTCTTGTTCATGCTTCTGGTTTTGTATGCCTGTTGTTATTTTTCTCAGGATTTTGTGGGTTTTTTTTTTTTTTTTGCTTTTTTTTTTCTTGTAGAACACCTTTCAACATTTCTTATCTATACCCATACCATCCTGAATACCCAATCTCATCTAAGGTAATCTTGAATATGATTGCCAGAAAATGTTGGAATGGTGGCAATCTCAAAGGACAAGCAATTAGGTTTAACAGTGAGCTTCCTGATCTTGACTTTTTCTTTTTTAAACTTAGCTACAACAAATTAAATTATTATTAACAAGGACAAGGGTTAGACATAATATGAAAATATTATTTTTCTATCATATCTTACATCAGGCTGCTGTTTGTCAAATTCAGAAGCTTAAGGTTGATTCTGAGATAGTTCATATTGAATTGTTTTGTTTCCTGATTAGTGCTGTGGAAAGGACATAAACTCAAAAATTGATGCTTATTATGAGTTCAGATTCTAAATGAGAGTACATAACTCCACAAAATTTGTATTGCCTAGAAACTTTTAGCCTCTGGTATGTTATAAACAAAATAAAAATGTTTTGGACACCAAATTTTAAACTGCTACATGTTGGATTTAAGGGATCCGACATACAAAATTAGTTAACTAAGTAAGCTAAAGATAACTTTATTAATTCAAATAATTTATGTTAAAATGAAATAATCACTAAATTTGTTGTACTAAAAAAAAAAAAATCCTGAGGCCCTCCCTGGTGGTGCAATGGATTAAAGCACAGCACTAAGAATCTAAAGCCACTTCAGCAAGAGTTTCATCCCCATCCAGGGAGGTGACCACATGGCGCGGCAGACCTCTCCTGACCCGCCTGCTGCTCTCCTCAGCAGTGTACTTCATGGATCTGCCTGTTCTGCTCCCCACTCTGTCTATGGTGAATCCTTTCCCTGCCCCTAGACCTCTGATCTGTACCCCAGTTCTTTATGCAAATAAATATTTGAAAAAATCCTGAATATAAACATCTTTCCTACAAACTTTACGAGTTATCAAAAAGAGAAAAAGTACATTTGATCTTTGCAGTTTGGCAGCCAGTAATTGGATTGATCACTTTGAAAATTCACTGTTGGCCAACTAGTGATAGCCAGGGCACTTAAAAGATGAATTCTAGGTGACTGGTTTTACATAAAATTACATACAGAAGTCACATACTTATAACCCCAGTTCTAAAAGGATTATTTTGTATCAGATTAAAAGCAAGCAAAAACAAAGATGTGTTTCTTCTTAGTTAAGTCATTTTAAAACCACTATCTGGTTATAAACAAACAAAGCAGACAGACAGCAAAAGCAAAGCTGTTTGTGTCCATACAGCATGTAGGCTCTGCCAAGATTGCCTCTCATTTCCATCACTACCAAGCCCCACCTCTACTTGTCAAAATTATAGCAAATGCCTAGGTGCTCTCTCCTAATTTGCAGTCATGAAAATAATCATGGCATGTTTATGGAAAAATAAAAGATTTAAATGTCCTTCTGAAACTTGACTGGGACAACTACATTGTTCTTTACTATAACATCAAAAGGTTGTGCTATACCCTTCACATCCTGACCTCTCTGAGTAAACCAATTACCAGCCAATTTTTGATAATGAGCAATCATATAATCATAAGATTGGAAGAGACCTTGAGAGGGCAAATGGTACACCCTCGCATTGCAATTGGGGCTGCACTGAAATCATCTTGGAAAGTAATTCTCTACTCTTTTCTCTGACAATAAACCAAAGAACCCATGGTGGAGACTGCAGAGAGCTCCATTTACTCACAGTAGTTATTTGCCGAATCATGCACCTTTGTTGAATCTGTTCTCTTCCCTGTCTCATTCCCCACTTCCCTTTTGCCATTTCCTGCATGTAATCAGCTCCCTAGTAAACTACTTGCACTCAGATCTTGATCTTGGGTTTCACTTTTATGGGAACTCAATTACACACTCTGATAATAAACCTTAATAAGGACAAAAATCATCAATTAAATAAAGGAAACATTACACTGGTTATATTAATGTTAACTCAAGCAGAATCTCTTGATTTGCCTACTGTTACTAAAACTCAGGTGCCAAGGCATTAATCTTATATTGTCGAAACATTATCATGGCTGTGAAATAATAGTACTTCAATCAAACAAAATCCTTCATATAAGGTAGTTTCTTCTATTACTTATTGCTGTTTCTAAATACTGCTTGTTCATAATGTCTAATTTTCATAATAGTGATAGAGGTATCCAAATCAATAATAATAATACATATTAATGATCATCCCCACTGTAGTAATTTCACTTAGGAATAGATAGAACTCAGCCCTTGTAATATGTCTGGGATATTGAAAAGCTTTTAAAGGAGTATCTTAATATAACTGTCAAAAAAAAAATCCAGAGTCTCATCCTCCTTTTATTTTTCAGATGTAGATTTAAAAAAGGGAGGAAAAATAATCTCATTTAAAACTGCTAGAGCTATATTTTAAGTAATATGTGCCCAGGTCTAAAAAGTCAGATTTTAGCTCTTGTGACTATAATGTTGTTGAGAATTCAAAATATCCTTAAGAATATAAAGCATAGTTGGAGGCCATGTATATTCAGTCCTCACTCTCCATCCTGTAGCCCAAGATTATATAGAAAATGATGAAGATTAAATAGAGACCATCCAAAAGGTGACTATAAATTACATTCTGTCATCCATTCTCTGCATCACCCAGGGTAAATCTTTGGGATGAGATGAAAACAGTAAGTCTCTAACTTCTACCGCTTTTCTTTCTTTACCCGTACCAATATTTTATGAGAATAGTGAATAGGTAACAAGTGAAACCCTCCTATTCTTTTTTGCCCCCAATCTCCTTTTTGAGTGGTAAAATGTACCTAGGTATACCACTGACCTGAGGGATAGTCCTAACCCTGACATCCCAAATTTGTTGGAAATCAGGACAGAAGAAGCCCTTGAAATCTGGTTTTCTAGTCCATTTCTAGACAGGACATCAGGATGCTCAGTTTTTTGAGTCTTGCATTTACCTCCTTGTCTTTTTTATCTTGAACTTTCTATTTAATGCAGTATTCCTTTCAAACCCTCATTCTGAGATACAAGTTAAGTGGACTTATTATGTTCTGTCTAGTGAGAACAGAAATTTGGTGCTATTCAACTTGTTTATGGTAGACATGTTTATCTAGCTCTTTTCTTTATTAAAAGAAAGGTTCCCAGTCTGTTATGGAGATGGTCAAGACAACATCTAACCCTCATTGATTAGAATGACAAAAGTTTACTATTCATATATGCTCACTGTCTCAGGAAAGGAGTTACTGTGTGCAAGCAGAGTCATAGAAGTGTTGCACTTGTGACCAGGGTGGGCATCCAGGGGTTATGGGATATAGGCTTTGTGGCAACAGAGATGTAGTGATGAACCCTGGTCCCTTTTGTTTTCATTCTGTCATGGGCTAGAAGGAAAAGTGCAAACAATTAGGTTGAAGACAGAGAGAATAGCTGGTATGACTTACAAGGAACTGACTAGGTGGGAGTCTTCTCCACTCATGGGAGTCTTCTCCACTCATGGTAGGTATGGAGGGTGGTCATATCTGGTGAGAGCAGGGAAAATTAGGTCTTTGGGATCCAGTGAAGTTCAAGCACATGAGATCATAGGACTTGCAAGAGAGTAAGTTTTGTTGTTTTATCTGGGGATTGGCAATCAGTTACTTATATTCCTGTTGTTCTAGTCACTCTCTGGGACTTGATAGGATAACTCTTGCTACTAAAAATTTCCTATTCAAATTAACTGGTTTAATTCTGGACTAGATTTGGGTTCACCAACTTTCTTGTAACTTGTGGATTTTATGATACTTCCCTAGGCAAGTTGAGCCTCCAAATCTAATTTACTCCCAAGTCATTCCTGAATATTCTCATCCTTCTGAAATCTCACCATACAACGGCTTCCAAATCTCCTATGCCCAGTACATCAATGCTCTCTAAGAATGATCTTAGAGAATGATCAATTTGTAGTAAAATGAGAACATTGATGATAAAAGATACTATTACTTTTTAATTATTATGTGTCAGTTGCTTTGCTGAGTTCTTTATACACATATTCTCAGTTAATTCTCACAGTCTTATTTTTTAAGTGAGGAAAGTTAGGCTGGGTAATTTGCTGCACTTTTCCATGATAAAGCAGTTAGTTAATGGCAAAGTCAGAATTTAAATCTAAATCTATCTTGACTCCAAGGGTTTGCTACACCTATTAGATAACTCATAAAACATTTAAGCAATGTGATTAAGCATTTCAGAATTTCCAAATGAAGTCTATGAATTTATGAAGATTTGGGAAGTCTTGACATTTATGTAGAAACCCACGGGTCTGTCCAGGACAAGTGCCCAGAACCCTGCTTCTGGATGCCCTGCCAGCAATGGACCTGTGTTGCCAGCCCTTATCTCACCTGCTAACCTGTATGGCTCGAGGCAAAGGGCAGAGATCCTTGGGGAGAAACATCTTAGTGTGGGAAGGAGGATTTTAATGTAAAAGTCATATCTTTGAGCAGGGCAGCAGACCTTAAAATGAAGCTATTAGAGTTGCACATTATGGGAAGCAATGCCAGGGGTTGGCGGGAAGGGGATGTGCTTATAGTCACAAATTAAATCTTTCTCATCCTTTGGGATATTGTACCGGTGATTTACAGGGTTCAGTGACAGTATCTTCCTTTCCCTTCCAGACCCCTCCCAGCTTGCTTTTGTGGCCAGTACGGTTAAAGAGCAATTTGATATTCCTTATAATTATAATGCATATCTCACCTTACTGCTGCATGGCAACTTTGAGGGAAGAAAAAGAAAACAGACTGATTTTTCTGAAGGATTTATAGCCTTGGCATCACCATCTGGGAGGGATCTTGGTACCCCATAGGAGCAGAGTAATGGAAATTTTCCATGTTCAGGGTTGATTTGAGTTTGCCTATCTGGTCAGTGCCAACTTATTCTGTGGGCAGCATGTGTGAATCCCAAGATATTTTAGTTTTGTTAATCTGATCAGTGCCAGTCCATTTCTGGCTTTCCTATCCACCTGCTGACTCCCTGGCGTTGGCTTCCTGCTGCTCTGTCCATCTGTTAAGAATTTATTTACAAAACACACTAAATGCAAACTGCACCAGGGTGGGACTTAGTTCCCCCTGCCCAGGAAATGGCATCATGCCAAAGCACAATTTCCAATTGTTACTAAGCTTGAGTAGAAGAAATTAGAAGATTCAAGGGACTCTTCCTTCCACTTGAAATCCTTCAGGCAAAATGGCAATTAAATAAACCTTTATTTCCATCCAAGTAGGTAATGCGTACACTACACAGACATGTAAGGTCTAATTTCAAAGTTGTTTTTTTTTTTTTGAACATTGGTTTGGTAAGCAAAAATCTATGCTTATAATACAGGATACCTTATTACCTGCTCATATGTCTCTAGTTAGAATTTCACTTTTAGACATGGTTGTATTAGTTAATAGTTTAGTTCACTCCAATATAAAACCAGGATTGTTCTCATTCTAAGTGGATGAACACATGTGTGCACATGAAACATGGATATAACATGGAAATGCATAGAAAACATATGGAATTTGTACTAACTTGACTGTGTCACATTGAGGAAAGGATATTCTTATGCGATAGAGGAGGGGAAATGACAAGTTCTTAACTGATGAAGTAACCAGTCGTCCAAAGAACTCAATCTGGAAGTAAAACAATTCAAATAATTGAAAAACTAGAAAAATAAAGATATTCATGGTGGTAAAAAGACAATCACAAAGGAAGAAAGAATCTGCAGACTTTTTTCCTCCCATTTTTCTTAGTCAAGGCACTTATGAGTGGGGGAGTGAGGATTCTCTTTTTTAAAGTTAAATGCAAATTTCTTTTAAGAATTTTAAGTTACATATTTTGAATTTTTGTAATGGAATAGAATCATTTTGTAACTGAGAGATGGCCTAGATGAACACTGATATCCCTTTGAGTACCAACTTTATTAAGAAAACAATTCCTCTGCAAACTATCTCCCCCACATATTCAGCAAAACAAATCAGTATCTACCCCTTCACTTTGGCAAAGCAATGGTTTTGCTGCTGCTTTTCCATTAAAAATGGGACTCTATCTTTAGATTAAAAACTTTGAATTTCAGAAAAAGCTGTGTTCATATGAGCTATGAATATTCTTCATTGCTGAATATGGAGCTGAGGATTGGATCTAGAAAGTAGGAAACAGATTTAGACAAAATTCCAGTTATAGATTTGGGGTCAGTGAGCAAATCATATTAGAAGGCTCTCAGCAGAGTTCCACAGAGAGGTTGGGTTTAAAAGATCCCCCAAACTCTTCAGCTGTCAAAAGTAAGGAACAAAATTAGAGTAGTAACTTTGGGAATTTTTGTATATCATGACTTCATGGTCATTACATAGTTTCCTGTTCAATATCTTTACTGATTATTTGAGTCAGACATAGCAAATAGTTTGGCAAGATTATATCTTTCTATGTATCAGATATGGGAATTACGTAAGAGGGATAGGAGAATATTTCAAGTGGACACAAAAATGATAAAGGTATGGGTTCTAAAAAAGCAAACATTTTATGAACTCTTGCATGGAGTTTCCTGAATAGGATAAATAATATTAATGTGTCATTTTGAGGTTTTATTGATTTATTCAGCAGGTATTTATTTACCAAGCATTGAGCTCTCATCCTTATGGAGCTCACAATCTAGAAATCGAGAGCTAGATTTTTTTCTTGTTATTGATGTAAAATTGGCATATGACATTAAATTAGTTTCAAGTATAAGATGGTGATTCATTGTTTAATTGTGAAATGATCACCACAATTAATCCAGTTGTATATAGTTCATCATATATTTTATATACTTTTAAAATGATCTTTAGTTCTTAATATGATTTCCTTTAGGATTAAAGGAAAATATAGAGTTTTCACGTACCCCTCCCCAACTCCTTCCACCAGTGTCCCTTATTAACATGTTGCATTGGTTGATACATTTGTTTGTTTAAGCTTTATTTATGCATATAGAACTGGAGTATAGGTCAGAGGTGCAGGGGTGGTGAGAGGATTCACCAGAGATAGAATGGGGAGCAGAACAGGAAGATCTACGAAGTACACTGCTGAGGGGAGCAGTGGGTGAGACAGGAGAGGTCTGCTGTGCCATGTGGGTCACCTCTGGAGCCGGGGATCAAACTGTCACTGAAGCAGCTGTAGCTAGCAGGCAGTGCTGTGTCCTAACCCTTTGGGCCACCAGGGAGGGCTGGTTGATGTATTTGTTACAACTAATGAAGCAACATAGGTGCAGTATAGAAAGTACATACTTATTAATTCCTTCTTTGATTGTACAACTCTTTGGACTTTGACAGATATATTTCATGTTTCCAATTTATATTGTCATACAGAATAATTTTACTGTCTTAAAAATGTCTTGTGCTTCACCTGTTAATCACTGTATTCCCATTCCTAAACCCCTAGCAACCACCAATCTTTTAATTTTTATCTACATTTTTTTTTTTCTGTTGGCAAAATGGCATGTAGTTGGAATCATATAGTATCTAGCCTTTTCAGACTGGCTTCTTCTACTTAGAAATATGGCTTTAAATTTCTTCTATATCATTCTGTGACTTTGATAACTTTTTCTTCTTCTTTTTTTTTATTAAAAAGTTTATTTTTACA
>NW_004567109.1:43745623-43788032 GCF_000260355.1 Condylura cristata | reverse complement strand
TAGTTTGATTCCTTCGTGGTCGGAGAATATAGTTGGTATGATTTCGATCTTAGTGTATCTATTGATATTTATCTTGTGACCCAGTATGTGGTCAAACTTTTTCTTCTTTTAATTATTCAATAATATTCCACTGTATGGCTATGCCACAGTGTGTTTATTAATTTACATTTTGAAAGACATCTAAGTTACTTCTAATTTTTTGGAAATTGCAAATAAAACTAGTGCAAAATTCATGTGCAGATTTTCATGTCATAAATGTTCAATTTATTTTGATATACCATTTGGAGCACCATTGCTAGGCTAAATATTAAGTGTAGGTTTAACTTTGTAAGAACTTTCAAAGTGGCTGTGTCATTTTGCATTATTACTAGCAGTTGTTTAGAATTCCTACTCCTCAGATTCACCAACATTTGGTGGTGTCTTTTTTCTGAATGTTGGCCATACCATGAGGTATGTCATGCTATCTCATAGTAGTTTTGTTTTAAAATTCCCCAATGACAATGAGGTTAAACATCTTTTACAATCCTTAATTGCTATCTATCTTCTCTGATTAGTTATATGTTCATATTGTTGAATTGCCTTTTCTGTTACTTTGTTTTTACCTCTACAATATCTTTCTTTTTGAATTATTTGGATTGCTTTATTTCCAGAATGTGTTCTCTTGGGAGACTCTCTACTTAATCAGTCAAGAATTTGCCTTTCCCTCTCTACCTTAAAAAACAGTATCTCATAAGAATATCCTAGCTTTAATGTGTGACATCAGTCAAGTTAACAAAACCTCCGTATGTTTTCTATATACTCTAAATGCTCTTTTCTTAGCATAATATATTATACTTCTTTAAAAATATTATTTAATGTGTCCACTAGAGTGTACCATATATATTTACAACTAATCTAAGCTTACTTTAAAATAACAATGTACTACTCATGAGTAGTAAAGTTTCCATACTTAATTATAACTCAGACAATTGGTGAGTCAGTTAATATTTGATAATCTAAAATTAGCATGGTATGAAATATTATATATTTTTATATTATGGTTTAATTATCCTGATTTTAATATTGTAATATGGTTAGGTAGACTATAGATTATTGATCCATTGGTCCTAAATCTTTACTCTCCTGTAATCAATTTATTATACTGCATGACTTCATGGTGGTTAGTGTTGAGAGATAAATTCTAATTAAATTCATGGATTTCTCATTTTTCCCCCTCACATTCTGGGCCTTCTGATTTGTTTGACTAGTGAGTAGTTCTGAAAAGAACAAATAAGTCTTGAGAAATTTAAAGATATATGTCCCCAAAGATATTCCAGGAAATTAAATAAAACTTAAATGCAGAGAACATGAAAGAGTGATAATTTTTAATATGTATGCTTTTTTTAAAGAATATATATTAAACAAAAATCAATCTAGCTTATGCAATTATGAGCCATATGGAAAATGAAAAAGAAATCATCTGGGCAAAATAGGGCTCAAGGCCTCTGCTAGTACAGAAATCACCTTTGAACATCCAAACATCTATTCCTCAAGACATTTTACTTCCATCTGTTGGAAAATTGTTGTGATATACTGATTTTGCTGGAACACGACACTGCCATCTGCCAGTAAATTGTTGTCATAAATAAACAAATGAATGTGGTCGATCATATGAACGACTTCTTTTCAGATGTGGTATTGTCTGTAGGGCACAAACTGTACACCATATGGGACTGACTTGAGTGGAAGAAAACGTTTCTCAGAAATTTTACCCTGTTGAAAAGGACCTTAACCTGGAAATCCTGTGTAGACTTCTAAAACCTTATGTAATTTTGTGGGATGGAGCTGCATCAAAGAAAAGAAACACCTGTTTGTTGACTACATACCTACAGTTTACTAGATATCTCATTTAGTGCTTCCACTAACATTTAGAGTAGGGTCGTATTATGTGTCATATACAATATATAGTATTAGTATCCTCCTGTTAAGGATGAGGAAACCAAGACTTGAGTATACAACTTATGTTACTAACTAGGAAGGAGTGGAGGTGGAATATAAGCAAAAGGTGTGCTGTTCCAAGACTCCATGTCTTCCCTGATAAAATCCTGCTTTACACTTGAATTCTTGTCATCATGTTGGTACAAGGAGGTTGTACCAACATTATACACATTGAATCATATACGTATGCTTTGCTTCCTAGAAAGCACAAAATGTCCCTTTATCAGTAATATCCGAATATTTCATTGAGTAATAAATCAACCTTTTCCTGTTTTTTTTCTCCACTACTACGACCTCTAGTGAACCCTTGACTGGACTCACAAAATGATGGGGCCTAAAGAACATTCCAGTTTATATATGTCAGCATTTGGGGAATGTAAAAAAAGTTGCCTAGAATTATAAAAAACATGTTACAGCTTTCCCCCTCACTGTGTTGGGTTTATGTTCTTAATATGTCCCTATCTTCTTATTTATGTGTTTTTTTTTTTTTTGAGAAATTGAAATGTGAAGCATGTCTCTCAGAAGTTAGGATTACTTAATATTAACTTATGGTTCTGTTTAAGAAAGATGTTCTATTCATGTATGTTCCTCAAGTAAAACATACAGATAATAAAGAAGATGAGAATGATATGGTGTGAATATAGGGAGGTTTAGTATATATTAATGATATGGTGTGAATATAGGGAGGTTTAATATATATTATCTGTAACAGTTTTTAAGTGTTCACATTTTTCTGTTTCTCCTTTTGTCTTTCATTCTTTTACTGTCTTCTCTGATTTTAACTGAACATATTTCAGGGACATATAAGTTCCTTTTCATTGTCATCCAAAAGGCAGTAGCCACACAGCCTATATCTTTAGGTTGACTGTCTTAAGCTGAACTGATTTAATAGACCTTACTTCTACACCTGATGTGATGACTTCACAGAAGTCCCTAACTGCTAGACTTTCTGGGCTGCTGTCTCCAGTGACTCTCACCTTTACATTGAGCTTCACTCCTTTCCAACCCAACTGATCATGGAAGACTATCTTATGAGAGATTATCATTGTCACCTCATCCAGGGGATGTGGAACTTATTTTTCTGTTTTTGATCTGATCGTATTCCAGACACCTATGAATTCAATAAATTGTAGCCTGGCCTTTCTCTCTCTCTGTCTGCACCTGGGAAAAGTCCACTTTGCCAGTCATTTAACCTCACACCTGCTTACCTGCTGACCAACTTGCTTAACAAGTACTTTATTTAAAATTTGACCCACTTTGCCAATTCTCTAATGCCCACTCTATCTTATGCCTCTTTAAGCAGGTGTCATACTTGGACTTCTAACTTGGGTTTTGAATATGCTACCTATGTTTTCCACTGGCACCACAGCCCTATCCTCATCCTTCATGCATGACTGTGATTGGACACCCTTCTTAGATTTGTATTGCTATATCTTATTTTCTGTGATCCCTCTAGCATCTTAGCTGGTGTTCTGCTATGAATATACTAAGGACTTGAAATCTAGCCAAAACTGCACATCTGTGTTAATATTACTCACTCCTTGGACTTTCCCTGATCAAATTCACCTATTGCAATGAATCTTCAGAATTGGACTCTTCCAAACTAAAGCTGCATCCACCGTCTCTTTTATGACTGTGCTCAGTACATTAGGCTTTTAGTTGCCTCTGAGGGCAGTTTATAGACAGATCCATTTCTCAGCCTGTGCTTCTTCTTCCTAAGTTGCTGAGCTTTTATTATAACTCATGCTTGTATCCACATCCAGCATTCATATTATGTGATCAGACCTTAAAAAAAAAAAAAAAAAACTTTGTTTACCTCATTCCTTTAATCCCAACCATTGTTTTTTGGTTGTCTTATAACAAAACAGATTGAGCAAAGACTCCTTAAAATCAAGTTGGAGTAGGAAGTCAGGAGTCTATGTCTCCTAGAGGCCAGGTTTCCTCTTTCAAAACAGGCTGATAAATAATGCTGGGCAGTCATGTATTTCTTCCAAAGTTCAACATAACAATTTTTCAGAAATCCCTGTCAGTAAAGAGGTAAACAAGCATACAAATAGAAATGGACGTCTGACAAAGCAGTGCAGTGTAAAGAGAAAGTGGTAAATTCAACCATGGCCTTTCTACTCTCTCTCTCCCCCCTATACTCACACACACACACACACACACACACACACACACATCTTATAAGCATGTTCCACCGAAGCATTAAAGTATTACCAAGCATTGTATTTGGAATAAGTTCTGTCGGAATCATACTTTAAGAGTTTGTTCAATGTGATCTGCAGAGACACATTATTAAAGTACCCGCTTCCAGAATTTAAAGTCAGATCCTCATTAGCTGGGACATAGAATGTTAGCTTCTGAGCTCAAGAAAGGAAGGAAAATCCCTATCTCCAAATGACAGATGTGGGTGTTAGCAGCATTATCGCATAACCCTGGGAATTCATTAAAAATGTCAGGCTGTGTCACAAGGGCACTTTGCATTGACAACCCCAATGGAAAAAAACTGTGATAATTGCTTTCATTCCTTGCTTACCTTTCACCTTAGCAAGGAAATACGATTGTAAATAAATAACCTGAAGTTGACATATCACAAGCTTTGTACTGACAAATACTCTGTGCAATGTGCATCTCAAGGACTGCAGGGCACTTTTTATAAGAGAAATAATAGAATATAACCTGCTGGCTTTACTTAGGTGAATGCTGGATTCCCTGTTTCTAAAACCAGATTATTTAGTAGTTCTAGTCTTCTTGAGACAAAAGACAGTGTAACCAAAGAGGAAAACATAATAAAGAGTGAAATGAAACAAATAAGGAAAGAAGTATGAGTGAAAGAGAGAGAGAGAGAGACAGAGAGAAGAGAGGTGGAGGAGGAGGAAGAAGAAAAACAAAGAAAATGTTGAGAGAAAGGGGGAGGAGAAAGGATCTTGTATGAGAGGGCACACATGATGGACTAAAAGTTTTTTGTAATACTTTTACTAGTATAAGTGAGTAGAGAGAATAGAAAATATTATAAAATACTTTTTAGATGTTAGTTCAAAAGCACACACAAGGAATCCAGAAGAATGGACAATATTGTCCTTTCTCTGGGGTACATCTTTCTAATCATAAGAAGTTTTTAGGAAATTTTTAAGATGATTTTTCTATCCGATTTTTCATCTTAACTATTTATGAGTCCTCAGTCTTCAAGCTTGGCACCACCTCTGAAAGAAATTCAGTCCACTGAACCATCTCACTATTTTTCCTTTAATTCCTCTGCTCTGTGTCCCTCAACTGTTTCAGCCCTCAGCTACTAGAGTAGTTCTGTGACACAGTAGAGCAGTTTTCAGCAACTACCAGTCTGTTTGGGCCCAAAGTTAGAGATAAAGATGAGACTATTTAGAATACTGAATTTTTTTGGATGCTCATTTGCAAGATAATTTGATTTTTAATCTTGCCAAGTTGCCAATTTATGCGCTAAAAAGTCTGTGGCTATTATGCTGAAAATTATTTGGTCTTTTCCCTTGCCTTGAGTCTTAGTATCATCTGCCTCCTTGCTAATCTTGTCTTTTTGTTAAGTCATAAAACAATATCCTAGAAAGAGGAACTGTGTTCCCATCCAGTTTTAAAAATAGATAACAACAGCAAAAAATTTCTTGGTGCTTAGAATTTTATAAAAATACATGTTCTTGCCTTTTCTTTTTTTAAAGGCATGATAATTAAAAATTGCTCAAATTAAAAAATGCTCAAAATCATTTGGAATTTAAGGCATATAGACTAAATGATGGCTACTATTGTTAAGGCCTAAACTGCTAAAGAGGATATGAAAAATGGCTGGAGTAGGTTGGACAAATGGATGCTCCTCTGTCATTGTTATCAAATGTTCAAATTCAAAAGGAAAACATTTTCTTGATGTGATTGCATAATAGGAAAACATTTTCTTGATGTGATTGCATGATAAGTGAGTTCTAGAAAAAAAATTATTCATAATAATATTTTGCATCCAGAACTTGATCCAACCTCAGGATCATGTTAACAGCACAGAGAATTATATTTTAACTATTGTCTTCAGACATTACATTGTACACGATGAAATTAAGGAGATGATGTAGGGTGGATAGGAGAATTCTCTAGAACCCCTGCTTTTTTAAAGTGATTTTTGATAAAGTTCAAATTGTCAGTCTTCTCTTTTATTCAGGGAGCTATCATTTTTGCCAAAATATCCAGTTCTTGGAGTACACTGCAACTATAAAAATATTATCATGAGCTATTTGTTATAGGAGCACTGCTTCTGTAAAAACAAAAAACAAACAATCAAAAATTCTTGGTACATGTTCATGCCTTTTTTTTTTAAAGGCATGATAATTAAAAATTGCTCAAATTAAAAAAATGCTCAAAAACATTTGGAATTTAATGCATGTAGAATAAAAACAGAAGCAGTTGAGCCATTTGTTGAGGGGTGGTGAGAAACATCCTGTTTTGGGGAGTTCAGACAACTTAGAAGAGGGATATCAAAAATAAAAATGAGATACATTAACAGCAAACAGTATATTTAAGAGTCAGTTGTTGAATCCTGATACTGTACTTCTGAGGTGCCTATAGACACAAACTGTTAAGAGAAAAATTCTGTGTTGTTCATTCTAAGGGTTAATGCCCAGCTGTACATAAATCAAACTCTAGTAAGACTCAAATTTTTAAGTGGTGAGACATTTAGAGAAATAGAAGGAAAAGAAGAGGAGGGAACAGAAATTTAATATATGAACTCCTAGTCAACTTTCAAAATCAACTGCCTTGTCCATTCCACTCAATGGCAAACATTGACTCAAACAGGCAGAGTCCAGGTTAGATTGGCCAAGATCCCAGAACTGAGCCACCAAGAGAGTGAATACAAGAAAACCTCATAGCAGGAAACATAGTAAGAGGCTGGATAGGACCTAAAGGGCAAGGAGTAAAGAAGAGAACCAAAGTTTAAAATGTACCATAAAATTTAACCTCAGAAGACGTCAAACTGAATCCTCTAAGAGGTCAGGATGGTGGCTGCCAATGTCTCTCAAGAGAGTGGGATTGCACCATCTCCACAGTAGCTGAAGTGGAAAAAAGAACCACAGGAAGGATCCAGCTGAGGGACCATATACAGGACCTGAGCAGAAGCAGGAGCACTCCTAAGAAAGGCAATTGAACCAAAGTGAGAGTGGGAAGTTCCACAGAAGTGTGAGACCCCCTCTCACCTGCGGACTCTGTGGACTCTGCTCCTTGGTTCCAGTTGTTCCCATTCAGAACTCCAGGGGGTATACAAGTGGCGAGACACATAACCCTCACAACTCTTTCATCCTCCCAGCTGCCTTTATTCAGGAAGTCACAGGGGTGGAGTGGTGAGATGCATGGTAATCTACCCACTTAAGATAGTTAAGATAGAGGTAGAGAAAAAAAATTTTGGTTAAGGCATTCATTATTCAGGTTCTTCAAACTCCCAAACCATTACATTAAAGCTTTCAATGAAGTTATTTATAGTCTTTATTGCCTCTTAAATAACAACACACATCATCTGTAAATTTTGTTACATTTTCCAAGTTTCCTAGAGCATATTGCTCACTACCATTCTAGTCCATTGATGGTTTGTTATAGTGACAAGTCCATCAACATTATCAGGTTTCAGCTCACATGTTTTTTTGAGTTCCTGAAAAAATGGGCTACTGGAAGACAGCAGATTCCTAGTGGGATCTGGGAAGCCACACTTCTCTCAGTGACACTGAGGAAAGTGAGTAGTGGAAGGAAAATTGGCAAAGTTATTTTGGAGATTGTCACCAGATATTGAAAGAAGCTGAAATAATTGAAAATTGGTTAAAGATTAATAATTTGGATGCAGTTATTGAGTGTTTTCCATAGAAGGGGGTGGGATAAAGAAATCAGTGAAAATTTTGACAAGACAAACCAATACTTTGGTTTCTCAACAACCATTACTTTGAAAATATAATTATCTAGAAATATCTGATGAGTATTTTTTTTTTAAGATTTATTTATTTGTGCATACAGAACTGGGGTACAGGCCAGAGGCTCAGGGGCAGTGAGAGACTTCACCAGAGACAGAGTGGGGAACAGAACAGGCAGATCAACGAAGTACACTGCTGAGGGAAGCAGCGGTCCTGTCAGGAGAAGTCTGCCACACCATGTGGTCACTTCCAGGACAGGCTGGAATCGAACTCATGCGGAAGCGGCTTTAGATTCTCAGTGCTGTTCTTTAACCCGTTGCGCCACCAGGGAGGGCCCCTGATGAGTATTTTTATACTAAAAACAAAGGATGTTTTGTTTCTAATCATTTTGTTTTAAAATAAATGAAGGAATGCTTCTGAAATGTTTAAACTAAATAAAGTACAATGTTCTGGTTTGTATAAAAGCATTGAAACCAAAATTAAAGAGTTAATGTGAGCAGATCATAGAGCACAAAAGAAAAAAAATCTAAACTTTTCCTTGAGGTTTGCAGTCATGAGCCGATGACATGGCATGAACATGCTTCAGGCCTAGTTGCTTTCAGCATCACCCGTAGCCTGCTGACTTTGTGCAGGGGAGCAGCACAGCAACAGAAATAAAAATTGCAGCTGTTTAATAAGGTCTCTTCATACTTCTCCATGTATATATAGAGTGTCCTGTAACAAAACAAGGAACTTCAGCCAAGTCCACATTCTTTGCAGTTCACCAATTCCTTAGCCAATAAAATTTGACTCCTTTATTTTCAAACTCACTTTCCAAGACCAATATAAACCTCTTCCCCTCTGTAGGTGGAGGTAAATTTGGTATTTCTTTCTCCTACCTCCTTTTTCATTAATTTATAAGAAACTCTTTCTTCCCTCAAAGCATGGTATGATAATCAACTCATGTTCAGCAGGAAACAAGCCCCACTGTTCAGTAACAGTGGTCAAAAATAAAATCATTTACATTTTTAGAGATTTTTATCATAATTACCAAATATTGTTAGAGAAGAGCCTTACATCGCCCAATTCCTTCACTGGAGGTTATAGAAATGATTGTTAAGAGGAAAGAAAGTAATAGTAGAGCTCAATCTCACTTTGATAAATTTGTGTGTTTGTGTGTGTGTGTGTGTGACTGTATTAAGATGCATACGTTTTGTGCATTTACAGACATAAACATATAGAGATTTTTTAATAAAATTAAATAAATGGTTTTACTCTATATGTTCTTATTACCAATAATTTATACTTTTCTATCTTTGTACTATCATATTTTCTACAAAAATGTATTATGTAATAAAGTGTACAAGAGAAATAATACAATAATTAAGGCAAAAAGATCTCATTAATTATGGCAGTTTATTAAACTTGAAGAATCATAAAACATAAATAAGAGAAATATATAAAATCTTCAATAATAATGTATCATTACATATTAAATCCTCCACATTTATATTTAGTTAATTATGGATGAGAATAGCATTTAGGTACCATTTAGTGTAAGAAATAATGGTAGGGAACTTCCTATATTTCCTAAAGAGTAAATATTAAAATACATAGTATTATTGTAAGTTCTCATGTTGGTATGAAATCATATAAATGAATACCAATTTCCAGAGCTTTGTATTTAAAAAGTAATGTTTATGTTCATCTATTAGCTAGTTTAGATCTTGATACTGAATCCTGTTCTTCTGAAATCAATCATATTTCTTTAGCTTAAAACTCAAGTCTCAATATCTTTTAAACATGGATATGTAAAAATGTTATTTGAAATAATATTTATTGTATCAGTAAATTCATGTTGTTATAAAGCCAAATTTGTGAATGGAGAATAAAACCTCTTTTAATAAAAAGAGATAAATGTAATTCCCTAGAATTAAAAATTACCTGTTCCTGGGAAATAACAGAATAACTAATAGACTATATTTTTAATATTGAAATGTCAGGGTGAAACAAATTAGATTAAAGTGAGTAATGAGAATTACCTTTAAAATTTGTCAGAATCATTAAAAGCAACTGTCAGTATGTCATGTGACATAATCTTTGACTTAAATGAAAAACACTCATGAGTTTATTTTATATTGGGGAGGGCTTTTGAGTGAAGATTCAAGCAATACAATTATATCTTTGGAATAGAGTCTGAAAGGTAAATCTACCTATGGACTTACATGATATCTCTAAAGTTATTACAGTAAAAATGTAACTTGGTTAGAGGGTTAAAAGTGGTTGCAAATGAAACACTTCTGGACTATGTCACCCAAAGTCTTGAGAGCTTAAACTGCTTTATCCTGCCTTGTCTACACTTTTCATTTTTCCTTTCCTCCATTTTGGGGTATTTAAGAATATTTTGAACCATGGGGAACTGTATTTCTTACGGCTCAGTTCATCAGTTATGGCATAAAAAATCTTCAGTACTATAACTCTCATCTCTCCTGGGTGATTCACAGGTAGTACCTGACAGGTGTGGATGATTATGCTCACAGATAAGAGTAAGAGGGTATTTTTGACCAAACCCAAAAATGATGTGAGGGTAGAAGTTTGGTTTGGGGCTTAATCAAAACTATCATTTTGCTGTGACATAAATTCTACTCTTGAATTCCCACTGGGCTGACTATTGTTTCCCCCATAGAATCATTTGGAAGCAAATAAGCAACTGACTTATTTTTTTTTTTTGAATCCATCTATAATAATCCTAATTCTTCTGTAAGCATTGTGAATGGATTCCTGGCTAGAAGGATCTCAGTTAAAAAATAACAAACAAGTTAAGATTTATGTTTTAAAAGATAGAAGATTATTATAGATTAACAAGGATTTCTGGTATTCAGAAAACACTTTATTCTGTAAATAACAGAGGGAAGATAAAATGTTGATGCTCCAATAGGAAACCCCAAAATATTTTTTTAAAGATTTATTTATTTATGCGTACAGAGCTGGGGTACAGGCCAGAGGTGCAGAAGCAGTGAGAAGATTCACCAGAGAAAAAGAGGGGAGCAGAACAGGCCAACTGACAAAGTACACTGCTGAGGGGAGCAGTGGGCGGGTCAGGAGGGGTCTGCTGCGCCATGTGGATCACCTCCAGAGCTGGGCAGGGATCAAACTCATGCTGAAGTGGCTTTAACTTGTCAGTGCTGTTCTTTAACCCACTTCACCACCAGGGAGGGCCCACCCCAAAATATTTTTTCTTCATTTTTACCAAAACCATTTTTACTTTTTTCAATTCCATGCTCTTAAATATTTACTTCAAAACTAGAAAATATCACCAACTCCAAATTTTATGATTTTCTTTTTATGATCAATTTATCATAATTCTCTGAGCAATACATTCCAGGTAAGGAATTACATCAATATGTAGGAATCATTCTTTCTATCTATCTATCTATCTATCTATCTATCTATCTATCTATCTATCTATCTATCTATCTATCTATCTATCTATCTCTACCTATCTATCTAATATTATTCCCTTTTACTACAGAAAATATGGTGTATTTGATAACATCAGTAAAATGAAGTATATCAAGGCTCCCTCTTATGGTTAATTAAAGAAGAAAGTTAGTTTTGAGTATATTCTTTATGTTTTACTTTGTAGAGAACATGCAAAAGCATGCATATCAAACGTTAGTTTCCTTTAAAAGATTTGAGCACAAGTAATTGTTAGAAGAACAAGAAAATCCTGGTAGGTGAAAAAGGAAGTAAGATAGGTCAGTAAGATATTCAAAAAATGTGTCATCAAGCAGGTCACTACTGAGAACAACAGATCCTTTATTCTGTTAAGAGAATTCTGGGAGACGGTACAGAATACTCCAGGAATGTCTCATTCAGTGGTAAGTGTAAAATAAGATCCATCTTTAGTTGCCTTAGTCCTGCTGAGGGGAATTTAACTGTGTGGCATCTCCAGTCTATGGTGTATATGGGGTAGAGTCACAGTTGCTTGGAATAAGATGATGTTGCTATGAATCCACACTTACTACTGATTGTTAATAATAGTTGAATTCATATTAAGAAGGATGTTTGATAGTGGCTTTTTCAAAGTCAAAACACAAAATTACAATTAACAATTATAATTTAAATAATTTACCATAATTATTTATTTTTTTACCATAATTATTTAATTATTCCCAGACTTATCTTAATTGCATGCAAAAGAAGTAATATGACTTGACCTTCACATTTATTTAAAAAATAAATACTTCTTATTTACTTTTAAGTTAATGAATAGGCTTTGGTAGTGTGTTTAATACTGCCTGGAAATGATGTCTGTATGATGACTTGGACTTGACTGATCTTTTATTATTTTTGCTTCAAAAATAAGTAATTTACTGGCCCTCCCTAGTGGCGCAGCGGGTTAAAGCACAGCACTGAGAATCTAAAGCCACTTCTGCATGAGTTCGATTCCCGCCTGCCCCGGAGGTGACCACATGGCGTGGCAGACCTCTCCTGCCCGCCCGCTGCTCCCTTCAGCAGTGTACTTCGTCGATCTGCCTGTTCTGCTCCCCACTCTGTCTCTGGTGAAGCCTCTCACCGCCCCTGAGCCTCTGGCCTTGTACCCCAGTTCTGTATGCACAAATAAATAAATCTTAAAAAAAAAAAATAAGTAATTTACTAATTGGTATTGCTCATATTCATTGCTCAGAATTGCTTCATATTAATATCTGAAGATATCTAAAAGAAAACTATACAAATATAAACTGTGCTTCCTATATTTTGTTATTTAAACATGAAGAGAAAGTACAGAAATCCATATGTGACATTCTTTGAATGCAGCCTGACATCTTTTCTTAATGAGCTTAACACATTATGTGATGATGTCAGGTGAAAGGCTGTCACTTCTGGGCAGATGTCAATGAAGTTGAAAACAAAATCTCAGTTGTGTAACATTCCTACTTGATTTATCCCATTTTCTCAGATTACATAAAATTTATTTAATAATATCCATCAATATTTTGTCTGAAAACATCTTGATTTTTTCTTCAAAACAGTATTAAAATGTTATAGGTAAAATTTAGTAGATTTTTTTTACATGGACATTTATGCTATATGACGGAGAAATCATTTTCTTAACTACTGTAATGGGGTGAATTTTGCCCATTATACTTGTTTTTCTTTTTAAGAGGTTACATTCTACATCACTGTGTTGTTATCTTCTCTTTCAAAATGAAGTTGAGACTAGTCTTGAGCATGGTAGGAATGATTAAAAGGATGCTATTTAAGATAATACTTATTGATTGACAGGATCATAGACATTGAAATAGGATATTACCAGTAAAATATTTTCTCATTTTTTTTTGGCTAATATGCTTAACTGAAGACAAAATAATAGAGTCAAGAACTTTTTCTAGTGACTAATTGTGCTGAAATGTCAAAATGCCCAAATTCCCACAGATAGCATTTGAATGGGAATAGAGTTAAAAATATGCCTCTTTTGGTGATCCTATGAGTCTCATTCAGTTCATCTTACAGAATTAGTTTTCTATTACTTGCATGCTATTTATTTAATAGATATGGAATCTAAGGTTACAGAACTTCTATATTTCCAAAATAATAATTACAAAAATTATAAGCCTCTTCTATGCATATTACTATTCAAAGGAGAATTATGCCATTTTTATAGTCTTGTATTAACTTCTTTTCTTTTTTTATAATGCATTTGTTAAAAAAAATACAGATGTTTTTAATAATGCTTAGTAACTCAATGATGCTGCTGTAACCTGTGAGCTAAGGTTAAATGGATTATTTTATGGTATATGCACTGAACCTGAACATCAGTGCCCCAGACAGAAAAAAAAAGAGGTTTATATTTCATTTAATAGATAACATAAACAGGACACATGTACTGCTTATAATAAATTTGTGGAATTTATCACAGGACACCCAAGCCTGTTAAGACCTACTAAATATAACTTTAGGGTAATGCTAATTCTGGAGGGGGTTGGGGGACATATGCATCATCTGTCGACAATTTGATAGCCTGTGATATGTGTAACCAATTGTTCTTATTTACATTAATTTGCATTGTGAAAAGCAATTTTACAGTTTCAGTCAGACTTAATAGGCAATTTGCAGCTGAGTGCCTAATGGCATAGTTACTTAAGCCTGCCCCATGGGGGCTTTCTAGACTGATATGAGACTAAACCTTTTAAATGTTCAATTGAACATCTTAAAAAGTCAAAAAGTCTTTAGCTGTTAGACCCAGTTTGCAATTGCTTTATCATATTGAATACTGTTGCTGAAGATACCTGCATTGAGATGTTTCTTAGTATAGGCAAGAAATTAGATAATCCAAAATATTGCAGCGTATATCAGGTGATTTTTTTCTATAAGACAATACTTAATGCAGACCCCAGGTAGGTTTCAAGTGTAGGAAGCACTCATTAGGTGTCTAAGTCCTGACATAATTTTTCCTTGGATACAGTATGTTAATATGCTTAAAATTATATTTCCTTTAGGATTAACAAAATAAAGCTCTTGCAGAAATTACCTTTTATTTTTTCAAACCTTTCCCATTTAGTTTTTCAATATCTTATTTAATCATGTTATGTCTTTATTTATGAATTTTATTGTCTCTATTTCTCCTATTGTACCTAGCAATTTCCAGACATACAGTAGACATTCAATGCCTGTTTTTCAGTTTTTTTTTAATTACTAAGAGTTAAAACAGTTATTGTAAAAATAACGTTTTGAAAGTAGAAAATTCAGTTAAATATTGATTGTATTTACATTCAATGACAAATAAATTTATTGGTGTTTTATACACAATAGGGGAAGTCATCTTCACTGAAGATTATACATTTCAAGTGTTTTTGTGCCTATGACACCATAATGTAACATTTAAGGTAACTGAGTTCAGGTGAAGACAGGTCTTTCTGTTTTCAGCTTTTCTTTGGAGAGCAAATGGAGATGATGAGAGAATAAGCTGGCACCATAACTTTTAAAGCTCTATAAGTATCACTCCAGAAATTTACATAATATTTTTTTTCTAGATGGTCTAGGTAATGTGTATTGACTAGGCAATTCTTGTGGGCACTGTTTAATGCAGAACCTTCCTAGGGAAGAAGAGAATCACAAAGCTTGAATCAGATTCATTAGTAAAGATATTGATATACTCCAAAGAGTAGATGCTGCTTATTTCAAAAGTGTTCTTGTGTTATGAAGAATAGAGAGAGTGCCCTCCCCGGTGGTACAACAGGTTAGGACAGAGCATTGTAAGCTAGCTGCAGCTGCTTCAGTGCAGGTTCCATCCCTGGCCTGGGAGGTGACCCACGTGGTGCAGCAGACCTCCTGTCTCACAAGATGCTCCCCTTTGTGGTGTACTTCATCAATCTGCCTGCTCTGCTCCTCACTCTGTCTCTAGTGTTTCCTCTCAATGCCCCTGCACCTCTTACTTGTACCCCAGGTCTGTATGTGTAAATAAATTTAAAAAAGAGAGAGAGAGAGAAAGAGGGAGAGAATGCTGTCCCTGGACTTACTTTTGGTATAGAGCTTCAAGGAAAAAATGGGTCATTTCAGAGTGCTCAGAACACAAGCAACAAAGTACTTAAGCTCAGTACTTTTCTTTATAACTTTTGAAGTAACACTGAGAAATGTTTTTACAAAAGTTGCCATGGATGCCACAATTCTTCCAAATAAGTAAACAACTGTTTGAAAAAAATAGATGTTTTCGACAACTGTCTGATTTAAAAGATAAAAATAGGAGTTTTCATTTTGCCTTTATGGAGAAGTTGATCTTGACACTATGTTTTCATTGATAAACCTGTACCTCAACTACCAGATGAAGATGTTAACATCTATTCTATGAGGATAGGTGAGGGTTAAGTGAGCTCTATACCACAGCAGTTAGTGAATAATGAAAGCAAAACCTATGACTTTCCATAATACCTAGCATTCCCCCCTGGTATAAAAATCATGCTTTTTATAAGTGTTTGATAAATGAATGAAAACATGAAAAGAAAGAAAAAGTTTTCTTTGCCTGTACTTTACATAAATATAAAGTTTGTGAAATATCAGTATAGGGATTAAGGCTATAAGAAATAGAAGAACAGTTAGAAGTTACTAATGCTGGGATAGCCCTGAATTGATGGGTAAGATGGCAGTATCAGGTGTGTATCACTGACTCAGACTTTTATAAATAACACCCTACCTGTTATCATTGTGCCTCATTTAAGTAAAAGAAATTTAGGAATCTTTATACATACATAGAATTTTAAATTGGGATCTGTTAATTCATCAAGAATTATAAAGTATAAAGAATATATATATATATATATATATATATATATATATACAAATAATACTTATGGAAATAAGTTTAGGCTTATTTCCATAAATAGTCTTATGGAAGAAGTTATCTATGTACTGGCATAAGTCATCTTATATTAGATGATCCAAAGTAATCCAAGAATATTTTTGTGATTTTATCCCTAACTCTTCAAATGTAGTTCTTAGATCAACAACACTCAAGCACCCTAGAAGTTTAACTTTTATCCACCCCCGCTCCCAGAAAATTTAAATCAGGATGTATATTTTAATAAGATCCCTAGGAGATTTACATACACGTAAAACTTGCTAACCTTGCAGACCAACCCTTCTTACTTTACATGTTAGGAAACTGAGACCTAGGGAAGTGAAACCACAGTCTGACAGTCATGTTTGGTTAGTTCCAGAAATTGAACAAGCTAGGGCCTAGGTGCTTTTTTCTTTTACACCCACTGACAATTTGGTGGGTATATATTTTATCCCTGTTATGTTCCATGGTCCTGTGTCAGAAGTCCTTGCAGTGGGGTTGACAATATAGAGACATCTTAATTTCTTGGGCCAGAAGAGAAGAATTTGCTATTTCAATTAGCTTTGATACATTGTTCCAGGGGAAATTACTAGAAAATTTAAGGAGTATGCAACAGTAAGATTTAAGGCAAGTATTGTAGCAATATAAAAGCACTGCATTTATGAAATTCAAAGTAGAGCACCCATAGTTGCATAAAAAACAGCAAATCTCTCAAAAGGGCTAACAGTCATTAGCAGAGGTTGGCTTGCCCAATATTGCCCTTATGCAGTGGTGCCACTCAGTGAGAGAAACAAGGGATTTCAGACTGTATCCACAGACAAACCCTCTTCTCTACTGAGTGATTAGAGAGCAGTGTGGGACTGCTTATTTTAAATACCTTAATAGAATGAAATCAGGATGTCATTCCTCTTTTCAAATAGCTGATATCCATAGAGAGATGTAAATCTAATATTTTGACATTTTGAAATTAACAGCTACAATGGTTATCCAATGGTTATTTGCATATGACTATTTCATGTCCTTTTTAAAAGCTCAACATATTTCTTGAAGAAAATTGGAAATCTGAGTAAATGGAATTTGGGAAATAGATGAGTTTGCCCTTGTGTTTTACTGTTTTTTTTTTTTTTACTCTAGAATAAGAAAATTTACTTTCAGAAAATGGTTTTGCATTTATGATTAATTAATTCATACATCCATTTATTTTCACTTCACAGTTTTTCTCCAAAGGATTTTAGGCAGTTTCCAAGTAAAATTAATTAAAAGATAATAAATACAATAATTAAGGAAATGTGATCATTAAAAAAATGAAGGTGGCAAAATGAAATAAAGCAGGGGTGGGGAAATCCCCAAAATGTTTACTTTAAAGTATTGTACATTTAATAGAATTCAGATATAAAAGTGTTTTTAGCTCCTTGTAACCATGGAAAAGAGTATATATGGTTAGAGGATTTAAGGTGCCTATAGTAAACAAAATGCTAACACTTTGTTTTTTCTGATCATGAGACTTTGAAATAAAATATTTTGTCCTACATAATACAATTCTTGGAATAGGAAGATCTCATAGAATCCACTAGCATTTTAATATTCACTATAAAATAAGATGTGAAGTTGATACACAGAATAAATGTTGTATGTTAGGCCGATGTATTAAGTTTTGAAGTGTGAGGAACTTTGATTTGTGTAGGTTGAATTTTCATTACTTAACATTAATAAATAAGTGCTAATTGGGCATTGTTGGCAGTGCCAGGGGTTAAGTCTTAGCACTATCGAGCTACCTGCAGCTACTGCAGCATAAGTCAGATCCCCAGCCAGAGAGCTACCCACATGGCACAGCTCTCTTGTTTCTCCTGCTGCTCTCCTCAGCAGTGCATCTCAGTCAATCCTTCTGTTCTGCTCCCCACTCTGTGTCTGGTGTATCCTCTCACCCTCCTGCACCTTCCCCATATCTCTGGCCTGTACTCCAGTTCTTGTATGCATGACTAAATACATTTTTTAAAATGCTAATTTACACATTATCTATGAAGAGGTAATGAAGCATAGTTAGGTTAAAAAAAGGAAAAACATTACATGGCAATGAGCAAAACAGGTCTAAACTAATGCCCCAGACTTAACTACTGAAGTATTGTGGACATATATTCTTCAGGACATCTAGATAACATGCAGTCATTAATTGGCTAGTTGGCTTTCACATGCTGTCAATTAATCTTTAAAACCATTAAGGCCTGGCATGACATTGGGGGAAAGCAATCACAGTAATCTTTCAAACTGGGAAACAAAGATTATTTTACTAATTAGTGTCTTCTCCTAGCTGAAAGCAATTTTAATCTTTATGGTGGAGTAAGGATGCAAATTTCAGCAACTCTTTTTAATTTTAATATTCTCTTTATTTTACCTTTTCCTATTATTTGGTCTTTAATCCATTCTTCTTCGGTTGCAGTGTTAAATATAGTAATTTTTTAGCTGAACAGAAATGTAATGATCACTAGAAATATTGAAAATCTTTTATTTGCATGAATTCTGTAAATGTACCAAAATTTTATATAAATTCTTTAGTATAATACAAATGGATATTTCATTCTGTAGACTGTATAAATATGTTAAAAACAAAAGGAAATACAGACAGATATGGTCATTCACTGTTTAATTTCTAGCTGAGGATGTTAACTTGAAACAAGTGATTATCTAGTGCTTTTCTTAAACTGATATTCCACTCCACACTCCTCTCTGTTTCCTCTCATAGTCTTTCCCCAAGATATTTCCTATTCATTCACGGAACCCCTGTCACAACCCATTTCCTAAGGAAAGATCTCCCAACTCTAGTTTCCCTTCACTTCAAGGATAAATACTATGGGAATATGAAGCCCTAAAAAAAGTCAAGGTAATATTAAAGCTGTTGAATCATATAAGATGATTTGCTTTATGTCTTTGATTTTTTTTTGTTTGTTTGTTTCATTTGTTAGTGATAATGCCTTTGATGGAAGGCATTTTTTCTACTTTTTTCTACTTGAGATTCTATGGAGATATTTTGTGGAGAGTGAATAAATGAGTCTTAACCCACTTAGGTTTTGAGCGTCAGTTAATATATAGTTAGAAGATCTTATGCCAGGTTCTGTGTCCCATTGAATACTGAAGTTATTAAGGGTAATTAATGGAGCTTAAAGATAATTTTAGGGGTAACATCAGAAGAAAATAAAGTATAAACAAGTAACGCACTCAAATATTACACTTCAGTAAAAATGAATGAGTTACAGTACATGCAACCAGTTGAATTTTCACAGTATAATAATAAATAAAAAACAAAGTATGAAATGACCTAAGCAGAATGTAGGCATAAGCTGATTATTTTAGAAGTAGTTGAGTCAACTATTCTTAATTAAAAGGAGATTAATTTTTGTATGACAGCGTAGTTTTGAAAAAAATAATTAAAAATGATGAAAATAAGATATATATATATATGTATATGGATATATCAAGTGTATACAAATAGATGGCAGAGGAAAATGAACATGGGATTCAGGATGTTGGTTACTTTGGGCTGGGAATGTATGTATGCATGTGTATATACCACATTTACAAGTTGTATCTATTATATATTATTTAATATATGTAGTTATATGTAATATGTGATATAATTATACCTACTATATAGTATGTAATTTATTATATATAATTATGTTATTTTTATTGAGATACAGCATTGGTTTATAACACTATCTGATAAAGGTAGATAGATTTAGAAGTATATATGTACCCCTCTTCAGATGTGTATTACCCCTCTTCAGATGTATATTACCACACCATACCACACCTACCACAGAATTGTCTACTTTAGCCCATGGGGGTCCCCTCCCCACTTGCTCTCCACCTCCCAGTCTCCTTATCTGATAATAGTTGGATTTCCAGAGCTAATTTTGGTTTAGATCTCTCTGCTCTTTCCTTTTGTTTCTTTTTATTCCACATGAATGAAATCATCTGTATTTGTCTTTCTTCTTCTGACTTAGCGATTCTAGTTCCTAGTTCTATTGTCACAATGGCAAGGTTTCATTTTCTTTATAGCTCTGTAGTGGTCTGTTGTGTATCTATAACATCTTAATCCTCTCATCTGTTATTTGTCATTTAGGGAACTATTGTTTCATTTAGGGAACTATTGTTTGATTATAGTTGCTAGAGTTGTAGTGCTTCTTTGCTTGGTTAATTCTTGGATGTTTATTTTGTGTTTAAAATAATCAAATAATACTAGTAAATTGATTGGGAATGTGGCATTCATCCTTTCCCTCTTTATATTCATGCCTCGTGCAGTATAATTCTGGAAAACTCTCTGCTTTCCATGTACTTCCTGTTGCAGCGAATTTCATATCTTTCTTCCATGATACCAAACTGTGTTTTTACCATCACAGATTGCTTGTGACTGAGGCCTGTGTATGAACTGGTTTTTGAGATACTGTTTTAGCTAGGATGTTTAAAAGTCATATTGTTATGATTTGTATTAAAGTATTATTAGTGGCATCATTTCCAAAATGAAGTATGACATTTTCATTTTATTACTCAAACCGGTGTCAGAAATCTGCTTTTTAATAAAAAGGCAGTGGGTCAGTGCATTGTTTTGGTAAGGACTCAAAGAGAAAGGTAATACTACATTTTGTTAGAGCTCTATTGCTGCTTCAACCAAACATGAAGTCAACTCAGTTACCTAGACTGATGAAAGAGAAAAGTGACCTTAGTTATGAAAAACTAGAAAAAGATTAATGCATTGCTTTGATAATATTGAGACATTTTTTCTAAAAGAAAATATAAAAATTACCCTATTTATTTTGTCCCAGAATTCAGCTCTGCTTTCCTCACCTTTTAAGTGTTTTGGATAAAGAGGTAAGTGTAATACAAAATGTAAAATAATATTGTAAAACTGTAAAACCACTAATATTTAGCATCTGTTAAACAACTAGGGGAAAAAAGCTAAAAAATGATCTGGTGGTTTCTACTTAATTTCTTCAGTATGTGGGTATATGAATTTTCAACTAAAGAGCTAACAAATTTATCCAGATAAAATATTAAACGTAGTCATTTAATTCAAACATTGCATTTTCCCCAGTAAAGGAATTTATCCATATGTCATTGTATCACATGCATGGTATGCATTATAATATTGGGGTTAAAAACCAAAATTTTAAGAATTCAGAATCACCTTTTTATAACTTAATTTCCTCCCCTATGAAATGGATAACAATAATACCCCGTTCATAGAAAGACTATATGGATTAAATTAAATTAGGCAAAATATGAGATGCAAAATAAATCATCATCATTATATTTCTCTTCATTTAGAAACGGGTCTTTGGAAAAACACTCTGGATAACTCCATATGTAAAAAAGTCTTTTCAAGTTTACCTTCTTTTGTTATGTGAATTTCAAATACACTCAAAATCCTTATCTGAAAGATATAATAATATATACATTGTATTTATATGCCCTGAGGTATAAAACTTGAAGACAGCCCAGAAAACAATACCCTTAATTCTGAATTGTGGAACACTCACTTTAGAAAATTAGAAAAATTTTCTAAAAAAATTAGAAAAATGTTGTTTATTACCCATTTTATGACTGGCATGACACTAACATTTGAGTAAAAAGCAATGAAGAAGGAGACATACCCTAATAAACAAATAACAAAACTATGTTTCCTGTAAATTTTAGTCACACTAAATGCTATACTTCCTGCCCTGATTCCCAACACATTGAGAGTAACCTTTTGATTCTTCATATTCCTTTCTTTGCTTTATTGCGTCATTTGATAATCATCTAGACTTTGTTTTTTTTCTTTGTTTTAGAACTTCTGAAGTTCTAAACAATTGTCCTACTGGAAGCCACAGAAAATTGGAGTCATAGATCGAGGAGTATATTACAGATGTCTCTTTACCCTCTATTACATTTAAAACACATTGAGTTCTCAGGGCTTTTTGGAGTAAGTTTGAAGCAAAGAGAAACATCGGTTCCATAAAATCTCTAACACTTCTCACTTCACTTTCAGCTAACCCCTCCTGTGTCTTATTGTGTCAAGGAGGTATATGATCACCCCAGATAAAGACTGGGAAAACAGTTTCATCTCAGATGCACCACACTGTGCCTGAAGGATGTTTATCATCGTATTCTGAAGCCCTGGTGCTTAAAGTGGTGAGGGCAAGTGTTGGTATTTGATATTGTTTCAGCACTAATTGCATGATTTTCTCTAAAACAATGCAGTCTCCCTAGGTGTTATTATTTTACAAGCCTTTTTCTCTGCATAAATTCTTTGTACTTCTTTCATCTCAAAGTTGCTTTTAATCAATATTTTGTAATGATCAAATGAGCATATAATGCTTTTCCATGCAGTAAATATTTCTGAAGGAACTACAGAGAGGTTATTGGAAAGTATGTCACTAAGAAAAAAATGTGCTAAGTTATATTATTTTAAAATTATCATTGTAGCAGTATATGTACTATATTACATAGATGTTTTGCGCAATGGGGAATAGACGCGTATTTCTTATTTTAAGGTATAACAGCCCTACTTGTATTTTCTACTGGATTTTCTTTTCTTTTTTTTTTTAAGATTTATGTATTTATGCACACAGAACTGGGGTACAGGCCAGAGATGCGGAGGGTGAGAGCATTCACCAGAGACAGAGCAGGGAGCAGAACAGGCAGATAGATGAAATACACTGCTGAGGGGAGCAGGGGCAGGTCAGGAGAGGTCTGCTGCATCATGTGGATCTCCTCCGGGGCAGGTGAGAATCGAACTCATGCAGAAGTGGCTTTAGCTTCTTAGTGCTGTGCTTTAACCTGCTGTGCCACCAGGGAGGGCCTCTACTGGATTTTGAATGTTGGTAAATGTTTATGCTTAGTGTTTTCCTACTTT
Organism: Condylura cristata; assembly: GCF_000260355.1. Taxonomy (NCBI): domain Eukaryota; kingdom Metazoa; phylum Chordata; class Mammalia; order Eulipotyphla; family Talpidae; genus Condylura; species Condylura cristata. The sequence continues at coordinate 43,764,937 of NW_004567109.1, read as the reverse complement.
CTCTTTGTTTTTTAATTTCCTAAAATTTCTTTTGATTGTGGTAAGTCAAGAGAGATTCACAGGGACTAATATTAGATAAATCAACAACTGTCCTTAAAACGTATTTGCTGCTGGCCCTCCCTGGTGGCATAGTAGGTTAAAGCACAGCACTGAGAAGCTAAAGCCACTTCCCCATGAGTTTGATTCCCGCCTGCCCTGGAGGTGACCACATGACGTGGCAGACCTTTCCTGGCCCGGCCGCTGCTCCCCTCAGCAGTGTACTTCATTCACCTGCCTGTTCGGCTCCCCATTCTGTCTCTGGTGAAGCCTCATGCAGCCCCTGAGCCTCTGGCCTGTACCCCTGTTCTGTATGCACAAATAAATAAATCTTTAAAAAAAAAACCAAAAAACGTATTTGCTGTACTTTCATATATTTCCTGTTTATACATGTATTGTGTCAAAAGTAGTAGATTAATAATGACAGTTCTATTTCAATGAAAAAAAGATTAAAAGAGGAAGATAACACTGTTCCCTAATTTTTATCTTTTGGTGTGATTCTCAAGTGATCTTTCAATATTCTCTTCATATCCATTCAAGTATCTACATCACCAATTTTGAAGATGGACCTATCACTAAAGGAGGCAGAGGAAGGGAAGCAAAAAACAAGTGAACAAAAACTTCCCCAAACCCAAAGCATATGGAGTTGAGTCACAGAGACTTAGTCATTTACTGCCTTACGTACTATTAACTAGCTATGTGGTATGAGGCACGGTAATTTATTTCGTTACTTCTCTTAAAATTACAGTTTTAAAAAATTCTGCAAGTCAAGGGTTATTCTTAACAAAATGCAGATCCACATGAATGGCATAGAGCATATGCTTAAGAAGATAGAGTTCTCCAGTGTCCTCCCTCATTTTTCACCACTGATAAGATTCAACCTACACTAAGAGGACAAATGATATCCTGTTAAATTAATTGGGTTTTATTTCTTCTTTTTTTTTAATTGTGTTTTTTTCATACAGAATGGGGTACAGGCCAGTGGTACAGGGTAGTAAGAGGATTCACCAGAGACAGAGTGGGTAGCAGAGGAGACATACTGATGATGTACACTGCTGAGGGGAGTAGCCATCGAGACAAGAGAGGTCTGCCACGCCATGCCATGTTGGTCACCTTCAGGGGAGTGGGGACTGAACTTGTGCTGCAGTGTCTGTGGCTAACTTTACAGTGCTGAGTTTTAACCCATTACATGACCAGGGAGGGATAATTGGGTTTTTCTAACACTCTTTCCTTAAATTGATTGATAGGTTTGATGCACGTGTCAAAAAAGTAATTCAAGTAAATATATTGCGTTTATTTATTTTTGTTGTTGTTGAGTAACAGCTTTCAGGGCAACAAGGGAAGTTTCCTAGAAGTTACAACAACAAATAATCAGGTCAGATGAAGGGGGAGAGAGCAAAGTAGAATGAATCACCATAGTAATTCTTTGTGCTATGAAAGAGATGTTATGTCACAATTGGGGAGGGGGTACTGAAAGAAGAAAGTATGTTAAATCAAGAAGAGATAAAATTGAAATAACATTTTATTCAGGCATTAAAGATTTAAATTCATATTTATAGAGTAGTTTGTGAGGCAGAATGGACATGAACAATGTCTGGAAGCTAACTGTGGGACAAATTAAGGCAGTAGGCAGCAGTTTTCTATGTGAGACTTCTGTAATATAAGGTTGCAAGCAAGTGTCCCATCCACTTTGCTTATCTTGCATCCAAGGTATAGGTTATGGGGATATAGTAAGGATTTCTGAATGAGATAATGGGAATCTTCATATTATAGTTATTCTTTCATCTTTGTCTTTTTTTACAACGTACAATCCTAAAGTTACATGTTAGTGAATGAGTTTTCAGAATTTTCCAGTTAATTCACTTGACTATAAACTACTTGAAAACAAATTAGTTAACTTTTTGTATATGCCTCAGATTGCCAAACACTGTTCTAAGTATTTTATAGGTGTAACCCTATGAGATAAGGCTATACCTTAGAAATCCTGCACTGTACAAATGGGAAGAATGATGTGAAATATAGAAAAATAAAAAAAAAAGATAATCACAATTTGGTATTTAAAAATGAATGAGATATATTAACAAAATGTTTAAAGCCATTTGTTGTTACTGAGATTATTGTTTCTGTTTGATGTTGGGAACAGGCTGAAGGATTAGAAAGAATAGAATATCTAACATATATTATGCAGTTCTTTATTCTTGCTTGCTTTTAGTACCTGCTGTGTATCAGCATTTTGTTACTGAAAATTAAATGAAACTTTATGCTATGTTGGGATGTATCATAATGAATGGATATTTAATATATGCTGGGGTAATTATTTGAAACTTAGTAGGTGTTTTCAAAGCATTTATTATATGAATATATAAGAGGAGAGAATAATGTGGAAAAGGAGAGAAAGCCCTCATTATTAACATGAATTTAGTGGAAAAACTATAGAAACTTACACATTTTGAACTATTTAAATTTCTGTAAAGATTTCTGTTTTTTTTCAGATAAAAATTTTATGAAGATAATTCAAACATGGATCTAGCTACAACGAGTTTGGATCAAGAAATGAAAATTGTGTAGTGAGTTAAGTTAAATCATGCTTGAGAATCAGATAATGTGTATGTGTTGTTCTGGGATGTGGATTGTCAGGCTAGTCTACTTAAAGGACAAATAAATTTGTGAGAATAGAGTAGACATCTACTTTCTCTTAAGGTAAGAAAAATAGCCTTTGTGTACATGCAGTCAAAATCTGTGGTTGACATACAGCTACAGCTAGCTGAGAAGTGAACCCCAAACAGTAGAAAAGAAAACTCCAGATTTCACTTATAAGTTGCTAGACAATATATGATTATGTCTTTTGTCAACCATATTTACTCTTGGAATATTTTAACTTAAAATTCAGAAACTTAGTAGATTAGTCAAACCCATAGTATTCATAGTTTTGTGTTATATTTGGAAATAATCTTTGCATGTTTGATATTTTCAGTACTTGTAAAACTGAAGAAAATGGCATTTTATTTATTTATTTATTAAAGATGTATTTATATATGAATATAGAACTGGGGTACATGCCAGATGTGTAGGGGTGATAAGAGGATTCACCAGACAGAGCGGGGCATAGAACAGGCAGATCAGATGAAGTACACTGCTGAGAGGAGCGGCTGGCAGGTTGAGAGGCATGGCAGCACTCTGGGCTAGGGATCGCACTCATACTGAAGGGGCTGTAGCTCGCTTGCAGTGCTGCACTTTAACCTGTTGTGCCACCAGGGAGGACCAAAACAAAACAAAACAAAACAAAATAAAAATTGGCATTTAAAAGTATAATTTGGCAGTTTAAAGTGTATTACATATTATATGTGGACTCCAATTAAAATTTTTACACTAAGTGTTTGATTTTTTTGCTATTTGTGAATTTTTTTTATAACAGGATATTCCTACTTATTTAAAAATAGTGATTTTAATAAGAAATTAAATAAAAAATTTTAATTGAAAAATTTTGTGCTTTTCAAAAGAAAAAAAAACTAAGTTCCAATGAAGGTTTGTAACATTTAGGGAATTTGACATTTTATTCTATTATAAATTTAAATTTTGTTACTTTATTAGTATTTTTAAAAATTAGCTATCTTGGGGTACACTTGAGGAAGGTATATTTAGTATTTTTTTTTTAATTGCAAAATTTTGTGTATATGCTTTTCAAAAAGAAAACTAAGTTATTATGAAAATAAGTGCTGTAATAGTTAAGGAAAATAAGAGTGGCCAAGAATGATTTTCCTCTTAAGAGAAAGAGAAAACCTCTACAAAACTATAAGTGACTATTTACAAAATTTCTTTTACTTTCATATAAGAGGATTTTCTAGTTCAAAGAATATGCACCTTCAAAGTTTTAATAGGAATTGTCATATTGCTTTCCCAAATGGTGGTGTGTTAAATCAACATTGCCCTTTCCATATCTCCTGTAGAATTGAAGATTTGTTTTCTCATATGTGATTATAGAGATTTTTTTTATCTTGTTATAGTTTAAAAATTATTTTCCCCACTATTCCCACATTTTTTTCCCCCTACCAGTAACCCTTTACCCCTTTGACTGACTTTTCTCTTTCCCCTCCCTCTTTATATCAGGAAACTTACCTCTTTACTAGTGTCTGATAGTTTTTATATGAATTTTGATTTGTAGAATTATGAATCTGCTTTATCAATACCTAATAATTGTCTTTATTATTCTGTTTTATTTTACTAAACACAATGTCCTCAAACACCTTCGATTTACTTTAAATGGAAATATTCTGTCCTTCCATATGACTGAATATATTTTTCCATTGTATGGGTATACTTATCTTTGTATTCCAGTCACTCAATGTGTGGTTCCATATTCTAGCTTCTGTAAACTAGAGTATAGTTTACATAAGTTAGTTTCATATTCTAGCTTTTGTAAACAATTGATGCAGAAAACAATATAAGGCATATGATCTTCTGAGTTTATGGTTTCATATTCTTTGGTTAGATGCTTGCTGGGTTATATCAGTATTTCTATGTTAAGTTTTTGAAAGTAATCAAATTAATTTCCAAAATGGCTGCACCAAATTTTATTCTGACCAAGAGTGTAAGATGTAATATTATAATAATATTGTAACCGTCCTCTTCAACACTTATTTTTGGCAGTCTTTTGAATAGATTTCTGTTGTCTTCTGGATATCCTCTTTAATGAATTGTCTATTTTGATCTGACACTATTTATTAATTGCTTTTTATTGAATACTTTTTTTTGGTAATTTTTGGACATTAATCCCATATTGGCTGTGTAGTCTGTGAATATTATTTCCCCCATTGAGCAGTGTCACTCTTTAATATACTTATATTTTACTTTATCATTTTAATTTGAGATTATTTCCTTTTTTTTTTTTGTCCTTACTTCCTTTGCTGTAAGAGTCAAGTCTCCAAAATCAGTCATTATGAATTGACATCATGAAGTATATTGTCATATTGTCAATATTTTATTATTTCAGGTCTTTAATCCATTTTGAGTTTATATTTTTATGTTAGAAAATTAGAGTCTGCCAACTTCATTTTTTTTTTAATGTGGCTGTTCAGTTTATCCAGCACCATTTGTTAAAGAAACTCTCATTTTTTTTTTTGAGTACTTGTAACCTTTAAGGGAATTTGATATTTATGAATGTAATTTGGCAATTTAAAGTTCCTAACAGACTAGATTAGTTTTCAACTAAACATTTTTTACTGATAATTTACAAATTTTATGTAACAGGTTTTATCTAACTTGTAAAAAATAGTGATATTTTGATGAGACAATAAGATTGATTATATTGCAGATTCTTTTTCTTTTTAAAAGCTGTTTATTTGTTGAGGTAAGATTTTTCTGTATTTTTTCCTATAATAGTTTAATATTGTATATATATTATCTGAATTTACAGTAGTAAATAAGCTATGTATTCTTGTGATATATGACACTTGACTATGGTACATACTGATTGGATGGAAAAGGGAACCCCTTACATCTCGATAGCATTTTTCTGGAATTTGGCCTTAGCAACATGATGTTTGGGTTTATGAGAAATCCTGGAAGCTTCCCCATCACATGGAGAACTGTCACTGTGAACTTGGGATAGCGGGATCATCATCTTGGTCTCACCTGCCAACATTAGAGCTTCATCATGCTGACCTCAGAAAAAAGGGTTTTTAGCTCCTGTGCAGTAGACTCTTAATACTCTTACTGAAATTAGTATTTTTTTTCTGGAATATGTGTTTCTTAATATATTTTTTACAATTATGATTGCTTTACTAGATAATTTGTTCATAAAGAACTTTATACTATCATTCTGAAAATGACCAGCCGCAGTTATTTTAAATTTCTCTAAAGTATTTACACTCAACCAGGAAGGTTTAGAAAAATAAAAAAAAAAAAATCAACATTTCTTCCTTTATTACATATGCTTCTATAAATTTAGCAGGTACCAAATTGTCAATTCTTTCATTGACCATAAGGTGGTTTGTCTATGGTCAACACTGGGTGACAAGTTTACGCATTATCAACAGATTCAAGCAAAATTATTTAATCAACTAAGAGAACATCATGAATTTCAGGACATAGACAATTTTTTTCTTCTGAATGATGGCACTTATGCATTTTCTAACCTATTCTGGGTGTTTGTGTGAGTAGAAATATTTCAGATAAAGCTTGAGGTTATAAGTGGAAGAAGGAACATGTGATCATGACTATCTTGATGGAAAGCAGAAAGAGTAACAATATGTCTAAGTGAGCACTTGGATTTGAAGAATTGCAAGAAGCTTATTGTAGCTGGAAGATGAAATGTAGAAAGATGTTTGGTAATAGATTTAGGAAAGGACAGAGCATGAAGGCAATTTATGTCAGGTTTAACATTCACAACTAAATAGTAGTGGTACCATGCCTCAGTTACAAAAATAGTAGGATTGCAGTGCATTTTAAAATTCATTTCTTCCTATGGGTCACTCTGCTTTTATTTGAGCTGAATTTTTTCAATTTTTCCAGAAGCAATTTTAGTCAGGGTTTAGGTAAAGTAGAATGTAATATATCTGAGAGTGATTAAACATATCCCAAGCAAAATTGGAGGGCATAAATGGATCCCAAGCCATCCTTTATTCTCCTGACATCATAAAATCAGGTGAATAATTACTAAACTATGGAAAAAAACTCAACACCTAAATCATAGCAGAACGGCATGACTGAAACTTATCAGAAAAATGGAATTATCAGAACAGTTACATCACTATTATGCTGTCCACTTTAGCCAGGTCACACAATCCACTGGATTAGTAAAATTTCTAAGCTAACCATGTTAAAATTGTATAGAATCAAAATAGATGCATAGACTTGAGGTCGTTGGGTATGACAGAAAACCACCTTGGGAAAAGATAAAATTCACAGTTTATACTCCATTGGGCTGTTTATTCACTGTCAGACTAAATGGGATTTGTAAAATTGATTATTCATGTTTGTGTGAATTGTTCCCTCAGTTCTAAATTCTCACAGTTCTTTTTTACATAATTTTAGTTACAATATAGTTAATACTGATAATTTTATGCCAAACATATAACTCAATAGATGCATCTTCACTTGCTTGGAAATAAAAGCAGTTAGTTGATCTTGTTTGTCTCATGGTCCCTCTGACCCTATCTTTCCCTCTATTAGCCACATTAATTCATACCATCCGATATTTATCTTTCTCCTTCTGGCTTATTTCACTTAAAATAATCCTCTCTGGTTCCATCCATGTTGTCTAAAATGGCAAGTTATTTACTTTAATAGCTGAGTGGTATTCCAGTGTGTGTGTGTTTCCGGTCCACTCATCTATTTTTTGGACTTAGGCTGGTTCCATAGCTGGGCTATTTTAAAATAATGCTGCAGTGAAAATAGAAATAGTATATTCCTTTTCATTTTAGTGTTTTCATATGCTGTGGGTAGATAGCTAGGAGTGGAATTTGAAGGGTCATATGGTAGATCCATTTAAATTTTAGGAAACCTTCACTGTGTTTTCCATAGAGGCTGAACCAATCTACAGTCCCCCCGAAAAGTGTAAAAGTAGTACTTGTCCTCCATATCTTTACCAGTACTTGTTTTGGCCTTTTTGGTATGAGTCTTCTCACAATGTGAGAAGCTATCAGGTGGCATGTCATTGTGATTTTGACTTACATGTCCCTGACAATAAGTGATGAGAATTTTTTCACTCACCTGTGGGCCATCTGTTTATTTTCTTTGGAGAATTGCCTTTTTAACACTTCTGCCCATCTTTTGGCTAGATTAACTTCTTTTTATTGAGTTATAAGATTTCTTTGTAGATCTTGGATATTAGCATTTTGTCAGATACACGCTATATAAATATTTCTCTTGATAGTGTGTCTTTTTATTTTAGTGACAGTTTATTTCACTGTGTAGAAACTTTTTTGTTTGATGTAATCTCAATTGTTTATATTCTCTTTCATTTCCTGACTATTAGAAATGAAACTAGAAAGACATCTCTGAAGCTTGTGTTATGGAGTTCTTTGAATAAGTATTCTTCTATGTATTTTATTGTTTCAAGTCCTGTATCCAAGTCTTTATATTCATGTTGAGGTGATTTTTTTGTATGTTGTCAGAGGGCAGGCCAGTTTTATAATTTTTTTTTTTTTTGTAAAAAAATATGGGGCCCTCCCTGGTGGCGCAGCGGGTTAAAGCACTGCACTGAGAAACTAAAGCCACTTCCGCATGAGTTCGATCCCCGCCTGCCCGGGAGGTGACCACATGGCATGGCAGACCTCTGCTGACCCGCCCGCTGCTCCCCTCAGCAGTGTACTTCGTCGATCTGCCTGTTCTGCTCCCTGCTCTGTCTCTGGTGAATCCTCTCACCCTCCTCATCTCTGGCCTGTACCCCAGCTCTGTACAAATAAATAAATAAATCTTTAAAAAAAAAAATGAAAAACCTGTCCTGTTTCCCCAATACCACTTTTTTTTTAAAGATTTACTTATTAATGCATACAGAACTGGGGTACAGGCCAGAGGTGCAGGCAGTGAGAGGCTTCACCCGAGACAGAGTAGGGAGCAGAACAGGCAGATCGACGATGTACACTGCTGAGGGGAGCAGCAGGTGAGTCAGGACATGTCTGCTGCTCCATGTGGGTCACCTCCATGGCTGGGTATTGAACTCATGCTGAAGTGGCTTTAGCTTCTTAGTGCAGTGCTTTAACCCGCTGTGCCACCAGGAAGGACCCACCAATACCACTTTTTGAAGAGGCTTTCCCTGCTCCAGTGTATATTCTTGGCTCTTTGTTGCAGATTAACTGTCTATATAGTATGGCCTTATTTTTGGATTCTCAAATCTATTTAATTGGTCTGTGTATCTGTTTTTGTTCCAGTACCATATTGTTTTGCTCTGGTTTTATATAATAGTTTGAAGTCTGGGAATGTGATACCACTATTCTTCCTTTTTTTTTTTTTTTGCTCAGGATTGTTTTGGATATTTGGAGTATTTTAAGGTTCCATAATAATTTTAGTATTGTTTGTTCTTTTCTTTTAAGAATGGCATGGAAAATTTGATAGGTTTTGTATTGAAACTTATTATTATTTGGCTACATGGGCCATATTGACAATGTTAATCCTTCCAATTCACAAGCAGGGAATATATTTCCATTTCTTTGTATTTTTTCTATTTCTTTTAAAAATGTCTTACCATTTTCTTAATATTACGTCTTCACATTTGTTATTTACTACTATGTATTTAATTGTTTTGATGCAGTTGTAAATAAGACGTTTCCTTTTTTTTTTTTTTTCTCCTTCTAGCTCAAATTTGTTTAAAGGAAGAGAACTGATGTTTGTATATTGATTTTGTAACTTGTCACTTTACTGATTTATTTTGTCAGTGGTTTATTTTTAGTCAAGTCTTTAGGTTTTTCTATTTATAGTGTTATGTCAGGGCAAATAATGATAGTTTTACTTCTACCAATTTGCATTCATTTTATATCTTTCTCTTTTATAATTGCTTTAGTTAAGACTTCCAATAATATGTTGAATCTTCCTCATTATAATCTATGCTTTGGTTTCAGTGTTAATTTCTGGTACAGTATTGGCCAGTGTCCCAACTCCATCAGTGTTGTATCTTGTGCTTTAATCATCTAAATTGAATAGCATTGTTTAAAGAATATCTATGGTCAGTTACAATGACACTTTATGTTGCTCACATCTAGCATCTGCATTTGATGAAACTACACATATTTACTACCTATGTATTCACACTGAGCAGTGCTATAACTAAAATGAGACTTTTAATGATGATGTTTTCAGTAAATTGGAAAATGCTGGTATAATTAGGCTTACTAAAGTGTGAGTATAAAAACATTTCTGTAGTAATCAAAGGTGCAATGTCAGGAAATTAAGCAAATCTGTGTTTCCACAAAAAAATGGAAGTAAATCCCTTGACTTTATGGTACATTATTATAAAAAGCTTGAAGATAAATTTTCCTTATGCTTAATATTTAGCTGCATATCAAAATGCAATTGTTAGTTGCTATGCTTCATGTGCTTCAAACTATATTGCCAAGCTCAGTATATCCTGACCTATAATGTACCTGGCTACATGCCATCATTGTTGGCTTGCTGACTCTTGTTATCTTCTGTTTCAAGTTCTCCAGAAACAGTAGCTATTCAATAAATTGACGGCATATTATATTGTTCACATATTGCTGTATCTATGCAGGCAGACTAGTAGATCAAGTTACTGTGATTATTTTTAGGCATTTCAAAGGAGTTGAAAATGCAATAAATTTGCTCCATACTGTTATTTATGAGATGAATGACTTATACTTGATGATAACTTACTGTGATTATAATTAGAAAAAATTGGCAAAGTTTTAATTTTTAATTTTTCTCCAGTGGACTTCTAACACTATGCTTAAAAACAAACAAACAAACAAAAAACAAACAAACAAACAAACAATGTCTGCTATTGTGTGTTCTTAAATTCATCGCATCATGCTCTAGCAGTCAGCTAACTTGGAAAAAAATAACCTGTGCTCTATGCCTGGACTTTGCATTGTATTCTAGAAATGATGGACTACAGAAATTTAAACCTCATAGGAATGGTGAAAGTTGTATGGTCTGAAAGTCTAAGGAAAAGGATAGAGAAGTACATCTGTTCCTTTTTGGCATCTACTACCACATTCTGGTTTGAGTCACTATGGAAATATGAATAGTTCCTCTGGAGTGAAGGACCAATTTTATGTTTCAAGCTAGGTTAATAGGCTGTCATTTTAGTTTGGCAGGATATTTGCTATTAGAAAGTGGAATTGTTTCTGTTTAGTAAAACGATCAAAATGAAGGTACCAGAGGTGCCTATTGGTATCAGAAATAAGGATGCCTATTAGGTCTCAGAAATTATGTAGTGTTCTGGAATATATTTCCCTGCCCTGTGGAGATTTGTAGTGCAATGGGCAAAACATTTATGTAAAGAGTATGAGCACTGTCATGTAGTAAATGTTGTCTATGACATGGAGAAAGAATGAGGGCTGGAAGGAGTATATGGATGAATATCAAAGTAACACTAAGTTGCATTCCATGCTATTTCCATGCTGGGAATGAATTCTGGAGATTTATATTGTGAACCATAGAACTAGTCCCTGTGTGGGCTTGCAGTTCTTCTGCACCTCATCTTGGTCATCCTTTTCTTACTAGGGAAAGTTTATCAAAGAGTATAGTAGTGTCTGCTCTACATTATATTAATGACTTACCCAAAACAAAGAAGTTATAGTTAAGTGCTAAGTATGTAATTTGATCTTGGAGAATAATCATTAAATTGATGCATAGAAAAAAAAAACCTAATATGTAAGGAACAGCCAAGTTGTGTATTATGTCATGTTTTCTGTGTATTCTGATTTTTCAGTAAAGCTTTATTTATACTTTAATGACACCTGCTCAGGTATCATTTTTTTTAAAGCTTTTTCTGCCCCTTGCTATAAACACAGTGATAAACAAACCTCATTCTATTCATTTATTTCAACATGTATCACATTATATTCTGGCTTTGTAACTTAGGTGTGTGATTATGGACAAGCAGTTTAACTTTTGTTTCCTCAATTTCTTTATAAAATAGAAATAATGACTCCTAATTCATAACCGCTCTGAGGATTAATTGAATTTTGCATGTAAATCACCTGGAAAAGTATGTGGCACATGGTGATTTATGATCATTGTTGTATTTGGCTCTGCTATAAGACTATGTACTTCTTGATGCCATGAATGTACTGTATGCACTACTTGCATACAATAGTGTCTATAAATCTTGCCTTAATTATGTCTCAGTCCTAGATCTCAATATATTTTAGGTTATAATGGTGGCTAAGTGTTCTGTTGCTTAAACTAATCTATCAGAGGAACAATCTCCTTTTTAACCATAGAAATTTCTTAGACGGTCCTAAAGAGTGACACGAAAATAGGTTTTAAGATTTTTTTCTAAGGCACTGTAGCTCTTACAATCCCACTTCATGTTCTCAGTTACATATCTACTTATAATTCTGAAGGCACAGGTATAACCAAAATAGATAGAAGGCATTGTGTAATGCCCTTTTCAGAGAGAATATACAAAAGAAGTGGTTCATAAATTATGCAGCCTATACAAGGATAGAAAGACAGCACAGAAAACAATATGCACTATAGGTTGCACTAAATGAAAAAAAAAAAAAAGGTTAATTTTGAATGAGGAGTCAGTTTGAATCACATTCCAAAGCCTATCTGATCTGGGCTTAGGGTTCAAGGTTATCATCAGTAACATAAGGTTAGTATTTTGAACTCTAAGGATTACCATGAAAATTAAACATACTACATATAAATGCAGTTTACTTTTACTATGCCTTCTTATCATTAGATATTTTGATGAATGCTAGCAAATTTTCCCAAAAATGGTGTATGATTTTTCCCCTCAGGTGCTTAACATAGTTGTTCCACTACTAAAGCATTCATGGTCTATTGCCATAGTCCAGTGTGCTCTTCCACAACCTATCACCATCCTTCTCCCTCCTTTCCCCTCCTGATGGTTCAGATCTCTGGTTTCTTTGCCTAAGCCTTTGTTTGTTTTTTTTTTTTTCCCCTTTTAGTTGCCCCCTTTTTTTTTTTTTTTTTTTTTTTTTGCTTTTTTTCTTTGATTTTATTCCTTTTTGGTTCCTTCCTTTTTGCCCCAATTGGCTTTTTTTTTTTTTATTGCTGCATAGTATGCGATAGTATATATATTATTTTAAATAAGCCCTACTTTTCTTGTAGACCATTACAAGGGATTCATCAGGCTAGCCAAAGGTCGGAAGGAGGGAAGTAAGACTCCATCAACTTATTTGAAGTGTATGACATCACTATTGGAAGAAAATGTGAAATGGAATATATTGTAGCCATCATAAAAAAAAAAAAAAAAGAATGCCACAAGGCAAAATAGATTTTAGTCAATGACAAGTTAATTCAACCACAATCTTCATTTAAAGACAAATAAGCAGAATAAATACTTGAAGCCAATTGAAAGTAACCAACTGACACACATCAGAAACTGAAACAGGTCAAAGCATATCATTGTGTTTTGTAATCTAATCAAAACTCTAAGTTTTCCAAAATAACATGAAAACTTAGAGAAGTTTTCCAAAATAACACGTACTCTCTAAGATTTTTGCTTTTCCTCATGCATTTTCTCAGTTTGAAATGTTCTTCCCTCCATTATCTATTGAAATCCTTCAAAAGAGACTTAAGTACCATCTCCTTAGAATAGCTGTCACTGATACCAATCTCACCAATTGGAATTAATTCTGTTTCCTTTCTGATTGCTCCAGTGTAGCACTGCAACTTCTATTTAGCACTTACTCTACTCTACTTTTATATGACTAGATATTTATAGATGCAATTTCTTCACCACTGTGTATGATCCTCAGGAGATACATACCTTATCTGTCTTCACTTTTGTTTCCTAGCAAGGCTTTGATTGAAACAGACTGCTCTATTGATCAAATAATTGAGATGCAAATGTTAAATAAACCTATTGTGTACTTAATCCTTTAGTAGTTTTAATTCTAGTTTATGTGTGATCTCTTTATGATTGGAGGTTAAGGATGGATACAGGGAAGTAAATTAGAGAGCTTTAGAAATGGAGGTGATTCAAATATAGGTAAAATATTTTAGCATACTCTTAAGTAGTGAATGTGTATATTTTCCCTCTGTTACAATCAATCTCAATATGATCGACAATATTTTTTAAAAAAACTTCTCTTTAGTCCTATTCAATCTTGTCTACTTAGTGATTAAAAAAGCTAATAGTTTTTTTGCTACATCTGGAAATTCAAAAGGAATCAAATCTTTATCCCCACTACCTTATTATGCTCTCAGGTGCTATTATGTTTCCAGGTAGTTTGCTTCTGGTTTTAGATACATCTAGCCAAAGCCTCTGCTACTATTCCTTTCTTCTGGAATCACCACTGAAGCTTTACTTTGCTTTGTGAATTATAACACAAATACACAAATGTTTTTTTTTTGCTTCAGGTTGATTTACTACATCTTCTCCCATTACTGTCTTTCAGACTGGGCTTCAGTGGCTTTGTAACAACTTCTGGTTAATATCACCCTGGAGTCAGGATGAACCAAGCTCAGGTAGAAGCCACAAACTTCTTTGTTAATTTTATCTCTATCTGTGGTCCCTGGGAAACAGCCAATTATTGAATCTTTTCTTCCTGTATGAACTAGAGATAAATGCATTGATTCATATCTCAGGGGTGTTGAATGGTTTAACTAGGAGTATAAAGGATATAAAAATGTAATTTGTTGCTACATTATATGTTGTTAGCAACTTATTACTAATTCCATGAGTCATCACATTCCTCCATACATTTTAGATAATCTTTGCCTTGATAATGATATTTTTCCACACCCACATTGAGTTCAATTTTAGAATTTTGATGACTGTTCAGTCATCCTATGTTTTTCATTAGTGGATAATGAAATAGATGACTCCCTTAAGAAAGTTTAACTATAATTCATCTCAGTTATGCCATAAAATGTACTTTTTCAGATACCATTGGTTAGCAACATTGTAAGCAAAATTTTCATAAAAATGAATTGATTTAAGAGTTATAAAAGTTATGCTTATAATTTTTTTTAAAATAAAGGACACATAACTCTGTTACAATATACAACTAAACTATACTCATTGAATAGCTAAATCTTACAAATATATTCTGAATTTTGATAAACACTTAAATAAATATTCAGGATTTTCTTTTATAGCTGATTAGTTTTCTTTGTCCACTTATCCAACAATATACACTTACGTTATTTTCTTTGTTAATTTTATCCCAGGATACTTAATTTCTTTTTTTATATGACTGTAAACAGGACTGCTTTCTTCATTTTTTTTTCCTTTGAGTCTATTATTTGTGAATAAAGATGTAATAGATCTTCTAATGTTGATTTTGTAGCCTACCATACTGCTATTCTGATTTCTTGTTTAACAGTTTTTCAGTGGTCCTTTTAGAGGTTTTCATGCCATATGCAAATAGTGATAGTGTTACTTCTTTTCTAATTTGGGCTCCTTTTATTTCTTGCTTACTTGTTCTAGCTTCAAATAATATGTGCAACAGTAATGATGATAGTGGATATCCTTGTCTTATATCTGATCTCAGAATAAACAAAACAAAACAAAAATTTCATGCAATCTGAAGAGAAATCATAGTAAATATATACCTGATATTAGAAGAAAAACTTTCCATTTGATTTTACCTTTATTTGTTCTATATGACCTTTATTATGTAGAGATATATGTCTTACATCTCCATTTTTTGAGAGATTTTTATCATAAATGGTGGTTGAATCTTTTTGAGTGCTTTTCTGAATCGATTGATAAGTCTTTTATGCTTCCTTTTTTGGACGTGGTAAATTATGTAAACTAATTCACCTATATTGAGCCAAACTTGCACCCCTGGAATAAATCCCAATTTTTGCCATTATTTATATTCCTTTTATGTACTGCAAAATTTTGTTTGGTAGGATTTTATACATCTATGTTCACTAGGGATATAGGTCTGTAGTTTTCTTTTGTGATGGCCTTGTCTGTTTTGGGTATTGGGGAAAGTTGTTTAGAAGTATCTTCCATTTTTCATTGTTTTGGAAGAGTTTGAGAAATGTTGGTACTAGGTCTTATTTGCAGGGTCTGTAGAACTCACTAGTGAAATCACCCAGTCCTCCTCCTTTTTTTTTGGGGGGGGGGGAGGAGCCTTTGATTGCAGGTCTTTTTTTTTTTTTAATGAAAAGGAACTTTAATACAGTGGGTATACAATACAGAAGACAAAGAGTATAATTTCTACATCAAACACCTGAAGTTACCCAGACCCTTGTGGGAAAAAGTTAACCCAAAACGGATTGGTCCAAAGCAAGGCCTGAAAGCTGCCACAAGACTTAAAGCATCTTCTGGTCGGGACCTATAGAAAAGGGTCAGAAATGATTAGACAAATCTGGAAGGAAAAGAACAAAATCAAAATCAATATAAACACCGTCATAGTCAACTTCCCCACAGGTCTCTCACCCACATCACTTTCAACCCGCACAGGTCCAAGAAATAATCACAGTTTGGAAATAGGAAGAAAAAGTTTTATTAATTACAAGTGTTACATGGTTTTAAGTGTTTAAGCATTTCCATTAGTTAGAAGTCAATCCTGAGGTAGTCTGTAGAGCAGGTAAAAGTAAATAGTTAACTTTAAAGTAAAAGCAGTCATCTTGTAGCCACTAAGCTTGCAATCCTTGGATTTCCTGGTACAGAACCCACATCTCTTTAAACCAGTCCAGGGCCAAAAAACCAGCACAGTTTCATCATCACATGCTTTTTGCTCCCGGTGGCTTCCAGGATGGCTCTCCATTCTGCTTCCTTGTTCTGATTGCAGTTTTAATTGTCTTGCTTATATTTGGTCTTTTCAGATTTTCTGCTCCTTCCTGATAATTCTTAGCATCTCAAAGCATAGTATGCCTTAGTTCAGTAATATATAAAAAAATAATTTGTTCCTTTTAAGAAATAAACAAAATTTTAAAAATTGACAAAAATGTAATTCTTAGAATAGGATCTTAGTTATTTTGTATTTCAATCCCCATGCAATTTCATAAAGTTATTTTGTTACACAAAAACATATGGCTATTTTCCTTAGGTACTTTCTTATTTCAGTAATAGATTATTTCCTATAAGTGTCCTATATATATATAATGAAGAAAAAAAAATTATGTTTATGATATGGCAATTATCTTAAACTCCTTCATTAAGACTAAACATATTTACCAGTTGATGTTCCCCCACTACAATATAAGTAGTTTTTTTTGTTTGTTTTAATTTTAGTTTTAACCTTTCACAAAGGAAATCCTTAGAAATACAACACTTCAAAAATACTATTAAAAAGGATATCAAGCTACTCTCTTTGAAGGACTGTACTTTTATTGCATATATTCATATATCTGCTCATGATTTGTATACTTAAAATATAACTATTTGGAGTATATTTCTAAGGCAAAAACTCATAAATATACATTTATTTAGAAATAGAAGCGTTTCAACTAAGTGCCATTATTTAGTGATGACGCATATTTTTTAAAATAGGCGACAGTGCCCTCCCTAGTGGCACAATGGGCTAGGAGGAAGCACTGAAAGCTGGCGGCAGCCATTTCAGAGCAGTTTGATCCTCAGCCCTGGAGGTGACCCACATGACGTGGCAGACTTCTCCTGGACCTCCCCGCTTTTCCCCTCAGCAGTGTACTTCTCTAGTCAGCCTGTTCTGCTTCCCACTCTGTCTCTGGTGAAGCCTCTCACCACCCCTGCACCTCTGGCTTGTACTCCAGTTCTGTATGAATAAATACATAAATTAAAAAAAAAAGACAAACTAGCCAGTAAATACTTAAGTTAATTGATTTATGCCTTCTAGCCACAGAAAGTAATATAAGAAAAGAAGAAATAATAAAGACAGAAAAAATACAATTTTCCTAGTAAAAAGTTCTCAGTATCATACAGCACAGAATATATATATATATATAAGATTAGGCTTTAAAGATATTAATTGCCAAGATGACACATTAAAGATTCAATACACAGTCCATGTGCCAATATTAGAGCTTGAATATAAGATATACATTTGTAGACTTCAGGGGGAAAAGTCAGAAACATTGTAATGAATTCATTACTCTAGTCAATATTGCATGTCCTGTAGCAGGAAAGAACATTTTAACAAAGGCTTTTAAGATTTAAAATTGCATATAAATGATAATTATTTTCATGGTCATGCTAATCAAGACTAGATTATTATGGTCATTAGAGTAAAATGTGTCCGGAACAGAAAATTATTTTAAAAGTCATCATTTGAACATATGAGCTACTTTTTTCTTTTCTCTTGGTTCTTTCCATTTCCCAGGTGAAAGATAGTGCTAATTACATCCTGGAGATCATTTACTCCTTAAGTTTGAGTATTACTAGTGGGTATTTTTTTTTTTTTTGCTTGACCCAAGTACCTTATTTTTAGCAGACTTTAAAGATAATAAGATTTTCCAAGGTTAGAATCAATAATAGATATAGTGAGAAAACTGATTTGTGGAGAGGTGACTGTATTATATACCAGGACCATTTTGCTACTTTTGGGGTAGTTCTCCATTCTATAAAAGTATTCTGTAAATAAAAAGACATATATTATCCTAGACATGAACAGCTCTTCCATAATCTGTGACATTGGGCAGACACAGAGCTGGGGTACAGGTCAGAGATGCAAAGGGTGAGAGAATTCACCAGGGATAGAGTGGGGAGCAGAACAGGCAGATTAACGAAGTACACTGCTGAGGGGAGCAACGGGCGGGTCAGGAGAGGTCTGCCTTGCCATGTGGATCTCCTTCTCCGGGGCAGGCGGGGATCGAACTCGTGGGGAAGTGGCTTAGGCTTCTTTTGCAGTGCATTAACCCGCTGCGCCACCAGGGAGGGTCCGACACATACAGTTTTAAAGGTATCTTTGATCTGAAAAACTATTATTCTATAATTTACAAGCAAAGTACAGAAAACAAGATGTTTATCAAAGAGAAACTTTGAGAGAATGTCTGTCTTGTAAAACCCTCCAGTAGAGATTGGAATTTTGAAACATGATGAGCAGTTTCTTGGGCCTCTGTCTATAAAATAGATGTCTCCCTTTGTGGTTGCGTATCTGCTTCATAGGACTTGAAGTGTATTCAGTTATCAATAGTTACAGAATATTCAGCTGTTGCCCTTTTCTCCTCTACTCTTCTTACCTCCTCCCTCCTTTCCATACTTTTTCTCTTTAATTCCAAATGGCATCATCATTCTGTTTTTTTTTTTTTTGCTTTCTTTTTATCAAAGTTTTATTAATTTTATTAGAACATACTTTGGAGGCCTCCCTGGTAGCTTAGGGTTTAAGTATCAGCACTATCACCAATAAGCACTATTACTTACCAATATGGCCTGAGTTTGATCCTCACCAATGCTAACGCACATATGGCACAGCAGACCTCTCCTGTCTTAACCCTCTGTTTCACTTAGCAGTGTATTTCAGTAGATTTTCCTGCTCTGCTCCTCATTCTGTCTGTCTCTCACCTCTCAAAAAAAAAAAAAAAAAAAGAATATATTTTGGATTCTGGTGTGCATGTGTATACTAAACATTTATTTATTTCCTTATGCAAGAAGCTCCTTCATTAAGACTAAACATATTTACCAGTTGATGTTCCCCCACTACAATATAAGTAGTTTTTTTTGTTTGTTTTAATTTTAGTTTTAACCTT
>NW_004567109.1:43678360-43745523 GCF_000260355.1 Condylura cristata | reverse complement strand
GTATTTCAGTAGATTTTCCTGCTCTGCTCCTCATTCTGTCTGTCTCTCACCTCTCAAAAAAAAAAAAAAAAAAAGAATATATTTTGGATTCTGGTGTGCATGTGTATACTAAACATTTATTTATTTCCTTATGCAAGAAGAACTGGGGTGTTAGGCTCAGAGGTGTGTGGGGTGAGAGGATTCACTAGAGAAACAGAATGGGGAGCAGAAGAGGCAGTTCTAATGAAATATATTGCTAAGAGGGGCAGTTGATGAGACAGGAGAGGTCTAATGTGCTATATGTGAGTCACTACCCTGGCCGGGATTGACCTCAGGCTACAGAGATGATAGCACTGAGACTTAATCCCTAAGCCTTCAGGGAGGCTCTATAGTATATTTTCAGAGGTGATTCTTTATTGCAAAATAGCAAGAATTTTTCCTATATGCAGATGTAATTTTAATCCCCTCTGATTCCAAATCCTTTACTCATTCTTCCTAGTTCATGATGAGTTCCTGACACACAGCCTTTAACTAGGAAGGCACAACATATTCACCAGTAATATAGTTATTTCACTGTCAGGTTGGATGTCAACATGAAACTGCCAGTTCACCCATAAGTATTGGCCACTGATAAATAATTCCTGGTGCTAACGCCTCATTTTTGGCCACTGTCAGGCTTATATGCTTGTTTTTACCTGGCATTTGGGCTATTTTCCTCAAAGTGGTAGAATTTCCAATCATACTACACCAGTAAGAGCTTTGCAAAACTTCTTGGCAGCACTGCCACTCTCATAATTGGACTTCCTTATTACTAGATGTTTTGGATCCATGTTTGGGATTTATCATTTTAATTAATCTAACCTCAACAGTAACATCCATACCAACTGAAATGATTTTTAACAAGGTTTTGTTGATCCTTGTCATCACTGAATGAAAATAAAGATACTGGAGCAGAGGGCAGCATTCCTTATTTGTTATTCCTCTGGGAAGCTTACATTTTGAGCCTGAGATCACCCCCCACCCCAGCATTCTTTCCCCACTCAATTTTAATTGGAGTTGTATTTTGCCTCTCTGCAAAGGTCAGTTTTGCATGTTACTCCTTATAAAAATATGTTTAAATGATGCAGAAAAATCTTTTTTTGCTATTATGGACTGCAGCGATATGGACAGCTTTGCCTTTTAAAACAGATTATTAGTCTCATAATACTTTAACCTGCCAGGGTGTGACTAAACATGTGCCAAGGAAATCACCCCTGGATATTCAGATGCCCTTGCAGCTCAGGTGCAGAGGCTCTCAGCCCCAAATGTCCGAGATGATAGATGCATTTTTCCATATAATGCTATGCTAATACAGTGTGCTACAGTATTGAGACTCAGGAAACATGCATAATGATCCCCTTAAAAGCTTCTTGCCTTTTGTTTTCTCTACAAGACTTCCAATTATCTAGACAAGAAAATGAATTTCTTCATAGTGTTTTCCCCCTTTTCAATAAAAAGTGACCTTCCTTTTGTATGACCTGCTTGATGTTACTGTAGTGCTTGAAAATATCACTACTTCCTTTCAAGAGAAAAGGTCAATTACTCATAACATCTTCCTTTCTTTAAAATGTCTTTCAGACTGTTTACATAGCAAAAAGTCAAGTGGTGATTCAGTGTACCTGCTTTGTTGAATTGATATTCATCCAGACAAAAAAGATAATCCATAACCTAAATTTGCTTACTTAAGCTACCATATGCTTGTTTGTTTATCCATTAATTTACTGTTAAAATGAATTTTGGGAATTCTGCTCCAAGTCTTCTAGACATTTTTTTGTCATTTTCTGCCACATTTACTAAGTTTTTATAGCTATGTGGGTCAGTTTCAGAGCTAGATCTTTTGATTTAGTAGTGTATTTGTTATTGTGCTGGACTACAATTTATAACAGCTTAAAAAGAAGTCTTTAGATGCCCTACATGAAGGTCCTCCATATTACCCTCCTCTAGATTGGTGTGTCTCTTCTTGATGCTTTGCTTTTTAATATAAATTTAAAAATTAGCATATTGAGTTCCCCCAAACTTCTATTGAGATATTCTTTGGTCTTGTGTTTAGGTTTATTTGCTATAATATTTTGGGATAAGATATATCTGTAATAATTTACCTTTTCTTAAGGATGTCATAGTTATCTATTTAGAACTCCTTTAAAATTTTTATGTAACATATTTTTCTCTATAGTATATTTATTCATCAGAGACTTGTAACTATTATAAATGATATATTTACATGGCTGTGTTTTATGCTTGTTCTATTACATATTGTAAATTTTCCCTAGTTCATATTCATAAGTGAAATTGATTTGTATCTTCGCCACACCTTTATATTTCTTCAGAATATGGTAAAGTTGTATTAACCTTATAAAATGAAGGAGATGTTGGGTCTTCTATTTTTTTGGAGGGGAACAATTTGTATATATCAAAATTAGTTTTGGTTCAGTTGGGTTAAAATTACACGTACAATGCTCGAGTACTTTTTTAACGATTCCATCAAGTTTCTTATTAATCTTATAAATCTCTTCAATTTTATCCCATCAGTTTTGATATGCTATTTCTATTTCCTTAAAATTTCAAATGCACTTTCCTAATCTTGTTTATGTATTTATCATAGGAAACAATGACACTTAATTGTAAACTTTAAATGATGTAAAGGCATGACACAGATTTATATAGGTATGGCAATGTGATGAATCACTTACATAGTAATAGGTCAGCCCTTAAATACTGAATTGGCATTCCTCCAAATCAATTTGATTGATTTCCCACTCAATCAATGCAGGTGCTTTAGTCATATTCTAGAGGTATTAGAGAAAAGTGAGATAACTCTACTATGTCCTTATAACTCCTTTGTATTCCATTTTTGTTAATTTGATAGTAAAATGAAAAACAATTGACTATAGCTATGAGTTAGCATTCATATCGGTATTGATAATTGGAAATAAAACCTGTAGTTTGACTCAAGTCAATATCAATATTATTCTTTAAAAAAAAAAAAAAGATTTATTTATTGGCCCTGTCTGGTGGCGCAGGCGGTTAAAGCACAGCACTAAGAAGCTAAAGCCACTTCCGCATGAGTTCGATTCCTGCCTGCCCGGGAGGTGACCACATGGCGTGGCAGACCTCTCCTGACGCACCCGCTGCTCCCTTCAGCAGTGTACTTCCTCGATCTGTCTGTTCTGCTCCCCACTCTGTTTCTGGTGAATCCTATCACCCTCCACATCTCTGGCCTGCACCCCAGTTCTGTATGCATAAATAAATAAATAAATTTTTAAAAAGATTTATTTATTTATGCATACAGAACTGGGGTACAGGCCAGAGGTTCAGAGCAGTTAGAAGATTCACCAGAGACAGAGTGGGGAGCAGATTAGGCCAACTGACAAGTACACAGCTGAGGGGAGCAGTGGGCGGCTCAGGAGAGGTCTGCTGTGCCATGTGGGTCACCTCCGGGGCGGGGATCCAACTGAAGTGGCTTTAGCTTCTTAGTGCTGTGCATTAACCGTTGTGCCACCAGGGAGGGGCCCAATATTATTCTTTTTAATCCTATATCTTTTTTTTTTATTTCTTTATATTTTCCTTTTACCCCTTATCCTGATCTTCCCAGAGAACTATTTTACAAAACTTTGGGATTTGATACTCTGATTTTGTTGATTCTCTTTAGTGTAGATTTACTTCCAATTCTTTATTTTTTTTTTTGCTTTTTAAGTAATTGTTGTTTTTTTCTCCTTTAATATTGTTTTGTTTCCTAACTTCTTAAACTAAAGTCTAACTCCATTATTTTCAGTCTCTCGAACATAAGCCTTTTGGGTTTAAATTTTTTTTTTTTTTAGATTTATTTATTTATTCATACAGAACTGAGGTACAGGCCAGAGATGCGGAGAGTAAGAGGATTCACCAGAGACAGAGCGGGAAGCAGAACAGGCAGATCGACGCAGTACACTGCTGAGGGAAGCAACGGGCGGGCAGGAGAGATCTGCCACCCCATGTGAATCACCTCTGGGGTGGGCGTGGATCGAACTCATGCTGAAGTGGCTTTTAGCTTCTTGGTGCTGTGCTTTAACCTGCTGCACCACTAATGGAGGGCCGTATTGACACTTATTTTTAACTGAGAATTAGCAATTAATATTTAAGATTGTTAATTTAGTCTTAGTTTTGCCTCTAAATGTTGAAATAAATACAAAGAAAATTTTGCAAAAATATAAAATTTATAGGCAATTGACAAACAGAACACTCACCAATATTAAACAACAAAAGATGTTTATGAAGAGTGAATAATATATTTCTTGCTTTAGTTGCCAAAGTAAACAGCATAACTTGTAATAAAATTCAACTTTTAGACTATTTTAAAATATGGAGGATGGTGGAGGGCTTTCTGTGCTATGCTGGTCAGTCTGTGTGGTAACAACAGCTGAAGGGTATAATCTTCTAAATCAAATGCAATAGGAAAATATATTTTATAATGCACTATACTGAACAAGTTTGAATACTAATGACACATTTTGTTGTCAATGTGTATTAATAAAATATACAAATAAATACAAAGAATGCTGAGCATATCTTAAAAATAAATGTGGGTTATAAGCTGGCTAGTACCAATATTGTAGCTACCGTAATTAGAGAAATACTTATTTTCTATTTCTAGGAGAAACAATGTCTTATACAGTTACCTGGAGAATGCAGACCAAAGAGAGAATTCCACTCAATATTTGAAATTAACCAGTTATTCCATTAGGTTTAGCTCCATTAAAAAAAATACATTTTAATACTTTTTTTTTTCTTCCAGTGTTAACTCTCAGTCACACCAGAATTCACTTACATTTAGGGAAAATAGGAAACTTAGGAGACAATAGGAAGGGAGATTTCTTTTACTCTCTTCAGGTCCCTGACTGGATCTGAATGTTATTATACTGACAAGGAAAAATGTTCAAAGATGAACATGCAATTTATTTAATGTAAGTTTTATATGTCAGAGTTTGTAAGGAAATGATGATTTGAAGGAACAGTTAAATCTGAATGTTTTTATGCTAGATTTGATGAAGATTGGATGGCTCTTAATAAGTCAAGGAGTATAGGGTAAGTGCAGTAAAATTAACAAGGTCTTAATTGTTCAAATTTTTCTCTGTGTCCCTTTGTCTGCAGAGCTAAGGATACCCCATCCCCTGGGAACTGGGGGTGGGAGGGCTTCTCACATAAGGATTTTATGACCTCTTGCCTGAGAGAAGTTTGTAGTAAGGAAAGATCACAGTGATCTTCTTGTTCTTACTGTTTTCTCAAACTCTTTTAGCTTCAAATATTCCATATATATACAAATTATAACTTGGGGCTCTTGAACTGTATTAGGGACTTGCAGTGAAATTAATAAAATCACCTATTTTGACCTAAAAATATAAAACACTTGCAAAGGGATAGCACTGCATACACATTTTGTTTACTTTAAAGAAGATAGATTTAATTTATCATGAGATAAATTATTTATCAATGTTGATGAAGTCCTCAGTCTTTAAAGTCTTCCATAAGACTCATTCTTTTTATATGACCATAACTAATTTGTTCTGTATAATTAATCCTCTTTTTGTAAATTGATACCAAGATAATACATACACACAATTTAAATAACTGCCCCTGAAAATTAAGGCTATTCAACCTACAATAACCCCACCTGGAAAAAAAAAAAAACTAACTAGAGATCATAGATCATAAGTTCACTATTAGAACTGACATCTACATATCCACAGTGAAGTTCTATAATGCTTGATAGAAAACTACCAGAAAACCCATCCACTCACTGGTGAAGTATAAAATACCTACTAACTTAGGAAAAAGAGATAGTTTTATTTTCACTTACTTGATGGATTAGGTAATTTGTTAACATAATGTTTTTGAAAATACTTTTTAAAAAGGGATACATACATACACACACGATATATCAAAAAAGATTCTGCTCTTTTTAGAGGTTTCTGAGTTCCCAACACTGCCTTCAGAACATATATAGCTCTACCTGTCTATCACATTATTTATTTTTCTTAACTTTGAAAAGTTAAAGAAAAAAAGGCCAACTGCAGTTTAAGTACACATGGCACAGGCACTTGTAGAAAATCTGTGGTTGCTTGGCAACTGGAGGGTGCCTATTTGGAAAGCTCAGAGAAGTACACAATGTGACTTCAGGATGGATAAAGGGCAGCAGGAGGCAGAGAGTCTACTGAAACGATTCAGAACATGGAAGCAATATTCAAATAACATACATCTCAGTGTGTGATTATTCCCAAACAATAATAATGTTGTTGCTCAGCTCCTGTCTGTAGATATAATAAGAATCAGAGGCCTTCAGAGGCAATAGAATTTTAGTTTTTGAATTTTACATCCAGGAATAGGCCTTGTCCAGGCAGGGCTTTGTGGTGGCGCTGCTGAAACAGCATGCTAATAGAGTAGTTATCACTGCCTCCTTGGTCACTTGAGATGGCAGTTAAAGAGATTTGATTTTTAAAAAGTTTCACCATACTTAATAAAGATCAATAATCATTAAAATTAACCACATGCTGATTTAATCAACATATAGCTTTGTTAATTACTAGTTCTTTCTTCATGTCCATCTGTTTTTAAGATTTTAGTGAACCTGTGCCAGCTGTTCATGTAAATATAATAGGCTGGTTGCCATGTAAATATAACATTTCAAGTGTGTTGTGTATAGCAGCCTTTCAAGTTATGCATACTGTTGTCTGTGTTTTGTCTGTAGTGGTTTAAATACAAACTGATAACTTTGTTAAAAGCCCCATTAGGCAAGGTTTCTGCTCGAAGCTGCTGAAGTTCTGTGTGTGTGTGTGTGTGTGCATTTGTGCATGTTTGTGTGTATTGGCTTGTTGCTGTTTAGTTATTGTGCATATTGTTTGGTGTTCAGATACTTCAGGATATTTTGGGAATGACAGCAAAAAGTTAAATAGAGCAATTCTATTCCCAATCAATTTGATAATGTGATGAAACAATTATCAAATGTATAGTAAGTACGATCCTTTCATTTGAAAAATAAAATTGTGAAGTGAATCAATCTTATTAGGTAGATGCCTAGTTTTGTTTTGTTACTTTTTAACAATTTATTTATTTATATATACAAGAGCTGGGGTACACGCCAGAGGTACAGAGGGTGAGAGGATTCACCAGAGACAGACTGGGAAGCAGAACAAGTAGATCTACTGAAATACATTGCTGAGAGGAGCAGCAGGCAAGTCAGAAGAGATCTGCTGTGCCATGTGGGTTAGTTCCCTGGCCTGGGATGGAACTTCTACTTCTGTGGCTGGTAATAGTTTGACAGTAATGAGACATTAACCTTTGCACTACCAGGGAGGCCCCATGCCTAGTTTACTCACAAGACCATCCCAATCTTCAGTCTCTCTAGAAAATTCATTTGATGTATTAGGAGGATGGACACAAGGTACTTTCATACTTTTACATAAGGGATTATGGAAATTGATCAATCTGAACAATGTTGGAATTGGTCAGCAGAAATTTGCTAAAATAAGAGCAAATTTAGACCTTTGAAGAAGAAAGTGCATTTTAGAATACTTCCCTGTACAATAGGTTTAAAAGAATTTCAGTATTTTATAGCAACTAAAATGTTTGAACTGAGCTGACTATGGATATAGCAATCAGGAGGAATCTAACTCACAGTGTAATATTGAAAAGGGTATCAATTTAAGAAGACTCAGATCAAAGGTAAATGGCAAAATGAGTATTAATCCCTAAGACTATTCCCATTCTACCTGAATCTAAGAGGTAGGCCAACTAAATTCACTAACAAAGTCTACTGGTATTATATTTTCTGGGTAACCAAGGAAATTGAAGAAAACCAGTTTGAATAAAAGAACAATCACTAAAAGTAAAATGGAATATACTATGTAAGAAGAGGAGACTGTCCCTTGGTGATATCATGAGGTGGAACAATGCAAATCACATTAAAATTCTTGCCATTGTCTCCATAGCAGACTGTAAAACTATAATAAACAAAAAAACTGACTTGAAATAGTGAATTTTTAAAACATTTCTGGTACCAAATCAGAAGTTTTCTTTTTCCTACTGATACCAAATATTTGTGCTTTTCCAATACGGCTTCACCAACACCTCTGATACCCACTGGGTGTTAAACAATCCAATTTTGATGCTGTCTACTTGGAGTTAGCATCAGATCCTGAAAGGTAAAGAGTTCAGTGCTACAAAATTGCCCCTACTTGAGAACTCATTGCAAGTCATGGGTCATCTGTACTTCTGTGTGACTGACTGTAGATTGACAGTTCTCACAACCCCATTTCAGGTTCAGTAATCATAATAATCATGAAAGTGACTCAAAGAATTCAGGAGAACACTTTACTTTTCCTTGTTTATTTTAAAGGACATAACTTTTCCTTGTTTATTTTAAAGGAAACAACCAAATAGTAGGGATACTTGGGCAGTGTTTGGGAGAGGTTGTTAGTGCACAGAACTTCCATGATGTTTCTGGGATACTCCCTCTTCCTTGTGTTCAGTGTGTTGGAAATTGGGGAAGAGGGTTAATCAAGGGTTAGTCTTCCTGGCATCCTGTCCCTTACTTAAAGCTACCCACATTCCCTGCCATCAATCAATTCATTCAAACAAAGGAGAATAAAAGATACTTCAGTCACATTTACCACTTGTGAAATTCCAAGGGGCTTAGGACCTCTGTGCCAGGAGCAAGAAGCAAAGACCAAATCTGTTCCTCTGACCTCACAGATGGCTTTAGACAATTTTAATAGAATCATTTGGGATAACACCTTAAATCTATTTCATGTTTTGTCTCATATTTCAAATTTTAGATTTTCAAGATGCGTTTGTACATTGGGAGAAAAAAAAATTTGCATCATTAACTCTTAGTTAAACCTTTAGAACAAATAAATTTTAAAAATATTCTATGCTATTTCATGTTGAGACAAGGTGGCCAAAATAAAGACAGAATGTAATCAAACACATGAGAGTTAATTTCTTGTCATGTTAAAAAAATCCAGAGATAAGTTTTGGTTTTATAGTTCTGAAGTTTGCACTTTATGAAAAAAGTGTTGAGATGAAATTCATTCAAATATAGATCTATGAAGCAATCCAAAATTAGTAATATCTCTGTGTGTCAGATAGACCAGGACAAGCTCATGTGGGTGAATTGGCACATGTTTACATATTAAAAATACAGGGAGAGTTGAAATCAAATACTAAACAAGAGTTGTTCTTTTAAAATTCAACTTATCAAATTAGAATAGAAATTCATGTATTAACATTCCCTAGCCAGTTTTGAGAGTATAACTACCCACGGTCAACAGTCTTCTTCCCCAGCAGTTTGATAATTTTAGAACAGGCACAAAATGAATCTTGCACAAATCCAAGATCAAGGTGGGAAGATTTCAACATCCTGGAAAATAACATGGAAGGATATACATTGATATTATGCTGAGAGACCCCTTTAAACTGATAAAAGTCATGAATTTTACTTGCTATTAGATATGTTAAAGTAGGACTGTCTTAACCTCTGTGTCCTGTGTAAACAAGTTTTACTATTTCATTGACCTTGTGTGGTGTAGCGTGTTTATGTACAAAATGAGTTAAAAGGGTTTCTTTAGTAGTCCTATAGGACTTTCACTATTCCTGGAGAACCCATCTTAATGAAACTGTACACTGCAGGAGCTCTCAACCACAGAAGTAATCTGCAGGAACTCAAAGATAATTAGGAAAATATTATAGTCACACCTATTATTCAGAAGGCCAGTATGAAAATGCCATCATTTAAGTCAAGTACTTATGCCTTTATCTATCTTTGCTTTGATAGATATCAGGCAACTCTCCCTTTGCTTATGCGTCTTAAGGCTTATTCAGCCTTAAGAAATGACCAATAGAAAAACTCAATAGTGATAGTTGACCTTTTATGATCCTTACCAGTTATAATAGATCCTGAATGTGATGCTCTTTCTGTAACTTCATGGTAGATGATAAAACTATAGTCATGTAGTCACTAATGGAAATAGGTCACTAAAGGATATTTATCTATTAGAGTATTTTATATATATATATATATATATATATATATATATATATACTTAATACTTAAATATTTATTTATGCATACAGAACTTGGGGTTGAGGCCAGAGGTTCAGGGGCCATGAGAGGATTCACCAGAGACAGAGTGGGGAGCAGAATAAGCTGAATGATGAAGTACACTGCTGAGGGGGAGCAGCAGGCCAGTCAGGAGAGGTCTGCCATGCCATGTGGGTCACTTCCAGGTGGGGACTGAACTCGTTCTGAAGTGGCTTTAGCTTCTTAGTGCTGTGCTTTAACCCACTGCACCACAGGGGAGGGCCTCTGGAGTTTTTAATATATTTTTAAATTTGAATAATTTTTCAAAATTCATGTACTCTGATATCCCTAACTTTGACCACCATTGTAATTCTGAAATTGGCATTTTCTCTCTAGTACCTGAAGTTATTTGAGTTTGCCACCCTTTATTAGACAGGTGGAAGACAAATTGTATATATGATGCTAAAATGGTCATCGATTAAAACGAGTGCATTGTCTTCAGGATCTCGCCTGATATAAAGATTATTTTGGGACATGAGTACACTTAAGAGTTGTATACAAAGATACACCCTTAGGTCTGACAGATGGCAAAGAAAGTGAAATATGGGTAGTCTTATATTTTTCCTCCTTTACTTCTTTGACATTGTTTCTTTTCACTCATCCATGTACACAAACTTTATTTGTTCAGGCTAGAGGAAATGTTACAACTTTGGATGCAGAATTCAAATTAGTTGCCCAAATTTTCTTTTGTATTTCCCAGTTAAAAAAAAGTGGGGGTGGAGAGACAAAGTCAGTCACTGTCATTTAACCACTAACATTTGACTTTTGTCAATAGGATTATACATATTTGCTGTTGTCAACTATTTCTTTATTTGTGCTCTTAGTGAAGTAAGAGGGAGGGACATGGAGGTCAGCTCCAATTTTAGCCATTTTAGTTGTGGTAAATTATCTGGAATTGAAAATTTAGATACTAATAATAGATATTATAATATTTTATTTGAAGCAATCTTCTTTGAATACCTATATATATATATATATATAACTGTATCTTAACTTTACCTAGCAATCTGGCCTTGCATTTTTTTAACATTTATTCTGAATACATTCTTCCCTCAAATATGAATTTGTTGAGCACTAGGAAAGGTTCTGTTTTCTTGCTGTCACACTGAGATGAAGCTTACTGTGATGAATTATTAGGACAATGAAAATTAAGTAAGAGTGAAGGCTGTAATTTGAGAAGGAAATAAATCTGCAACTGCAAAAAGAATAGTAGCTTGGAAGATTTATTCTCTCTTTTAAAGTCACCTGTCACAATATGGTAACACTAGGCATCAGGGTTTGAAAAATGGTTTCAAAATCTCTTCATTGACAACATTTCTAAGAGACCAACTTTTTAAGTGTCACGGTGGGGGGCCTACGTGCTTATCTTTTATCTTTGCCATGATTTGAAGGAGCCACATGTGGTAATTACTAACTGTGAAGGTAGGAATAGACACTTTTCCAAACCATATGATTATATGGTTAAGTAAAATCTGTGAAATAAATACTGGATATACACTATTGTAAATTCCATGCTGGCATATGGAACAATGACAGGCAGTGATGGGAACAAATTCTATGTTCTTCATCAATAGGGCCTATATAATTAACTATTTTGTAGTTTATGCTCATATTCAGAGTATAGGGGTTAGACCATAATTTCCTGTGAAATTTAAAATTTTAAATGCAATGAATTAAACAAGGATATGCATATCTTAATCAATTTCTCACTTTATTATTGGTTTCTGATGTATCAGCATACATATATGAAATTTCTGTCATATGTTTTACTTCATGGGGTATATAAAGCAGTACAAGACTAAGACTTAGTCTCTTTTTTTAAGCATTTAAAATTTTTTTTTTATTATTATTGTTAAAGGTTTATTTATTTATTTATGCATACAGAACTGGGGTATAGGCCAGAGGTGCAGGGGTGGTGAGAGGATTCACCAGAGACAGAGTGGGGAACAGAATGGGCAGATCGACAAAGTACACTGCTGAGGGGAGCAGTGGGTGAGACAGGAGAGGCCAGCTGCACCTTGTGGGTCACCTCTGGGCCAGGGATTGAACTTGCAATGAAGTGGCTGCTGCTAGCTTGGAGTGCTGTGTCCTAATCCACTGGGCCACCAAGGAGGTCCTGAATTTGGTCTTAATGAGAAGACACTGACATTGATGGTGTATCCACTAAATGGTCAATCACTGTCCTAAATCTTTTTTTTTTTCAACAGTTATTTTAATCCCATTTTATAAATGAGAAAACATAGACTTTGAGAGCTTAGGTGATATGACAAAAGCCAGGCAACAACTAAGGATATTGCTACAGCAACAGACAAAATATTGATCAAAAGATTCCTGATGTTTGAAAATGAAAAGATTCCTATTTGCAGAGTTGGTAGCAACTCATCTAGATAAGATTACAAAAGTGGAATTCGTGTACCATTTTAACTAAGGAAACAATCTACCATGACTTTATATCTGGACTCCAGGGGTGGGAAATAATTTGTTTCAGAGATTTTGTATCTTTTATCAGGAATCTTAAATAAAAGGTGGACTCATCAGAATTTTATGTATTAGGCACCCATGTTTACAAACAGTATTCCAGAGTTTACTTACTGCTGGGAATAATTGTTAATTTGGGAAGGGACATGCTTTACAATAAGAGCCAAAAGTATTTTTTTTTCAGTGCAAGAGATCAGTATTTTATTTCCGTGATGACCACAATACAACATTTTTGAACTTTTGATCTGCATTTTATGTAGAGCATTAGGAACTAAATTAAATTCAGTTGATGTTTACTAAGGTGTTAGCCCTGACCTAAATGATTTTACAATCTAGTATGGAGGAAAAAAACATGTGTTCCAAAATTACTGTAACAAAATGCATGAAGTGACAAGTGTCAAAAGTTAAGTGTAAACACACTGCTAAGGAGCCCCACAGAAGGTGTTATTAATTCCTGCTTCTGGTGATGGAGGACTTCAGAATGCAAATATAATTTTTTTGCTGTATTTTTTTTGCTATAATATGAAGAATGAGCAATATTTACAAAGGCCAGGAAAGGGTGCAATAAAAGAGGGCTCTTGGAAAATATTCTAGGTTGAGAAGAGACAGGGATGAAAGCCAGAGTCAGATGTACAGGTTAGTTAAGGGGCTTGAAAATAGGACCAGTCATGTGTTTGGATCATTGTTATCTTTGGCAGAAGTGTGAGATTGTGAAGGAATGTCTGGGACATTATTGCTTAAATTGTACATTGCTGATTATTGCTTAAATTATACATTGCTGAAGAGGAGAGATATGGCTGCCATAAAAAAAAGATAAAAGCTTTTTTTTGTACTGTTGAAGGAATGTGATGAAGCTCTTTTCTTAATGAACATGCATGCACTATGGACATTTTGAGTCTCTGATGTTAAAAGTTACTGTTTTAACATAAACATGGGCAGAAAGTCTTTTGTTTGTATAAGCCTTTTATTGCATCTTATTCTTGATTGATACTTTTGGAGAATGTTGTAAGACATACATTTGAGGGTGATCCAAGACATTTACTGAAAGCATAGATAAACTTTAAAAAACATTATCAATTATTTTCTAACATGGGTTTGAATCCTTAAGAATTATAAAACCATCTATGATAAAATAAGACTTAGAATCTTTTCTCATAAACATATTTATTATAATTTAACTTATCTATGTCTATATAGGCATTAATTTCAGAAATATTTAATGACTGCCAAAAGTAGTTACTATTTTAATATCTTTTATATTTTTTCAGATATGATTAAAATTTTCTGATTTTCTATTCTGTGGCTTCATATATGCAATGATATTTACTGTGCAGATAAAATCAATAATTGTAATTTTTGTTTGGTGAGTTATTAAAGTTTTTATTATGGCATGTATAGAAATGTTGGGCTTGTCATTTATAATAAGGGAAAACAGCTAAAAATATGAACTTCAGTTTAGCCAATACATTTGTTAAAAGTCTGTGGAGCAGCAGAATGCTCAGGACTTGACCCTCCTTCTCTGTGCCACTAACATCTCAGGCCCTTTGTACTATGACTCCCAGCATGCTCTG
This sequence comes from Condylura cristata, assembly GCF_000260355.1. NCBI lineage: Eukaryota > Metazoa > Chordata > Mammalia > Eulipotyphla > Talpidae > Condylura > Condylura cristata. The sequence goes on along the minus strand of NW_004567109.1, from coordinate 43,731,345 downwards.
AGCTGTACGTCTGAGTGAGGGGATTTTGGGAAGGAGGAAGAGTGGCAAGGCATTGTTGAATGGGGAGAGGGAACAAAGACACATTAGTGAAGGCTTCTCCTGGTCTTTTCTTTCCTTCATTGCTTTAATGCTTTGGCAGGTGGGACAACTGGCGCTCTTGAGAGATTATAACAGCTGCTACCTTGACCTTCTGATAGATTCAGTTTCTGTGGTAAATGCTGACTTTCTTTCTCTCCAGCAGTCTGAGTCCTGTGCGAATCCTTGCTTGTATTTTCCGCCAGCAATTGCCTTGGATTCATTCTTTCGGCAGCTAGCTTTTGGGCCGAGGCCACCCCAATTTGCACCTTTCGTGTCTGGCTAAATTGGTGACCACAAAAGGATGGGTGATTTTAGAGTTTGATCAGGAGTCTATGTTTTGAAATTCTTTTCTTTTCTTCTTTGTCTCTTTTTACTTTGAACATCTCACAGATTAAAAATCTGTGCATGTGGCATGAACTCTTAGAAAGGCAGCATGGATTTTCCCTGGGCACACCATTGTTTGCCCAGTATCAATATACATATATTATTGGCTCTGTTAATATAGTTTTTAATTCATCATTCACTCTAATGCATTAATATTCATAACAGTTGCAATATAATCTTTCATTGAAAATGTCAGCATATTCATTCCTCAGAGCCTCATAGTAAGATGAAAGTCACAGTAAAAAGAATATTTTCATTGTGGGACTGAGACTTTAAAGAACTAGAATGTTCATATTTGCATTGGTGTTAGCTCATGAGCATTTCTGTGTGGCCCAATAATATTTTCACTTTCTGATGAAAAGTGAAATATATGGAACTGGAGTACTTTCTGATAATTCTAGATACTGGGTAGCTCTCAGAATTACAGAGTGCAGAAAGGGGACAGTGCTTAGAATTCCTAACTTCTTTTGTTCCCAGATATTCTTTCTTTGGGGTGTATTTAGACAAGAAAACAAGTGAGGTAGAATGGACGTTTCAGTCCTATAGTAGCTGTGGTGTGTTGCTGAATGTTATCCATTATCTGTACAAATTCATTATCTGTCCAAAAAACATATAAGACATGTTGGCTGAAGTTGCAGTATATTAATCTCCTACTTCCATTCTCTTATATGACTTTTAATAAATAATTCCCACTCCCTCCCCTAGTCAGAACTTTGATATTTGTACAACCCTGCCCTTTGTACTATAATTCCAGCTGATGAAGAACTGTGATTTTATCAGTCCCACATGGAGAAATTTTCTAAGGGAAATAGATTGTTCTTTATGACATTTATTATTGTGGAGTAATCCTCTTTTGACTTTACCAATAATGAGTGCCCATTCTGGTGGTTAAAACTCAGTCACTCTTGAGCTAAACCAAATGAAAACAGATACAAAGAACTGAAAAAGTTGCTAACAGTAAAATCAAAGTATTTGTACAGGCTTACTCTCCTTTGATTAAAGTTCCCCAGAAACCTACTTATATGAGAGAAACTAAATTACTATAATTAGTGCTGAGATTTGCTAAGTGATTTTACCTGACTAAGCTAAGAATTTTAAGCCTTTAAGTGATTATAATTTTTTTTCTTACTTATAGAAAAAGATATTTACTGGCTACACAGTTTCCCTTTTCTCTAAGTGAACAGTTACTCTGTAGGTTAAGCAGAATGTGATTGAATTCAGAATAGGTTTCAATCTATGAAGCCTACATAGACTTATATATGCCAACAGATTCACATGGTACTTAGGCAAAGTTGGACTAATCTTATCTCTACTAATCATTCTTGATGGGTAAATTTGATGAGAATGTAGATTAAGAACACAAGGAGGACTCTTTACATTACTCTTGGGAAGCTTGATGCAGCAGATGCCTGCAGACCTGGGACATGGTGACTGTGCAATATTGTTGGATTGACATGGACTAATCCTTTTCTTCTGGTGTCTACTTTACATCCTCCATGCAGACCACAGTCCTTCTGTTAGGATATCCTATTTTTACATATTAAGTTGTTATATCATACAAACTTGTTTTAAGAAATCCCATCCTTCTTTGGATTCAGAAAGCATTTTTTTACAACATCATATGTATCATTGAAATATAATATCATTCACATTTTAGAGTCTCCTAGATTTTGACTTTTCTAAAACAAGATTTTATTTTTAGTAATTTCTATTTCTGCAAGGAGGGAGTTTTTTATATACATTTGCACTCCTATATACAGCCAAGACTTATTATCATTTTGAAAACTTCATTTTATGGGTGGCACTAGTTTGATTTGATGAGAGGTCAGATTTAGCAGACATCAAAAACAAAGAATTCTACTTGATACCATTTTTTTTTGTATGTATAGCACTTCTTTTTTTCTAATTATCGTATTATTTTCTGTGCATGCTACAGAGGAGATAATTTAGTTAAGATCAAGGATCAGTCTATTTACTTTTAAGATTTCACTATTATAATCAAAATATCTTGTTTATTTTGTGCCACTTTGTATTCTACAAAAGTATTTTCTTACTTCCCTTGACCCCAACAGAATTCTAGCAATAAAATCATAGGTTATTATTTGTGATTTATGGATTATAAAATTATACTTGAGACAGGTTTTGTAAATTATGAAATAATAACTAACATTTTATGAATACCTATTATACTTCAGTCACATTCCCCTGTTCCCATTTCTATAGATGTGGAAACTGACTTTTAGGAAAATTAAGAGGCATGTCCTGAGTGGCAGTGAGTATTAGTGAACAGGACTTCAGAGGTGATGCTGGACACTGTTTCCTGATGATCCATAAGCAGCAAACCTGTACTTAAATGTACACTTTTTGTAATCTGTGTCCTACTAACTTTAAAGGATGGTTTTCATAAAAAATATAAATCCCTTGGTGTAAAAACAACTTGACATTTCCTTTAATAGTAACAACACACCTTTCTGTTTTGAGAACTCTACATTCAAGAAGGAGCCATGTACAAGTGCCTGGAGCCCCTTTTCTACTGGAAAGTTTTCTCTAGTTTGTGTGAAGATGGAAATAAGGTTCTTCACTGAGAGCCAATGGGAATAAATTGTGAGTCTCTGGGAACAATAATAACCATACTGCTGCTTAGTGTATTAAAAAAAATCCTGGAATTTTAAATATAAGAGAGATAATAATGTTTTGGAGGTAGCTGAAATTAGTCTTACCTTCGAAAAACATTTAAAATGATCAACTGACCCTTCCAACAATACTCTCTAAGATATAATATCTTTTTTGATGATTGCACAAACTATGCAATTATCATGTAGTTAACAGAATATCAGTGCCTGGATTCAAATAACAAAAACCAAAGTGACTGTGATAGGAATATGCTCAGGGTTTCCTATTGTGGTAGTCAAGTACATTCTCTAATTGCTTCTCCCTTTAGCCAGTGGAAATTGTCAGGGGAATTCCTCCATTGGAGATTTTTCTATGGTCTTGTAACTTTCTTCTATCTGAATAATAGAGGAGGCTTTTTACTTTCAGCGGAACAATTGGACTTGGAAGTAGAAAACATGAGAGTTCATACCTTAATTCTCTCGATAGAAATAGAGTAACGAGTGAGCTCTTTCATCCTTTTTTTAGGTTACAGTGCCGCTGTGACCACAAATGAACAAACCATAGATAACCCAACCAGATAGAAGGAAGCCAAAACTCAGCTGCTATCAGTGATCTTGCATATCTATTTTATCAGTGTTGGGCATGAGAATTTTTGCTGCAATAATTGAATTATAAATATAGTTGGATACTATTTTAACATCTGACTTCATGAAGGCATTAAAGATTATTAAGAATTTCTGACTTGTCCTCCCTAACTTTTGAAATTACCTTTTCCCCTTCTTTCTCTCTATTCCCAAAAAATTATTTTGTTCCAGTTCTGGACAGATTTTTTAAATTGTCCAAGTTTTGCTTATTTTTAATTACCTGTCTTTATTTTTAGCTATGTTAAAGTATGTTGTGGACATGTGTTAGCTTCTATGTTTTATATCTATCCCTCCTTCTACTGTTAAGAAAACATTGATTATACTTGGGAGACTTGGTTCACTGGGTCTGATGCTGTACTAACCAGGGGCCTGTCCTTCTCCAAAGGGTAAGTGGTCCAAAGTAAGCCAGCTATATTTTCTGTCCCTAACTTTGATTACAAAGCTGCAAACCAAAAAACAAAAAAGTATGCTTGGAACTAACTGGTACTGTTGTTGAAAAACTTCATTAGTTCCTGATTCCATATTCCTGAACTTTTAATCCTCAAATCCCCCCCCCTTTTTTTTTCTTGAACTGTTTAGGTTTTTAAAAAGTTTTATTCTTTAATTCTGTGTTCTACCATATATCCATCTTCTGAAGACTTTTAGTCTGCAGAAAATTCAATTGCCTTCAAAAATTTAGTTACTATAAAAATACAATATAATTGTTCATCCACATTTTTACCTGTAGTGGGGTATTTCACAAGTAGAAAAGAATGTTCTTTCCATGTTTAAGGCTATCTATTCCTGTATCTGTGTTCTGTTTTATTGTTTTTAGTCTCTGCCACTATTTTTGGAAAGGAGAATATATCAATTTCTTGTTGTGTCTATATTAAAGCAAATTCATTTACTAGATGGAAAAATAGACACAAATTATTTTCTATTAATCATCTTGTGTTACCTCTCATCTAGCCTGATTTTCTATTTGTTTCTCTCCTGTTACTGTAGAAACTATAAGTTGCTTATAATGCTAGTACTAGTGTGAGATTAGTCAAGCTACCTTAAATATCCATTAACTCATAACACCTTCAGAGGTCTGAAAAATTATTAAGGTACTTAAGTCAACATTACAAACAAAGAGTTTGCTAAGGAGATGGCACAGCTGACCACATGACCTTAAACTTTAGATGCTTTGAGCATCTTTTGAGGCCATTTTATTCTTCTTGTTGTTGGACAAATAATAATAGATGAAAGATGTTTTCACAATTACATCAGGACTCTGCATAGATTGTCCAAGTGTAGTACATTGAGGTAAGGAGATTCTACTCAGAAAAAAATGAGATGTCGGTGCATGAGGTAGAACTGCAAATAACCTGAAAAATGAGATGATTGTGTCATTACATCAAAGATCAAAAGTGAAGTTTCCAGTTGCAGGAAAGAACTGTACAATATAAGTGGAAATGATATAAAAATGACTATTAAAACACCTTTTTTAGTCAGTCACTTACCCAGAAAGACACAATAATCTTGAAAAAACACTTGAGGATATATAACATGCATTTAAACACTCGTATTTATGCAATGATTGTCTTGCATGTACTTTAATAGTCATTTTTTAAAGTTAATGTTAATGCATTAAGTCTCAGGAACTGACATATCTTCTCCTCTGACTTCAAAATTCACCTTACCATTGTATATTGCATAATAGATTCAGTGACACTGCTTACTTCATTTATTAGCATTCTTTACACATTAGGTGGCTTCAGGCAGAAAATCATGTTTTAGAAATACACAGTACACATTCCTTTAATAAAGAACATCTCATTTTTTTCCTGATATGAGGTGCATGGGTTTCTCTGTGTTTTCCTATTTTAAATCACTATTGTATTATTGAGGAAGGTGAATACTAGGTAATTTCTTATAGGCTGAGTTTCTGAATTACTCTAACATCTTGTAAAAAAAATATTCCCTTGTAATTAAATGTAATGAATTATCAGGGAGATAAATTCAAAACTGTAACCATAACTCATATCTATTTAGACAATACATGTTGATGGGTATTTATGGATATGTATTTAGACAAAGTACTTATATGACAACCCCACATGGGATTGACTTTTGCAGGAACATCAGGAATAAGATTAATTTTACAAACTATACTGTGGTATTGTCATTTTTTCCCTAAAAATTTGTATCATTATCATTTAAAGCATCTTGTTGATTTTTCTCTTTGCAATTGTTTACTGTTATAAATCAGTCTAATCTTCATATGGCTTTGCTTGAGATTCTAGCAGTTACTTCAAGATCTCTTACATCAAGACTAAAAATATTGTTCTTTTTTCAATACTTGAAATTAAATACATATCTGTTTTGTATTTCAATGATTTTCATTTTTAAAAATGAAATGGATGATAATATATTTTTTAAAGATTTATTTTTTTATGCATACAGAATGGGGGTATGGGCCAGAGGTGCAGGGGCTGCAAGAGGATTCACCAGAGACAGAGTGGGGAGCAGAACAGTCAGATCGACAGAGTACATTGCTGAGGGGAGCAGTGCTGGCGAGAAAGGAGAGGTCTGCTGTGCCATGTGGATCACCTCCAGGGCCAGGAATCAAACATACACTGAGGTGGTCGTGGGTAGCTTGCAGTGCTACATTCTAACCCGTTGAGCCACCAGGAAAGGCCAAACTAGATGATAATATTATCCTGAAGATAGAGACTTTAATCCTTTTCCTTCCTCTGGGAACTAGAAATTATAGAGACAAAGATAATAAGTGTAAAATTCTCCACTCAGCACATGAAGGTACTCCAAACTTAGACTGGAATTGCCTTAAATTATCAGCTGATACTTGAAATTGGTCAAAGGAAGTAACAGGTCATGACATGGATTTTCTAAGCATTCTTTGCCATTGTGCATAAATCTGAGTATTAGTAAAAGCAAAAATGCCAACAGTAGTGCCATCATACCATAGAGCATAAAAATGAAGTTGTAATAAATTACTAATGTCTGCTTCTTATTTTCAGTAATATTTCTACTTCATGATTTTTCTTTAGCTGCCTCAGCTACCACTGACAACTTCTGAACATAGAATCTCATGATCTGGGTTCCTCATAGAGACTTCTATGTCCTGAATTGCTTTCTAACCACTACTTGAGTAGGATGAAAGAAAATAAATTAGCCACCTTTTAAAATGTGTGGCACAACTCAGAAACAATAGCTGTTCACTTACATATTGATTTTTGGTAAATTGCATGTCTGGTGCTCACCACTAAATAGTCTACCTAATGCTAGGAGCAGAATGTTTTGTCCTATGCTTTGAGAATCAGTGACTAGTCACATAATTGTGTTACACATTTAGTGCAATAAATATACTGAATTTTGGCATAATTAGAGCTTTGTACCTAATTTGCTAGATATCATGATCTGCTTCTATCAAATTTAATGAAAAGGACTAGAGAAGTGTATATGATATATCATTGATAGTATCATCATTTTTTTCCTTTCTAAAAAAGCCATTATGCTTTTTTCTGTTCTCCTTATTCTACCTGCTCAAATATAACTTGTACCTTCTCTTCCTTATTTGAATTTTCCATCTCTGCATCATCTGCTCCCCTTACTTTGTCTCCTCCAGATTTGAATTTCTATTTCTTTAGTCATCATTTTTATTTCAATGATCATCAGTAATATCTCCACAGTTGGTTATTTGCAATAAGAAGTAATACTCCCAGGGGTTTGTTAATGTTTTTGCATTAATTCCTTCCAACAATGATAGAACTTGAAGACTGTGATCAGCAACCCCATTTATAGGGAGAACCTCAGGTACTAAAACCTAGATCTTAAGGCTAGTGAGTGATGGCAGCTAGTCCAGGCAACCTGTCTATAACAATTATGCTGTGCATTCACTCATGGAATAAGAAATATAAGATGACTACTCTTCCCCAAAGTATTGCAATTTAATGTATTATAATGATCAGATGTGAGCATAAATTAGGAAAATATTATTTTCCATAAGTTCTAGGAGATTGGAAAATGATTGTCGATATGTATCTGTCTTCCTTTGCTCTTTGAAAACAACAGCAAAGGCATTTATATTTGATTTATTTATTTAATAGTAAGAATCGCTGCAAACTCTTTATAGAAATCTTTAAACCAGTCATTTCATTTATGTTTACAGAAAGTACAGCTGAGGAATCTATGTATATAATTACTATTTTTCCCTAAGTCAGCCTTCCATTATTCCTTTGGAATTTCTCTTTTCCAAGTAATGGCTTGTTGATGAGATGTTCCTCACTTATTCATTGACAGCTGCAAAACTGCTTTACCAAGTTAAAAATAAATTCACTGCTTTAAAGGTACTTACTTGTTAAACATGAGATGATTTATTTAGTTGCATGTTTATAGCAGTTCTAGGGAGATGTCACTTTAGGAACATATTTCTATCTATAACACTATTAGGACTATTATATTTTTCCATATTTGAAATGCTATTCTCTTATTTTTCTAAATCCTCTGCAACTGAATACTGACAAAATGGACTCACCAGTTATTTCTGTTTTACTCCTGTATTGATGTGGCCTATAATTTCCCATTGTCATCAGGGTAGATAATCAGATGGCATGATCTATTAAATACCAATTAAGAACTGAGAACAGTAAATAGTAGTTAAATCCTTCAACTTAACATTCAACAAACTTGATAGTGCTGCTATATGTCTCCTGACTTGCCCTATTTCCTATTTCTTTTCAAAATAATTTATATTACAGTAATATTCTTTATTACCTTCTCAGGGCTCAGTTTATCCTCAAGAGAGCTATATGTGATGAAACTTTTCCCGCATGAACAAACTAATGAATGCAAAATTTAGTTTATTGCTTTGTTTCCTGGAAGGAATGTATCCTTTGAAAGGATATTTTTTGTTTGAGCACTTTCAAAACTTTTCCTGTTCTTACTCTCTCATTCTTCCAGTTGTAGCTGAAATAAACTTTACAAAGTATAATGTATGAAAACTAAGTATATTCAAAGTATCTCTAAATTTTAGCATGTCTTACTGATTTTCTAGATTTTTTAAGCTTCAGATATAATGCTGAATGAACATAATGATGGTATTCTTGAGAGAGCAGCATATATTTGACATAGATATATATATAAAAACAGATTAGAGAATATCTAAGAAAATTTGGTCCAACATATGTCACTGTGACAGACTCAGTTATATACAACCCTAAATAATACATAAAATTTCAAAAATAGTTACAACCTCCTTACCACATGTCCTTGTCAAGATTTAGAGTAGTTTTCACAAGTTTTTTTTTTTTCCTGGTTTTAAAAATATGTATTTGTGAAAAAACCACACTAAACTGAAATTTATGGAAAATTTGGCCCTGACTGACATCTCTGAGTAATCCCTCTCTTCTTTGGGTTCTGCATAGCCATAAAAGCAGCCAAAGCAATATGGCAGATGGTCTTCTGGATTCTGGAGGGAAGACTAGGAAGGGAATGGAATAGCCAGTTTGTTATGGGTATAATGTAGTTAGTTGACTGGTCTGCCTTAGGTCACTAATTTTAGATAGTCAGGGAGTCTGGGGTGATTAATGATCTACACTGCCTTACATGTGTGTGATATGATTTGTTGACTCTGTTGTTATTCTGATATGATTTGTTGACTCTGTTGGAACATCCTGAGTTTCTATGCTGTCATTATAAGCAGGATGGCTTGTCTGTCTGGTGCTTTGATAATCTGACTCTCAGTGTGTCCTCACCAATCTGTTTGGCCAGACTAACAATTTTTACAGATAACCTCAGAAAACCAGTCAAACTCTGGTCCAATCTTTCATGGATTGATTGGTATATTAGCCATACAAACATCTTTTTCCCTCAATATCCTTCTTTACATCAGTTTAAAATTCTGCTTTTCTATAATAATACCATTTTATAATAAATAATGCCTGAGAAAAGGTAGAGATGTTTATGTATGAGAAAAGATCTAAGCAGCTTTCTGGGTCTCCTGGTCTATTTTCCTCTAGAGCTGCTTGAGCCTTTCTATTAGCCCTTCAGCAATGCATTAGGGGAAGTCTAAACCCCATCCATCTAACCTCTCTAACTGAGGCTGGGGCAGGACATAAGTCAAGGCAAAGATAACACTAAAGCTATGTCTCAGGTTCTCTGTGTGGTAGGATCTCCCTTGACCCTTTTAAACCTTCTTTCCCATCTCTGAACATATAACAACCATATTTGCAAATGTGATCTTGATTTTGTAATACCAGATTTTACCCTCTTCTACCTTTTTGTACTTTATACTAAAATTGATGTGATTTTACCCTCTTATACCTTTTTGTACTTTATACTAAAATTGATGTGAGATAATATAATCTGTTAAACAAGTTGCTTTCAAGTTAGAACCAGCTAACCTTCATTCTAATCTTTGTTCTACATCTTGCTATCTAGTGTAGTAAACAGAGTATACAATACAGTAAGCTGAATTTTCTTTTTTGTTAAGTGTGGATAATAGAAGTTCTGGGGAAATGTACTTTTAGATGCCTCCACGATCTCTTGCATTTGTGAGTATGAACATATTTTTAGCAGCTGGCAGGAAGGGTTGAGGGCAGCTAGTGCTGCTAAGGCCAGTTTTTGTTTTTTAATAGAAAGAGCTGGTACAATAATTATTTCCCAATGTGGGATGATGTTAGTGGTGGGGAACAACATAATAAGACCTTGGTAGTGAATATTGGCACACAGAATATTCTGAAGGAAAGCTGTACTACAGAAATCTCAAATAACCTGGAATGGTAGTGAAAGGTTGACCTTAATACATTTGTACTTGTAGTGCTTATAGAATATGGATAATTAAGGAGAAGCTAACAAAAAAGGACTGAGTTTAGTTTTCTAATAAGGCAGATAAGAAGTTTGAGAGGAACTGAGACCTTTTCACATGGGAACACTGGAGGCTGACAATTTGATGTCTTATATCTGTCAGATCCCAAAGGTAGAGATGTTTACATTCCATAATTTATGAAGACTACTTACTTAAGATGCCCCAGAAAACTGAATAAGCAGTCAAATGAAAATAACACATACTATCAGATATCCAGTAACCAATGAGAGGAATAAGCAGTTGAATTCTAATGAATCTAGCTATGGTAGAAAAAATATGGAAATTCTAACAAAAATTTTAAAATGGTAATTGTGAAATCACATAGGGAGATTGAGGCAGAACTCACTAAATATTTATGTATCCCACTTGGTTTTGATTAATAGATCATAAATGGAAATGATTGTAATTTCTGGGATAAGACAAGAAATGATGTTGATGATCAGTTTAATCTTGCTCTTTTCCTGCACAGTGGATAATATTTTCTGAGTGGAAACCTTATAAAGCAAAGGAGGATGACCAGACCTATATTGAGTTATAATAATGATTGACAATAAACAAAATTAAAACCCAAACTTCTATTGTATTAAGCCAGAAAGATTTTGAGCTTGTCTATTGCCATGGTGGATAGCCAGCCTATGGTTACCCTGGCAAATGCTGACATTTCTTTGCATTTGTACAATGTCACTATTTAATTTATTCTCTAATTTCAAGTCACTTGAGCACTAGGCAACTAAATCCATAGGTAACTGAAGAATCTAAATTAGGATGAAAACTAATTTTAGGATGAAATTCTCTTTCTCTGAAGGCAAATTTTAGGGCATTGTTTCTCAAACTTTAGTGTGCATGTGACTTAAATAAGGATGTTGTTTATCATCAGATTCTGACTCAATACACCTTGTTTTCTCCTAGTGATTCTGTATAATTCTAGCAACCTCACAGCTATGCTAATGCTGATGATAAATGTGTGATCTTTGAGCATCAAAGTGTGAAGAGGAGGCATGTAGAACAATCTCAGCTAGCTTCTCAAAACCTTGAAAGATACTTAAGACCTTAAACTGTTATAAGAATTCAGATAGCTGGCCCTCCCTGGTGGCACAGCGGGTTAAAGCACACCACTAAGAAGCTAAAGCCACTTCTGCATGAACTCGATTCCCGCCTGCCCGGGAGGTGACCACATGGCGTGGCAGACCTCTCCTGACCCGCCCGCTGCTCCCCTCAGCAATGTACTTTGTCCATCTGCCTGTTCTGCTCCCCACTCTGTCTCTGGTGAAGCCTCTTGCCGTCCCTGAGCCTCTGGCCTGTACCCCAGTTCTGTATGCACAAATAAATAAATCTTAAAAAAAAAATTCAGATAGCAAGGTTTCGGGTGGTACCACTGCAACTGATCCTTTTGTGTATAATGGAACTTACTGTTGAGGCAATCACTTCTTCTTCACTTATTTTTAAAAATAGTTTTAATAATTGGAAGAAATTGCAAAGAAAATGGAGTGTGTTCTACTTAGCCAGAAGCAGGGACACCACCATAAACTTTTAAGGTTTGTACTTCCTGAGGCAGAAGTTCTCCAATGCAACATCATTGAATTAAAAATTAGATGTGAACGGTAACTGCTCTACTTTTTAACCACTTCAGGGACTTATTCCAATATACTTTACTTGTTGTTTGATCTGTGTGAACAACCAGAGTATAAGATATGAAACCTTCTGTTGGTTTCTGCCATTCCCTAGCCCCAGAAAATTACCATTGCTGCAGCAATTCTTCTGTGACAGCCATTTTATTCCTAATCACTTCTGTGTTTGACTTAGTCACTTTTTGATAAGCAAAATAATTTTCCCTAAAATATTTTTGAATTGCATATGAGTTCATTTAGAATGCCATTATAATGACAGAATCTATTTGTTTGCTTTTTTTCCTAAATGAGAGAACTTTTTCTCTGGCTACTTCTCAGGGAGAACTTTCCTAATAAGATGACATTAAAAGGGCCTCACAAATTTTCAAACTTTAGTAAAAATTTGCCACAAAAATAGAGCTGAATAAAGTTTATACTCTAGCAAAAGTGTCCTTTGCTATATCAATAAAAAATATCAACTTTCCCATATCATGATACATTGAGAAAAGTGTCAGTTTTCTCTTTCCCAAGAAAGACAAATAGTCATAATAATTTTAGATCATATCAAAGAGGTGCAGGTTACTTGATGCTTCTCTGAAAATAATGCTTTGTTGATTGATATTAATCATTTCAACTTTTCTTGTCATTCTTTCTAACTTGCTAATTCATTCATAAAATGGAAGCTGTATTTCACTGGAAATGATGAGTGAATATTATTCAATATAAGTAACTAAACCTCTTTTAATCTGACACTTAATAACAGAATAAATGCTTTGAAGATGGAAATACCTGACCTAGAAATGAATGTAGAATGTTTAAAGAGGCTGGATAGATGAGTGCATTAAAATGTCAGACAGAACAAATGAATCAGAGGCAAGAAGTGATTTTTAAGAGGTGATTAACTTACATCTTTTTTGAAAAACAAATATATATTTTATATTCCTATAGCATATGTACTTAAAATAAAGTTTATCTCACCATCAGTATTTTTTTTCTTATGTAAGTAGCTTTTGTCTAAAAAGCATTGCTATATTAGAGAACAAATACCACTTGCAAACAATCTTTTTATTACTCTAAACCTAACAGAGAATATAAATTAAAATATGCTAGCATTCACACACATAACATCAAGTATAGATTTTACTACTGTTTTAAAAGTAAAAACTAATTTCTGTAAGCCAGAAATCATGTTATTTGGTTAAGCATTGCCAGTTAACATTTTTTAGTTTCCATTCCTTTTGAGTAGATATGGACTCCATTAATTTTTTATAGAAAGTGCAACTGCAAAAGCACCAATGTCTATAAAGTCTTTCACATATGAATGTTTCTGCTAATTTATTCTCATGTTAGACTTTCTAGGCATTATTGTTCTGTCTTTAGTCCCTTAAAAGTCTGAAAAATAGGCCCCTCCCTGGTGGCACAGCAGGTTAAAGCACAACACCATGAAGCTATCACAGTCACTGGAGCATGAGTTCAATCCCTGGCCAGGGTGGTGACCCAAATGGCATGGCAGGCCTCTCCTGTCTCCCCTGCTGCCTCCCTCAGCAGTGTATTTCAGTCATTCTGCCTGTTCTGCTCCCTACTCTGTCTCTAGTGAATCCTCTCAACCCTACCCCACATCTCTGGCCTGTACCCAGTTCTTGTATGCATAAATAAATAAGTTTTTTAAAAAAGTCTAAAAAATGGCAATGTGTTCTCTGAATTGAAACCCTTATGTTCTGCATCTTTTTTTTTTTTAAAGATTAAAAATACGTTATGTATACAAGAGCTGTAGGCCAGAGGTGAAGGGGGTAGGAGGGTTCACCAGAGACAGATGGAAAACAGAATAGGTGTAGCTACTGAGATACACTGCTGAGGGGAACAGTGGGTGCAGGTGCAGGACAGGTCTGTTGCACCCTGTGGGTCACCACCTGGCTGGGGATTGGATTCATGCTGCAGTGGTTGTGGATAGCTTTATCGTGCCGAGATTTAAGCTATTGCACAACCAGGGAACCCCGTTCTGTGACATTCTAAGTCCTACATGCCCAACAGATAAGTTTCATTGGTTTGTGGAATCTTAATTATTTTTAATATCTCTATCTCTGAATTGTTAACTGTTTTGAGACAGTTACTCTTACAACTGTGGCCACTCCCATAGGTCAAAGAATTTAATATGAGTGAGAATCAAGCTGGCAGGAACTCCGGGATTTGCGATGAACTCTTCACTTAAACCATCCAATAACCGGAGAAGAATGTACATTTAAATAGATTGTGTATATTTTAGGAAAGGTTTTGTTTATTTGTTGTTTTTGGTCCAAGTTAGGTAAGACAGCAGCAGAAAAAAACAGAATCTGAATACCAATTTCCTTCTAATATATTTTCTAGTTCATACAGTAATCACTATGTGGTCTACTTTAAGTAGATGGAACATGTCTAATTTTGGCAATCTTTTGGGGGCCCTCATTTTTATATTTTATATTTTAGATCTGTTCCACAGGATCTGACTCCTTGGGTATTCTGGTTCATCTAACAAGTGAGAACATTATTGGAATCTTTTCTGCTTCTACATTAAAATGAGACATTATTTCCAGAAGATTGCAGTATTTTGTAAAAAGTGTTTTAAAATATTATATCCTTGGCCACAATATTGCAAAACTGAATAAAGCACAAACATCTGATCTTTAAAGTGCTCTGGAACTTAATCTGGTTTTTTGATAGTTATTTAAGCTTCACACCAAAATTGATGGGAAAGTAGACATGTACATTTGCACAGCCTCCCCCACCCTTAATACTCCTATATATGTTGACATTTCACAAAGATATTAACTCTCAAAATCTGTAACTTAGATTAAGGTTCACTCTTGTTGTTTAACTTACATTAAGGTTCCTCTTGTTTCACATTTATTAAACATGTGTATAATCATGTGCCCCATCATTATAATGCATATCTTCACTGCTACAAAATTTTCTGTGTTTTGACTATTCTTCACGTCTCCTTACCACTCCATTCCCAACAATCATTGATCTATCACCTATCTCCAAAAATTTCCTCAATTTGTATTTCTCTGAGAAAATTCTATTTTCCTTTCAATTTTGGTTGATCATTATTCAAGATACTATTGGTAGTTTAACAGGTTTTAATTGAGCACCCTAAAAATTTTATACTTTTGTCCTTCCTTCTGTGGTTTCTGATGAGAAATGAAATATAAGGCTTATTTGTGTCCTCTGCAGGTCCTTTGTCTTAATTCACCACACATACTGGTTTCCTTCATAATTTTTTTTGTTTACCTTTGATTATCTATAGAATAATATATAGATAATATATAAGAATAATATCCTTTGTGCAATTTTTTTGGAAGGAGGACATTTATCCTACAGGCAGTTTTCTGAATCTGAAGTTTGGTCGACATTAATTTGGGGAAATCATTAGTCATTATTGTTACAAATATTTCTTTTGATACTTTCTTTTCTCTTCTGGTGGTAATGTAAGTGAGGGATCTTATATATAAGGCTTGTTTTGGGTGTCCACATGAAAATAGTAGGTTTCTGTTCCCTCCTGCCAGCCATAAGTTTTTACAAAATACCTAAGTGGTTTAGTAGTGTTACAAAGCATAGAATCTCAACAATGCATTACTACCTTGAGCCTATATCCTTCGGGTAGTTTCTAGCTCACATATGGCAAATAGAACACAAACTCTAAGTATGGAAAGGAAGTGAGGAGTCCTAGTGCCTGGGTGTAGCTCCAGGGACAACCTGTACTCAGATCCTGTTGATGTCCTGCAACAAACCTATGGTCTCTCTTCCCTTGCAATAATGAAAAGAGAGAATTCTTCTGTAATTCTGAATATACATGTTATGTAGGGACTTATCCCATAAGAATATCAGTAATTTCGGGGCCCTCCCTGGTGGCGCAGCGGGTTAAAGCACTACACTGAGAAACTAAAGCCACTTCTTCATGAGTTTCCCGCCTGCCCCGGAGGTGACCACATGGCGTGTCAGACCTCTCCTGACCCGCCCGCTGCTCCCCTCAGCAGTGTACTTGTCGATCTGCCTGTTCTGCTCCCCACTCTGTGTGTGGTGAATCCTCTCACCCTCCGCATCTCTGGCCTGTACCCCAGTTCTGTATGAATAAATAAATAAATCTTAAAAAAAAAGAATATCAGTAATTTCCCTCCTGAACCTCTGTATATTGCAATTCCCTGAGGTTATTAAAGTCTCAGAAAATTGTCTCCATCATTTTATTATTTAGTTGGGAGAAACTTTTTCTCCTGCTTATAATTTCTCTAGTTCCTTCTTTTCCTTCGTGTTCATCAGTTTCTAGTTCTCAAAAAGTCTTAACTTTATTACTGTTTCCCACATACTCCATATCACATACCTCCCTGAGTTAATGAACCAACAATCTTGTTGCCTATTTGAACTTGGAGCAGTTGTATCACATACTCAAAACAATGCAATGAAGGTAATTTTTCTCCTTTTACAAATGACAAAACTGTTGAAAGGCCTAATATACTTATTTATTAAATGAATGACAGAGTGAAAATAAGTAATCCCGGAATGATGAGTTGCAGAGGATCAACATAGAAAATTATTAGATAAATTGAATTAGGCTGTGTTTGAATTAATGGGTGATATCACATGCAAAATATACACTTTAAGATTTAAATTTTAGAGAAAAGTTAGCTTCCAGAGCACAGGGTTGCAAACTACTCTTCATTTTTGGAATTCTGTATGGAACACATGCTGTCACTTGAACAGAATGTGGTAACAGATGCCTTTACTTACTTCTAGTGGGAATTGAGAAGTTTGATTCATAAATATACGGCTACTTGCCAGTATACATAGTGAGATTTCATATTCTTCCACTTTGATACTTTTAGTGATCAGACTGTATGAATGCGTTTTATTATGAACTACATTATCAGATAATGTGGGATTTAATATATAACTTAGTGGGTCAGTGGAAAGCAAAAGCAAAGGGAAAGGTTGATAGATGATAGAAAGACAGAAATACAGATAGATGGAATGACAGATAGACATAGACAAATAAGACGAAGAAATAGAGGTACAATAAAGGACTTAGGTGCATGTCACAGAAATGTAGACTAATTTTTAAGTTCACTTACTAAAATGTAAAGGTACTATAACTATATTATAGTATTTTTAGACCCCAAACCTTCTGCCACCATTTAATGTCTAAATGTTTTTGAAAGTAGCAGAATTAGTTTAGTTTTTCAAAATCATTAAATTGTACAATTAAACATTTTCATGTTTGAATTTTTGTACATTTATTCATAGTTTGGACAAAATTTACTTTTGTAAAAAAATTGTTATATGAAAAAATTATGGTAGGAGATCTATGGTTAATAACATATTGTTATGTAAGGTAACATACATACTGTTTTGAAAAGTAAGTTAGATATTTTCATATAATTACAATATAAGCATGCAAGTTATGTTTATGCAAAGTAAAATGATTAATTTCTAGTTCTTTTTGACCTATTTTTAAAGTTGATTTTTAGAGTAGTTTTGGATTCATAGCAAAATTGAGAGGTACATATAGACATCCCATATATCAAAATTATTTAGAAAAAGACAATACAAGATTATCATGTAGTATCTGATATATTCATATGGGTGTAAGAATTTGAAATATATGTGTATATAGTTATAAAAGCATAATAAAAATAAATGACTTTATGAATATATATACTTACATATATAACTTTATATATTAAGTTATGAAGTATAATCACAAAAATATAGTTCTAACTTTCTGCTAAAGGGATAGATAAAACCAATATTGTTTAGTTTGCTCTACCTTCTTCTAATATATCTCTCTCCTTCACAGAGGTAAATGTCATTTGACTTTGTAGTTTATCAAATTCTTGGTTATAGTTTTAATCTCATATTTAGAAGCAATTAATAAACAATAAAATTCAAATTAACTGCTTTTGAACTTCAAAACATTTCACAACTGTAGCCTTTTTTGACTTACTTTTTATGAATTTATCACCTTCAAATCCAACTTGTTTCATAAATTATAGTTTGTTAATTTTTCATCTTCCTGGACTATATTACTATTTGATTCATCTATTATATTTTTAATATTTATTTGGGTTGTTACTAGGATTTTGCTGTTTTGAATACTACTAAAAACATTCTATTGATTGGCATTAAAATTCAAGCATTTCTCAAGAGAATATGTATGGAATATAAATCACTGCTTAAAGTATGCAACATCATAACAAATTATGCCAACTGTTTTTAAAATATTACTAATCTACTAATCAACTCCTGTGACATCTAATGGTAGTTTTAGTTTTCATTTCTTAATGGTTCAAGCCTATTTTAGATTTTATTATCTAGTAATACTTGCTTTTATATTAAATAAATATTTAGATATTTTATTTAATTGTATTATTTATAATTTTCTTATGTGTATTTTTTGGTCTAATACATACTAACATTTTATCAAGTTGTACATATTGCAGATTTATATTTCTAATTTTGGCTTATCTTTCATGAATAAATGTTAATGTAATGCTGTTAAACAAAGAAAAAGTGTTTTAATGAAATATACTAAACTCTGTGAAGTTGCAGTAGACTTCATTGATTTATGCTGGTTACATCTTATTTTTTGAATTACAACTAATATATGCCCTATATTTGGAAATACATATTTATGTTATTGTAAGAGTAGCTTTATTTTTGTTAAAGATTTATTTATTTATGCATACAGAACTGGGGTGAAGGCCAGAGGTGCAGGGGTGGTGAGAGGATTCACCAGAGACAGAGTGGGGAGCAGAACAGGCAAACTGACAACTGACAACTGAGGGGAACAAAGGGGGAGTCAGGAGAGAGGTCTGCCACACTATGTGAATCACCTCCCTGGCTCGGGATCCAACTTGGCAATGAAGTGGTTGTGGCTCACTTGCAGTACTGCACTTTAACCTGTTGCACTACCAGTGAGAGCCCAAGAGTAGCATTATTTAAAAAATATATATTTTTAATGTAGGTAACAAAATTATATTCATTTAAGCAGACTGATATTTTTTTCTTTACTTTGTGGTAAAAGATAAATTTTGGTCTATAATGGTTTGGATAGAATATATTTTTGTTTATGGATTCCTTAATGTAACATTAGAAAATAAATGCTTATCGTTAGCTTGTTCAGATGTGCTTTATCACACCTATTAAGCCATTTCTACATATTATTTGTAAACTTAAAAATGGTATTTTCTATCTGTGGGAGTCAACATATTTTTTGTTATTATATTTAGTGATAAAATCGTAAAGGAAGCATAACAGTTCATCTTATATGATTAAAGTGAAGTTAGTCACTTTGAAAATAAACTGATGAAAATATCTGTTTAAAAAAGATATAAAAGATAATTTCTCTGCATTGTATAGGAATATAGAAAAATAGGAAATAAAAGGAAAATAGGAACGTAACTATGGTTTTTAGAGGACATTTTAAATGATAATGTTAAGAGTGAACTCATGCCTTTCTTTATGGAGAAGACAATAAAGTGTGGCTAAAGAGTTGAAAACTGGTTTAAAAATAAATTCATCATAAATAATTTCATCATATTTCCCCTGAATTGGAGGGTTAGAAACCAGCAAGAAGAATAGAACAGTTGAAAGATGAGGAATAGTTCTTTGAATCTATGTCATTCACTCACTGATGAAAAATAGCACCCCCAAGGTTTGTGCTGGAAGAGATACTGAACAATTCTTAAGCCTGGATGAAGGTGCTAGAGACAGGAAAATTCTCTTCTCAGCAATTATGTTAGCTGAAAATGAGTGACAAAGACGGTTAGATATAAAAATAAAATATAGGATCTTAGCATAATAATAAACCCTAAGCCTTTGGGAACATGATCGTGACTAAGTCTGCAAACTAAATTGCAACTAAATCTCAACTAAATTTGCAAAATAACTTTGAAATATGTACAACAAATCAACATTAAAAGACCTTACTTTTTTTTTTAAGATTTATTTATTTATTCATATGGAACCGGGGTACAGGCCAGAGATGTGGAGTGACGAAGTACACTGCTGAGGGGAGCAGCAGGCCGGTCAGGAGAGGTCTGCCTCTCCACGTGGTCTCCTCCGGGGCAGGCGGGAATCCAACTCATGAGGAAGTGGCTTTAGCTTCTCAGTACTGTGCTTTAACCCGCTGCGCCACCAGGGAGGGCCGAAAAGACCTTACTTTTATACCTCTGCAGAGTTAGGAGTTGTATGCTATCGGACAAATATATATAAAGGGAGGCATACGTGTAAGCCTTCTCTGTTCTCAGGTAGTCATTGACAGACATGTGCTTTTCAATCTTTCTCTACAAAATCTTTCTCTGCTGATTTTGTAGAGAAACTTCTAATTCTAGGTCCTTTGAGGACATCACCATGCTCTTGTGTGTGCTGTTCTTTATGCAAATGACATAGTCTGTTTGTTCCCAAGTCACTAAGTAGAACCTTTATTGAAAATGGATTCATTACTTAACAATTATAGATACCAACTCTCAAACAGATTTTTGGGAAACCTGCCCTGTTACCATATATGCAGTTCCTAGTGGATACTTACTAGAACACTAACCCCTTCTCAAATATATCATCTGACTCTCTTGAGAAAATGTTCATTTTTGTAAACCCTCTAAACCTTCCAACTCTCAGCCCACTTTGTTTTGCAGCTCTATGGACCCTAACTTCATCCTTCTTTATGAATAAATTATAACAGATAGGGTACTTAGTCATTGTTACACACATTCCCCCAACTCTTGACCTATCTTAATTTATTTAATCCTACCTCCCCCAAAATATATATCTTTTGATCCATTTCTTACTGGTAGTTATTTCAAAGTGATTTTTGTTCAGTCCTTTCCTTCATTTATTCTAGCCTTCTTTCATTTTTTCATTTAATAGTAATTTACTGGTCATTTTGTTATATGGCAGTTATAAGTGTGATACTAACATATGTCATGTAGCAAAAATTATCTGATATTTTCATTTTAGGTGTCTTATTTCATGCCCATATTTCATGAAGTAATTCATGATAGAGTGATATCATTTCACTTATGTTAGTTAAAAATGGCAAAGAATTGTGCATATCTATCCAAGTTTGGGGGGAATTCTGTGCCAAACAGAACTCAACCAGTTTCCCAAGTCAAGATTTTTCTGAATCCTATATATTTTGAGTATACTAAAAATACTCAGACTATTTTGAGTACTCCCTCAACATTACTGACAACCTTAGCACATCAATACATCCCTGGCTCAACCAACACTAAACAAAATCTGACTCATGTAAACATCTTTCCCTTTTGTTCTATATCTCTATTCTTCAATAAAATATAACCCCATTTTTTCCCACTTTATCATTACCCTCATTGCATTAATATATATATTAATATATATGTGTGTGTGTATATATATATATATATATATATAACTTTTTCTAGTTTTTCTATTGGACTTTTTCTCCTCTGCAAAATCCTGACTTTCTTAACTGTATACTATTTTAGGAATTTCTTCATGTCACTGTTCTTGTATAGCGGTATGTTTCAACTGAATTTGATTAATATCCTTTCCTTTTAGGGAACTTTTGGCCCTAATAGTCTTGCCTTTTACAACTCTCCTCTATTTATAATCTATTCTAAAAGAGTAAGGATTTTAATTTGTTTCCATTTTTTAAATTCTAGAGTCAGTCACCTTGGGCAAAGTGACAGTTTTTTTTTTTATTAGAAATTTTTATTATCACTTTTCTGAAAATTTATCACACCAACATAGTATATACATGAAAACATAAATTAAAATGCCTAAAGAAACTTAAGAATGAATGTCACAAATCAATGATAACAACAAAATCAGGAAAACTTGAAATGACATGGAGATTTCTTGTATATAAAAACAATTGCTGTATTTTTGTCTCTCTAGATGAATGCCATTATAGAATAAAAACAAACATTATTTTAGAAAAACAATGGTTTGTCTTTGTTTTGCTATGATCTGGGATATTCAAAAAATTTCCCAGAGTACAAAAAATTATAGATTAAATTGTAACATAATACATCATAATTGATTCCCATGGATGCCTTGTTCCACCGCATTGTGTGCTTTAGAGGTAGTATACCTTCTGTCAAGATGAAAATATATCTAGAACTATAGCTGTGTAGGTCTGTATCAAACTGCTTTGTGTCTTTGTATACCAGTTATTCACAGTAGGACTTATGTTTTCATTGCTCTGTGTCAGCACCTTTTAAGCATGACATCATGTTAGTTCAAATGTATGTCAGCTGGCAATCTGTGTACAAATTCCTCTTTAAAAAAATTGAACAGGAGTTCTGGCAAAATGGATGACTAGTAAAGATGCAGGGCTTGGTTCCTCTCCACACAAATAGCAAGACAGCATATAAAAAAAGACAACAGCCTCTAATAAAAGACTGGACAGGACAATTAGAGGCTCAGTATTTTTCAAAGGGTAAAAGCAAGAGTATCAGAGAGAATTGGAAAAAACTGTAACATGATTTTACTTGGAAAGTCACCAGGGCAGTATGGCTCAAGACTGGAATGAACAATTGTGAGAAAGGGCTCCTTTTTTGGTGACTGAATGACTCACATCCATTTTTGTGACCATAGCACTAGGAGATTCCATTACACAGGGGAGTGTACACACACACACACACACATAATTGTGTAAAGGTGCATACACACAGTTTAAAGCACTTGGGCACTGGCAGGAGGAGTTTGCATTTTAAGGGAAGGCTTGGTACATGAACACTCTTGGTAGCCATGGGTCTACCCTGACTTCAGTCCTCTGTCCATGCCACAGTCCCTGGGGAAGACCCAGAGCAGATACTGAAGAAATCATCTACAGATGCTCAGAAACATGTTCACTTTGTTTCTCTGTGACACAGCTTGGACTACATTTTGTCTGTAGTCCCATCAGTCTGCTCTGGCAGGCACCCTTGGGCAAAACTACTTATCCCAGAATCCATGAATGAATGATGGGCTTCAGCTAAGGAATGAATGTTAACCAGAAGCTCTTGGTGAAGACTGAGGAACTGGCATGAAGAGAGAACCAAGTGTTACAGAGCCTCTTCTCAGCTCAGCATCTGCAGGGTCTTAGGAAGTTTCAACTCATGTAACCTCTTCGCTCCTTAAGGCCCAAGCTACCTGTCCTACAGCTACATCTACACACATGACAGTCTAGTCATCCAACTTGAGGTGCCAATTGACAAAGTGACAGATACACCAGGATTCTGTGCAAATAACCTGGGATTCTGGGTCAACAACATACCTTGTGAACTGTAATCATAATGTGAGGCCAACCCATCAAATTAAATAAAGAGAGATGTTTAGTCAATAAAAACCAAAAATGAAAAGACAGAACAAATGATGGAACAAAAAATATCTAGATCCAGTGGAATAGGTAAATAAGAGTTTAAAGCAAGTCTTAATTATGCATATTGAAATAAGAAAAATGATAGAAAAATAAGAGTTCCAGGGTAGGTAAAATATGAGATCTACAAATAAACTAAGAAAAAAATACAATTAAGAGGCTTAACAATAGATAATAAGAAACAGTTGATATGGTCACTGAGCTCTTAAATACGAGGTAGTAGAAAACACACAACAAACCAGCAAAGAAAGAATAAAGGAATTTAAAAACCCCCAAATGTGTAGGAGCCTTATGGAATAATATGGAGAAACAAAATCACCTCACAGGGTTCCTGGAAGGAGGAGAGAATGGGGCAGAAACTTTACATGAAGAAATAAATAGCTGAGAATTCCCTTCACTGAGAAGGGCAATATATATATACTGACCCAAGAAACTCAAGAAGTTCAAACAAAATAAATCTAAACACACCATGACATAATTAAATAATTGTATGTAAGACATGAAGCCTAAAATACATAGTAGAAAATATTAATATTGTGTTCCATGATGTCAGTGATAGAGATTCTTCGGAGTATCAACCCTGATAGCAAGGGAAATGAAAACAAAAATTAAAAATTGGGTAGGACTTTGTGGCTAACTCTGCAGGACCTCAAGTGCACCTGTCTGCCCTGACTAATGTGGTGCATGGGTGAGCACACTCCCAGGTAAGGGCAACAAACAAGTCAGCAGAGCACAGTGCACTCTGTCCTGCAAATAGCTGCAGCCCACTACTTTATATTTCAAGTAGAAGCTACAAGAAGCTCCAGGCCCGGTACAAACATGCACCCCACCCTTTGCATCGGGCATATTTCCTGTTTTTCTCTGCACCTACAGATCCTATATATACCCATGGGCAGTCCTAATAAACAGACTCCGGACTCCAGACCCCAGGTTCCTGCTTCATTCTCTCACGACTCGGAGTTTCCTATGTTTGGTGATGGGAGGATGTAAAGGTCAGCGCACCCCTCGGTGGGTTTGCAACAGGACTTTATAAAATGAAAGAACTTTTGCCCCTCCCTGTTGGTGCAGCGGGTTAAGGCACAGTACTGAGAAGCTAAAGCCACTTCGCATGAGTTCGATTCCCACCTGCCCCGGAGGTGACCACATGGCATGGCAGACCTCTCCTGACCTGCCCGCTGCTCCCCTCAGCAGTGTACTTCACCGATCTGCCTGTTCTGTTCCCCACTCTGTGTCTGGTGAAGCCTCTCGCCACCCCTGAGCCTCTGACCTGTACCCCAGTTCTGTAAGCACAAATAAATAAATCTTAAAAAAAAAGAAAGGACTTTTGAACTGCAAAAGAAAAATACTAGCAAATTTGATAGCCTACTGAATGGGAGATGTTATTTACACACTAGAAATCCAGTAAAGAGTTAATATCCTTGGTGTATAAAAAAATTTATCATATAAAATTAAAAAATAAACAACTTAATTAAAAAGGGATAGGAGATGTGAGTAGACACATTTCCAAAAAGCATATGCAGATGGCCTACAGTCATGAAAAAATGATCATCATCACTTTTTATTAGAGAAATGCAAATCAAAACCACAAAGAAATATCATCTTACACCTGTGAGAATGCTTACATCAAAGACTGTTAACAGGCTTTGGCAAGGATGTGGAAAAGAAACCTAATCAGCAGTTGGTGAGAATGTAAACTGGTGCAACCATTTTGCACAGTGGTATGTACCTTCCTTAAGAAACCAAAAATAAAAATAGCATATGATACAGCAATTCCATTTCCAAATATCCATATAAAGAATACAAAATCATCATTTCAAAGATACTTAATCTACCACAACTTTTATTGTAGCATTATTCATAAGAGTTGAGTTCTGGAAGTATACATCTAAGTACACACTGACAGATAACAGGATGGAGACAGCATGCTATATATACTATTCAGTTATATGGAAAGATTAAATTTTGCCCTTTGCAGTGAAAAAGATGGAAACTGATGATATTATGTGAAGCTGTTAGAAACATAAAGATAAATATTCGATAAATTCATCTACATGAGGAATGTAACAACCGAGCAGGTAAATGAACAAAGCAGATTAAAAATAAGCTAGTGAACATTGTAAATAGAAATGAAGCCAGAAAGATGAAGAGAGTAGAGTTGGGAGAAAGCATGGAAGGGATATAATGGTTGGTGATAGGTGTTTTATTTATTATTTTAGTGGGAAAAATTGAAATCAGAAGTAAAGACTAAAACAGACAAGCTTACAGCACCTCAGTGAGACTGGCAATGTAGAGATGACTAAATTAATTTACTGATGACCCAAAATTTCATTCACATTATATTCTGCACAATTAGATAGCGAAAGCACTTCTGTACTCATCAGAAGTCACATACCCATTTTTTCTTGTGGGGATAGAAGGAGTTTGAGTCTTCCTTTGCCTACACCTTGAATACTGCAAGATCAGTTTGGTGGAGATTACATTGGAAAACAAGCTGTGGGTATCTAAATTAGCTAAACAATTGGTAATTAACTCTCTCCAAGGCTGTTTTGAGTTACTAATCACCTGTTTTTATATTTGCCACTGGTTTTGGAGGTAGGAGAGGTGACTAGGCAAAATAGCATTTTGGGAGAGGATTTCCAAAAAAAAAAGTCGAAATCCACTATTTTACGACTGCAGCGGCTACTCTTCGCTGTATAAATCAAAGCAACAACAACTGTCAAGGGAAACTGTCAATCAGCTTATCTTATAGGACAGAATTGCCAAAAGACCAATGAGCTTTGTGGCACAAAGTTTGCGACAAAAAATTTAATAGACTGCTTGGCGTGGAAAATTCACTGAAAATCAAATCTTCTCTCCTGTGAATTCAGGTAGCGTACATAATTTGTACTTTTTTATCTTATCGTTAACAATGTTTTGCATTGGTTTAGTTTCCAAAAACATTTATTCTCTCTTAACTAGAGCGGCTTTTCTTAAAGATGGAAAATATTTCTCACACTGCTTACTACCTACACCTTGGCACAGTGTAAGTAGAGCTTGAACTGGTCACAGTCAAACTTTCGAATGACATACAGTCATTTTTTTAGTAAGTGGGAATGCGTTTAAAATTTTTTTGATTTCAGAAGTATTTTTCCCATATAGAGGTATCTTGATGTTATAATTCATTCTTGCTTTTTATTCCACTTGCACTCACTTATGCAGACACATTTGTGTGTGAATACATAGGTGGCTAGTTACTACAAAATATAGACTAACATGTGTTATTGTGTTGTACTTGTATATATTGAAACTGTTGAAACCTATGTTTTTTTTAATTAATTACGAGCCTTTAGCATTGTTCATGACAACATTTGTTGATAGCAGTATAACTTTTAATGGCTGCAAAATAGCATAGGCATTAACAATTTTTAATTATGAGGAATTATAGATACATATGTGTTACTATTCAGGATTTCATTTTTGATTTTACTGAACATTTGTGATTTTTTTTGTGTGTGTCAGTGGCTGTTTATGTTTGCTACTTTTCCCATATTTTATGATTTATAGGGTTTTTTATATACTGGATTTATTACATTTGTGTTTTTAACATATTCCAAGTATTGCTGTGGGTCTCATATGTCTATATAAAATATAGATCTGATTACATCAATTCTCCCCACATAAAAATTTCAATAGCATCTAATTGCTCAAGGCTTGCATAGTTATATTCTTATTCTCTTAAAGCACAACTATCTTCTTGGCCCTACATGTTTTGCTACTTAATGTTTCTGGTATTTCCAGCTGTAATTTGTCTGATTTTGCCTAATCAGTTACTGCTCTTTCATTGGATTTCTATCTGCTTTTGTCATCTTTGCCATTCTCTTTTTCTGCTGTGGATTTATATTTTTATTACTCCTTTTTAACATGATAAAGTTGTTATGAATCATAGACCTCATTCTGTTCTTCGGAGTCAGAAGCCTATATTTTCAAGTTGTTTTTATAATGACATAGTAAGGAATCTGTTACTCAAGATTATGTGAGGACTTATAACATTTCTACTTTTTGTTCTTAATGGACTATAGGGATGAAACCACTTATCATAACCACAGTCTTTGAGCGTTTACTATGTGACAAGGGATTTAAAGATAAAAGATTGAAACCTCTTCTCAGAAGCCCAGTGTTGAAAGGAAAGAAGTTACCACTACTTTGGTAAAGAGGAAAAGTTTAATGGAAGTGGTAGTAATTGTTTTATCTTTAAAATATGGATAAAATTTCAGTAGCGGAAGTAGGAGGGGATAGCATTACTAGATGAAACATGTCAGCAACACTGATGCTGACCTTGTCAGCAAATGGAAAGTAAAAGCAAAAAAGTTTTGCTGTTCCCACATTCAATTGAATGCAAATATGTCTCTATGTCTGTCTGTCTCTCTACTGACTTAACTCTCTATCAACATGCATCTGTTTCTTTGCTTTTTCTTAAATAAAAGTAATGGATCTGAGCTAGTGATGTGGTATATATTTTAATTCTCTGTAGGCATAATCATAATAGGCAGGGCTTCAAGTGAATGTAGTTTTAAGAATAGACACTTTTCAAAGTGCAAACATAGTATACTGGTTTAGATGCAGTCAACACTTAGAGCTATGATTGATGTTATTATTATTGAGGTCTTATTTAACTTATCAGTTTAGTAACCTAAACAGCTGTAATAAGAGAGTTGCACTAAGAATTAAGTTTTTAACACGAGCATTTTTTGTAAATGCTGCCTTGGCTATTTATTACTTACATGAAATAAACAAGGAAAAACATTTGCTAGTTAAAAACAAAACCTTTGAATACTTCAAAATGATTTCCAGTAGGATATTGTCTGAAAAAGAAGAAATGAATACTCTGATCCCCTGTTGATTCTAGCACAGTATTGTAGAAAAGATATGTTTAAACTACCATTTCTGCCCACCTGTGAATTTCCCGATCAGTTATTTCATTTCTCTAATATAATTGCATGACAGAACAAACACAAATTAATGTTACTGAGCCTCAGTGGAATTCATTTTGAAGTGTTTATATGCACTACTGAACTAAAAAAAAAAGTAGCAGATGCCTCTATCAAAGAAGTAGTGACGATGTATTGTTCTGTTTCTGTGAGCACACACACAGTGAGTGCTTGTCAGTCATGAAAAGACTTGGACTTCAATGAGATGGCTATAAGCCGCTTCTGAAACTACAGATCCAAATAGTACAGCTGGAGAACAAGTGTTTGACGCTTAAAAATATTGTGCCTCTAGGACTAATTATGCTTTTGCAAACTTAGTAAAACATTGCTGTTTATTTAAACTTCGGCTGCAAAAGATCTCCCTCAAATGAATGGTAGCTATTCCAAAGCCTGCACATAAACATCTATTTTGTGGAGAAACGGGCAATTAAGGACTTGTAATGAATTCTAGTCTTTTTCAATCTCTTTAAAAGAACACTATTGAATCAAAGAAAACAAGATATGAAGTCTTTTTAAGAAATCTGCCCTTTTTCTGATGACTTAAAATACCAGGAAAATAACTTACTTTTCTATGTGTTGTGCATTTATATATTCATTTTTTTCTCTCACAGATCTAAAGTTATAATTCATGATTCCTTAGAAGACTTGACATACAATTAAACATTTTAAATTTCTTTCAGACTATTCCTGGTAGGTATAATTCTAGACTGTTTCTTTGTTTTGATACTCCAGTTACATGACAGATTTGCTTTATAAGTCCATTAGTTTTAAGATTACTTTAAACTCTTTAAAATATTCAGGACATATCATAAACGTATATGAAGATGTCCCATAAATACTGAATTTATTTTGTTCTGTATGACTATATATTCATGAGTTTAAAATCCTATGAATCTGGGATTTTCAGGAATAACAGATGATAAAACCTTGTTGACATTATAGGTAAGCTATTCCCCTGTGATAAACTGGACCAAAGTTAAAGAATACATAATTATGTGTATTTTAAAAATCCTCTCATATAAGAAACACCAATCTTAAAAATTACAAAGTAAAAAGAAATATTATTTTATCAATGGTTACTTGATACATCAAAAGTTTTACCTTGAGAAGACCAAACATTTCAGTGTTGAGGAGCTTTGTGAGGATATTGAAACCACTCCTATGAAGCCTTACTCCCTACATGGCGTGAATGTGCTGGGAAAGGTCAGGCTGCTCCCTTGGTCTCCAATGGCGTTCTCCCCATGGATTGCACATGGTGGAATATCTTTTATCTATTGCAACTGTTGGTGCATTTTTGATATTCTGAATCATAAAGAATTCATAGAGCAAAGAAAAGCAAACAATTACAAAACTAAAAAGGGCTAGAGTCTAAGTATTTCCTCATAGTAGACCCTCCTGCTTTGAATTTCATGAGCATTTAAAGTTGAATTGGAAACACCATGAAAGTATCAAGGCAATTATTTGGACTTCACCTGCGTCAACCCATGCCCACAGTACCTCTCTTGCTATATAAAAAAATAAATAAATAAAAAAAATTAAAAAAAAAACATTAACAAGAAGAAAGCATAATACTTATCATGGCTCTTAGCAAGCCACACTAATAACAGCATCTACTAAGACATGCTATCCATATAGAATTGACAGTACTATCATTCCATATAAGCACTATGTTATTAATGAATATGAATGACTTTATGTATTTTTCTAAAATAGTAAGGGATTAATGACATTTTACTCTATCATCTCTTATGTAAATAAAACATTGATATTTGTATTATTTTCTAGATCCTAGGAACGATCAGATAAATTTATAAGATATTTTCTGACTTGTAAAATTAAAGGTTGTAGGAAGGACTAAATGTCATTTTGAAAAGCTCTACTCTAGTGTCAGTCATATAGGAAATACTCCATAAATGTTTGTTGAATACAGACAGCTAGTGTTCCCTTGGGATATTTTTCTAGTTCCGATAGTTCCGATAGCATCTTTGTTTTTAGCACTTGGGAATAACGCCACTGATAATTTAATGAGAAGAATATAATGGCTAAAAGTAGCACTTGAAGTTATTTTGGAAAGGATTAAGTTTCTGTTGTATTTTAATGGAAGCTAAGATTGTTTCTAAGTAGCAGACTAGAAAGGTACATATGTTACAAAATCTGAGGATCAACAAAAGCCAGATTTACTCACTCTATTCTAAATAATGTCCTCCACTGTAGCACTTACATTGCTGTAATTGTGTCCCTAGTCTTCCATTTCCAAAATGGATCTTCCAAATCTAGTAGCAATCTGTCCAGTTACATATATTCCCTCTATTGATAGCACATATCTTAGTGCATGGTACATAAATACTGCATAAAGTTTCCTTGAAATGAAATGTTGCTGATTATAATGCAGGCACAGTTAATATTATGATATGGGCAAAACATAATAATAATTGATTAATACTAGTTGCAATGGTGGCAAAGAGATAGTTTTATGGAATATATTCATGTTAAAGAGTTGTGAGGGAAGGCAGTCCAGGTTAAAAAGATTAAATAGGACAGAGGAACCAGCTCAACTGAGAATACATAAAGGGAGAATAATGAAAAGAATTAAACAGGTATCAAAAATAAATTTATTTTCCTTCACAGTTATAAAAGAATGAGACCTGATGTGTGGGCTGTCAATGTCAGACTCTGCTTGGACTGTTCTAACTTTCTTTTGTCGGCACTAGCTCAGCACTTACCTGTACAAGCTGGCAACTGAAGGAGGGCACTGTGGTAGAAACAACACAGCATCAGGTGACATGTCAATGGAACATGTTACAAAAGCAGGTTCCATGTTAGCAGAACATGTTAGCAGAAATCCAGGCAAGTGGAGGTGGCTGACAGGATAGAACCAGGAGGCAAATTTTCAGACTGACTATGGACTAGATCATGAATTGAAATTGATCTAGTTAAAGATGTATTTATATCTGAATATTATACTGAAAATCAAGACTGGGTTCTGAAGGTACTTTATCAGCGACATAAGACGTAGAGAAATTTGCTAAAGAGGCTTGAGTTACTTTGAGCAAGCAGTGCTGTGACAAGGAATTCTTTCTTTACATTTCTGAGGCAGTCTTATATGTGTATTTCTTTAAATCTCTTTCTTAAAAGCTTTTATTTCTAAATATTGTGGTCCTAGTGACAGTCTGACCTGGAGCACATAAATAATCTACTGATATGCTAGGAACCAATAATGGATTGCAAAAGCTGATTTTTTTTTTCAGTTTCACAAATCTTTAGGTTAAAAACAATATAATAACAATTTTAAAAATCTAAGCTATAATACTTTATTTCAACAATATTTATAAAATTACACATTTTTCAGGTAATATTTAAGAGCAAATAGCAGCTAAATTCTGGCTCTTAAATATTAACCAGTAAAATCAAATCACTAAAAAAAAAAAATCTAACCACTAAATTAGTTTTTCCTTTGATGAATTTAGTAATACTGTATAACTCTTACGATTATAGAAAAAAAATGGGATAAAACAATAATTACTGAGTGTAATTGTGGGCATTTTTTATTATTTCACAAAGCACATTCTTAGTTTTTTGATGAATATATATAGCTAACTCTTAGATATATAAGATATTTAAAATATTTTCTAATCAGAATTGATATTTTTGCATATTTATTAGAAAGAGTTACTAGTTCCATTAGGAAGCTTGTCTGAAGAATCTCTCCATAAAGGCAGGTTTTGAGAGTTGCAGCCTATTAGAGTTGCTAAGGCAACCATTGCTTGCTAATAATGTAGTGGTAGAAAAGAAAAGGTAATTTGAGGAACAATAGTTCTCAAAATTCAGAGGAGAATTATAACTGAACTAGACAAACCCCCAATTGAAGAAAACGACTGACTGTGGACAGTTTCTTGAATTAATAGCAGTAGGAGAGACTAGATGACATTCAGCAAGATGGAAGGCCACCAAGGTCAAAAAGTATTTTGACCTCCTTTTCAGTCCTCTTGCCTGCATTTCTCATTAGTTTCTTAGGATTTTAAAAGTAATAGAATTAGAAA
Organism: Condylura cristata; assembly: GCF_000260355.1. Classification (NCBI taxonomy): domain Eukaryota; kingdom Metazoa; phylum Chordata; class Mammalia; order Eulipotyphla; family Talpidae; genus Condylura; species Condylura cristata. The sequence continues at coordinate 43,698,788 of NW_004567109.1, read as the reverse complement.
CCTACCATAATAATCCTAAAGCTAGATTTTCACATTTTTATGTGAAATAAATACCTTCTGTCTTATGGGTACACTATACCTCAATGCTCAGTTTATTTCTTTAAAGTCAATACATATCACAGAGGTTGGATTTTAGTGACTAAACCATAACCTGATAGCACTAAATGTTACATTTTCATATGTTAGAGTAAAGCCCAAGAATTTACACAGTTGACTACCTGTTGCATTTTATCAATTTAATAGTCATGAATTTGAATAGCCAGACCCTTTTGTAAGAGAAAGATACTTAATATATTAACACTTGATTTTCATATATAATTACTTTAAATCCTTCATTAATCTAGATAATTTCATCACTTTGTTAATGATATGACTAAAGGATCTAGAGATTAAATCCTACAACTTGGCAAAAGCCAAGGTCTGGATTTATCAAGCATTATCTTCAACCTAGAAATTTTGGTATCACTGTACTTACTGCTATTGCTAATGGATGGCTCTAGGCATATATTTAGAAAAATTTGGTTTGATTTTTTTTTTTAGGACTAGTTCTCTATATTCTGAACTAAATTCCTCAGCTTTCAGATCTCTATCTTAACATACTGTTTCCTGATAGAAAGATATCATTACCCAGGTTAGATCTGGGTAAAAGAGTCATTTTCTTTACTTAATCACAATTAATTTTAGTTGTTGATTTGCAAACAAATCACCTTGCAAACAAATCAAATCACCTTGCAAACAAGTAGGAAGCATAAAACCAAATGTAGCTACTAAGATCTAAATCAAACAGATATGCTCTATATGAAGTTCTAAATTGACAGGCTGCATCTGGATACCCTAAACACAAAAATAAGTAAAATATTTCTATTTATGAATTGAATGGTATCATGTTATGATTTAATATGGGCACAGACTGAGTTTGCAAACAACATTGAAGCAGCAGCTGCAAACAATGCTTAAAACATATTAAATCAAATATGGAAAATAATCACCTTAAAGAATGAAACTTAAAATTTATAGGTAACAAATTGACAATTTAAGAAACCAGTTATCCAGCCTTTTTCTCTTCTATCTTTGCCACTTATTCCACATTTAATCCTCTCTATGTCGTAATCTTCAAAGTGCATTTTCAAATTTACAATTGCCAAGCTATGCATCCCTTTACAATAATGTTTAAAAATGTATACACATATGAATGTTCTATGTGAAAAATCAATGTTGCTTTTCCATTTCATCTAAAACAAGTAAAAATTAATGGGTACAATAATATCAGTGTTCTTTGGGACTGTTCAAATTAGAAAGATGCTTAAAGGGCAAAATAAAAAAAAATTGATTAAAAAAATCCTAATTCCCTGAGACTTCATTGAATAATGAGCTCTAACTAGGCATGGAAATTTGCTCACATATTATGCAGCTAATTTAGAAGAGAATGAGGAATGGACTGTTGTAAAAGACACACATTATTTCCTCTGGAAAAGCTTTAAACAGTTTGTAAAGTCAGATTTAAAATGTTTTTAATTGCAGTCCTTTATTGTTGCCATGTAAGAATGTGGTTTGAAGTCTGTTGAGCAGATTGGATCTTAGAGGAGATGAATGCCAGTTAATATAAAAAGGAATCTTTGAACTTACATTTTTAATGCATATATTTCCTCTGTAAGTTCTTTGTCTGTAGTTGTAAGACAACTTCTTGTAAATGAGTTTGTGTTCCCTCTGTTCTTATGTTATTACAGATCAAATAGACATAGACAAATAGTCCCGATGGGAAGCCACCCATCATAGAATTTCTATCTTTTTTTTTTGTTATTTCTGAATTTTTATTACTACCTCTCAAAATTGCTATCCTGTTCATTCATGTAAAACATTAATAGTCACATTTACTCTGTAAGTTTCACATAATAATTAAGTTTCATGTTTCTTCGGAAAAAATGTTTTTCAACATTTTTTACTAAGTCAGCATTTTATTTGTATTCAATTTATTTGAAATGAGGAAGAAGGATGGTTCTGTTATTTAACTAGGCTCTTCAGTTTACATAGTGCAATTTAAAAGCTCCGAACTCTGCCATTTGTCCTGTACCAGACTCTCTATCTATGTCAAATCCCTGCAAACTGTCTCTACATTTTTTAGGGGTAATTTCTTTTTGAAAAATAAAACATACCAAACCTGATCCATATGATTCAAAAATATATGTGCACAGGTAGAATATTGTTTTATATCATCTACATTTGCTAAATTTTAGAAAAGCAATTTAAACTTTTTTTGACATTTTATTAGTTTCTAAAATTATTCTTGGTTATTTAAGTGATCTAGGCAAAGTCACATCAAACCTAACACTCGGAATGTATTTTTCCCTTTTTATATAAATTTACCAAGGCAATACCTGCTGTATTTGCTTGTTTATTTAGCCATATCACCCCCTTTACCAAAATGTGACACAAACATAGTCATGTATTACCCTACTACCCCCAGGAAATTTGCCAACTAGACCTTTAATATAAAAAGATCTTCATGTCTTTCTTTTAATCTTCTTTTGTGCCATTGTTATAGTTTTTTGATGTCAAAGTCTAGATTCAAGTCCAGAATTTTTCACTTCGGGTTTTGTATTCTTTCTATTTCACCAACTTTAATTTCTTGGAACCAGAATGAAACCTTTGACTTAAAATACTTCCAGACTTAGAAGTAGCCATATGCTTATTCATACAACACTGAGTCTTTACATATAACTTTATTCTGGAGCTCTTCATTGTTTGCTAAACTCCACTTCCAAATCCTTAGTTGTTTGTTCAACATCTCTAGGAGAATCCTTCACAGTAAGTCAATAGATGCATCTCAAATCATAAAATTCTTTACTCCCAACCAGTCTTTCCCCCCAAATTCCCTACCTGGTTAAATGCCATTACCATTTACATAGAGTTCTCTTTTGTGTGGGGGGGGCAGTTTATTTTGAGTTGAGCTGGTGACAGGAACCTATGGATTTGGGGTTGGATTACAAGAACAATGCATGAAGATTTTCAATGCACATAAACACTTTGTTACCTCTTTGGCATTGGTTTTGGAAGCTAGAATTATGGAGAGGATGCTTTCTGAACAATCTGATGGGTTTCTAGAAGATGGTCTCGTTTGTGGTTATTGGCAGAGTAGATCAACAGTGAAGGTGTGGGGATGTCTTTGACTGAGTTTCATTTGGTCCTCTTCCCTTATTTCCTCTTGGGTGCATTCTGATGATACAGAATCTACTCCTGTGAGCTCAGTTTAGAGATATTGGCCTTTCATGTAAATTGGAAAAAAAAAATGTTATCACCATTTAACCAATCACTCATATTAGACCTTTTTTCTCATTTTCCCTTGGTTCACACATCTAATGACTTTCCAATTCTATAGGTATAATTAAATGGGTGTCATCATGTCGGTCTGTCCCTCTCAAGAACCTGTGATAGTGTACTTTCTTTTATTTAAAGAGACCCTTCTCATTATCTACAATCTTGATACTCAGGTTCCAGCTTTTTAGTCACTTAATAGTGTCAGGTGCTTTACCTTCTAAATAAAAAATATGAGCTTATTTTCCAATAACTATTATGACAAATTATTACATCCAGGTTCTGTAAGTTCTTTGCCATATCCATTAGACCTTAACCATTTTATGGTGCTCTAACTGTTATTTATTTATTTTTTTCACAACTGAGAGTTCCCCCCAGATTAAAGGGAAGGAAACTTTTTTAGTGAATATAGCAAATTGGGGTGTCAGACAATTAATGCTGTGCATGAGTACCCCTCAAATAATGCTTCTAAAAGAGCTGGTTTAAATAATGAAAATCCCATTCACATTTTTAGATATTTTGTAATGGTTTCCAAAGATTCCCCACGAGATTAAGTTCTAGCCACCTAATTATGTCATTGTGCAGTTAGTTTAATAATGCAAATTCATTGATATAATTTGCTTTCTTGAATCACTTCCCTACTCCCCTTCTCAAGCTACTTTCAAGTATATGACATACAACAAAACCTGTCCAAGAACTTGATTATGGACAATGCTTACTAGGGAAAATATCTTTCAACAGGGAATGTTACAAAACCATTCTTGTTAAATTTTATGCACATATCCATTTTGTACTTCAGTCAAACTTTTTACCCTTCCCAAAGTGAATGTTATGCTCTCATTCTATGCATGCTTGGTTACATGCTCCTTTCTTCAACATCATGTCTCTCCTTTTTTGTTTGAAAATCATCTTAATCTTTCAAGACCTATGATAATGTAGCATTCCTTGAAAACTTTTTAAAATATCCACTTAAATCCATGTTTATTCCATGTTATACTTTATCTTAGCCAGAAGCCAGAAAGTGATTCTTCATGCTAAATTTTAACTTAAATCCATGTTTCTCTAGTAGATTATTAAAACTTCATTTTCATCACAGTATAGCCCAGTTAGTTTGTATTACATGATGCTCCTCTTGGACTCTTTGAATGTATGTGCTACATTAGAATTATGAGCTTATTTTCCAAAAAATACATTATGACAAATGATTACATTCTAAAGTGGCAACTTAAAATAAAATGTGATATGATTATTATCACCTCTATGCTCTCTAGTCCATGTGTATTAGTCTGCCTAATCTGTCATAACAAGATACCATAGAGTTGGAGGATTCAACAGTGGAAACATTTTATTACAGTTTGGAGACAGGAAGTTTGAGATTAGCATGTGGGCATGATTCGCTTCTGGTAAGGTCCCTCTTCCTGACCTGCAAATGTTCTAGCTGGGTCTCTACCTAGAAGAGCGTATGAACCTCTCTAATATACTCCTAATAAGGGCAGCAGTCAGCCATAGGGCCCCCACCCTCATCACCTCCTCTATTCAAATTACCTCTTAAAGGTAACATGACATAGAGGGATGTGGTTTCCACTTACAAATTTTAGCTATGTAGTTTCTGTGCATTACACCATAACAGGTGTTGGAAGACCTAGGTAGCTTTTGTTAAGGAACCTAAATAGATGAGGTTGATAATTTTTCTCTATACAGAACTGTCAATGGCTACGTATTTCAGAGATTCCATACATAACTGTGCAGATTGTCATTGATAAGTCCAATAGTACTGTTTACATTAATTTGGAATATAAATGAAGGTCTCTGAATTTAAGTGGATCTTGGAGTTTTCCATACCTTCTCCTACCCTCTTCATCTCTGTCCTCCTGGGAAATGTATACTGTCCTTAACACAATTGTTTAGAACTTACACATACACACACACAACTCTATATCTACAAATAAATTAGATTTCATTTGTCTAATTAGAAGCCCATTAAATACTCATTTCAAATTTGGTTTTATCTGTTCAAGAAAATAAATTAGTTAATAAAAAATCAATAATATAGCCAAAACTACCTAGTAGAAATATGTCTATATCATCCTGTAAAGCTTGAACTCCATTTTTTAAAAAATAGTTCCACAATGGTATATGATGAAACTGCCATGTTTTATTCAGTGATTGATGGCTATTTGTCTCTTGTTTTGTTTTTTATTTCCCCCTACAACCAGTATTTCAATATTCTCAGAAGTAAAATTGCTAGACTGAATGGTGTATCTTGTTTCAACTTGATTCACTTAAAATACTACTACTCCCTAATGTCAAACAATTCATTTTCCATCTTCAAACAAGAAAGAATCCTTTTTCTCACATTTCTGCCAACTGTAAATCTTAAAATTCTTTAAAAAACTTTGCCAACCAAATGACACTAAAAATAGATATCTCATTGTTAATTTTCATTTCCATGACTACAAGTGTATCTGTATATATCTTCTGTTAACCATTGGGTTCTCTCTCTCTCTCTCTCTCTCTCTCTCTCTCTCTCTCTTTAGACTATATATATATATATATATATATATATATATATATATATAAATTTCCTAGGTTTTGCCTTTTTTTGAAATGTTTTTCTTTAGTTCTGATCATTTAAAGTCAATAGATTTTTTTTTTACATCTCCACATGTTGCTATTACTGATTTTTCTTGTGCCTTTTGTCATCACTATTTTCTTTATCTTATTTTTTAAAATTTAAATACTTGTACTTACTATTTTTAAATTTTACCTCATCCGATATTAGCATTGTGAATTCCATTACTTACATATAGTATTTGTGTGCTACTGCTTTTCCTTACTTTCAGTATGCATCAGTTAGTCATTGATACAAACCATCCCATAACTTATTAGCATTGCACCCCAAACCTAATGGCATAAAAATATACATCCATATATATATGTGTGTGTGTGTATCCATATGTAAAATGAGAATGTGAGAATATTCAATATGGGCACACACATCTATCAATATTTTTATGTGTATTTTGTGCTATTAAAATGATCTTAAAAATGATTTTAGATTAGCAGAGTCCAAGTTTTTACTTAGGACTATTCAATTTCGGCATGCACAACTCTGAGACATGCATTTACCCTATCCTCATCCTATGTATTTATAGTTACTTCAACTATTTTCTGCACATACTAAGGAAGTACTTAGAAAAAGCAGCACCAAGTTTCACCACAGTGCTAGACAGTTTGGACCCGATGGGGTCAAGCAATCGAAGCAACTAATTTCAGGTGGTGTGGTTACTGAAGCATTACTGGCCACTACAAATACTAATTTTTTGGCAATACAAGGAGAGGGAATGATGTGTAGAGTGGCTGAAAAGTGAATGGATTATTTATTGAAGACAGAACCCAATTGGTATTAAGATTTATTTCTTAAAATTAGAACAGAGAGTATGGCTGTTTGTTTTTGTTCCCTTTTGAACAACTCTTCCAACTTTGATAGCTACATGAGGGCAAGACAGGAATAAAACCAAGGTAGATTTAATCAGACCTGGCACTGGTTAGGGACTTGATGGTATGCAAAAAAAGTGATCATAATGAAGTGATAGTCCAAATGACATTAAACTTGACAGGTATATAGTTAAAAGAAGAATGAAAATACTACCTAATTTTTAAACTAAATTAATTTATTTTCTTACATCATTGTATAAATATTTAAATAAAATATGAAGTTTGGGCAAAAGTTGTACTTTCTGGAATTGCAAGCCTATACTACAAAATTAACAAAGATATATAACTTTCATATATAATGGAATGAAGATATTTGTGATAAAGTTTGAGAGACATTGTATGAAGAACATTTTAAAATATAACTATTAATGCAAGTTTAAGATAGTATTATACTGTATGTGGCCATATTAATTTAGACTATATTATTTCAACTTTGATCAATTTCAATGGATATATGTGAAAATATTTTGACTTATTGAAAATCGTGGAATGTTTTTATAGCTGTGAACTTTAATTGCACAGGATATATCAGTCAAGGTATTTAACTGTTATTAATAAAATAGTAAGATGCTAATAAAATAATGACAACTGACATAGGGCACTGTCACGAAAAACAAATTTAATACAGCTCTCAGTTTTTCAGTCCATTAATTTAAACTATACTAGTTTTTTCCCTTAGAAAATTCTATAAATTTTTACATAGACTTGTTTAAATTTGGAAATGGTTCTATGTAGCAAAATTTAGAAATTAAGAAATTAAAAGTGACATTATTTTTATAGTAAATATAGTTTTCAATATATTCTAAATTAGTTTCAATTAAATGGAGTTTTACAGTGAAACCTTTTAGATGACTATCTGTCTTTAGCTTATTTCTTTCTCATCATCTGACATTTAAATGAAAAGATGTTCCTTGAAAAAGATAGTCACATCTTCTTTGTACTAGGAAGGTATTTTTTTTTCTTTACAATTTCATAGACACTCAGTTTATTCACCAGAGTTGACTTATAAATGACTTATCAATTTAAAATACTGATATAAATTTCGGAAAGTAATTAAGGAATCTTGGGGAAATGATTAAGAAGCACTACATTTTATGGACATTGATCAGTTTATATAATTAATTCATCCCTAATATTTAAATAGGTTCCTGAAAGTAATTTGATCCTGTACCCTCATTGATACTAGTGTATAACCTGAACTCTAAAAAATGTTGAAAATGAAATAAGTATAGATGATGTTATAGATTCTTCTTCATATTAGAAAGTTATATTTTTACCATCAAGTGATTACATGCACTACTAGAATTTTCATTTTATAAAGATAAATTTTAAATTGTAAAAATAAATATATTTTGTATATTTCTGTATTTAACAATGTTTTCTAAAACATTTGTTTAACCTAAAGGGAATAGGAAAAGGTAAAATGAAGGCAAAATAGAATTTCAATTTAAATTGAAGCTTAAAATACAGACATACAAGCCTGCATGTCTTTGATAGAAGTACACTTGTCAACATATCTAAAATGATAATTTAGTAAAGCACTTGTAAAGTATAATAAGGCAGATTTTCTCATTAATGCCATTCACTGTTAACTCTACTCAGAATACTGACTATAGAACTAGAGAAGAATGATAGTCATTATGCTTTTCAAATATCAGCTCTACAACCCTAGGAGGACAAGGCACCTGTTTTAACTCTGAACACTTAGTAAATCTTAAACTAGACAGCAGAGAGTACCTGCTGAATGATTATATCTGTATAATACTAAAAATAAAAAAAAACACAACACTAATATATAGTGATAGAATATTGGTTACTTAGGTTGGGAGAGTTGAATGGATAGAGGTACAGGAACATTTTTGGGATGAGAGGCAAATTTCTTTTTAACTGTATCTGGGTGGTAGTTACACAGAACTATTAGTTGGTTGATATCTGTTCATTGAGCTAACTACATAAGGCTTGCACATTTTGTTGTATACTAAGTATCCAAAGTCTTTCCAATAACTTCATGGTCATATACAATATAGCCTCATCTCATGATATTTTCCTGTATATTCTTCTGTCAACATACATACCATATATTCATGATTTTGTTTGGATATTGATGCATATAATACTGCTCTTGGGACTTTTATTTCCACTTTTTATTTATTTATTTTTTTAAGATACCACTTGGCACACAGTACGATGGTGATGGCACATTGATGAATTGGTGGTGGAAAGTCCACAGAGATTATACCTGAGATGAAAAAATGTACCCCAAAAATTAACATTTAAAAAAAAAAAAGATACCACTTGGATTCTCACTTCTCCTTCAGGTCTTTGCACAGACCCCACCTTCTCAGAGAGGGCTCCCAGGACAACTTTCTGACTTAATTCATTTAAATTTGCCAGGCTACTCTTCCTCTGTTCCTCTTTATTTTCCTCTAAAACACTTGTCAAATTCTGACATTTCATACATTTCCTGTATTTGTTTATGTTTCCTCTCAGTCTTTGTGAAAGTAGGATTTTGTTTTTTATCTTCACTCTCCAATGTCTAGAATGGCATCTGGCATCTCTTAGAATTTGATTACTATTTTTGAATACATGGATTTGAGTTGCAGACTCTCTTCAAATGGCTGGGTTAAGCATCCACACATTATAAAAAGTGATCAAACACCATTATTGTCCTGAATATCTATGAAGAAAGGTGTGGACCTAACAGTTTGACCTTATTGACAATGGGCAGAGCACTGAACAGCAAAATCCATAGCCCTGTGGTGACATCTGAGAGACTTTACCTTGGTAACTCAATGCATGCTCTTCCTCAAACTCAAGACAGATATTTTATTACATGTTGTTTTCTTTAGAGAAGGAAACTATTTTTTTTTTAAAGATTTATTTATTTATACAGAACTGGGGTACAGGCCAGAGATGCGGAGGGTGAGAGGATTCACCAGGAACAGAGTGGGGAGCAGAACAGGCAGATCGATGAAGTACACTGCTGAGGGGAGCAGCGGGCGGGACAGGAGAGGTCTGCCACGCCATGTGGTCACCTCTGGGGCAGGCGGGGATCGAACTCATGCGGAGGTGGCTTTAGTTTCTTAGTGCTGTGCTTTGACCCACTGCGCCACCAGGGAGGGCGGAGAAGGAAACTATTTCTCTTGCTGAGAGACTAATGTCTTATGGTTCTTTGTTATCTAGTCAAAAGTTGAAAAGAATTTAAGGGAATACTTCTCTCATCAATCCCAATCTATTTGCTTCCTGTAAAATACTTGAAGTTTCAGGTTCCTGGGTATTTTTAGGGTGCCATGGAGCATATAGATATATTTTTTGCTGTATTTTCCTACTTGGAATTTCTTTGATACAGAGTTTTCCTAAATTTTCTTAATCCAGAAATTCTTCTTTGCATTCTAAGCTCTAGTAACTGAAACAGTATAACCCTTTTGTTCAATGCTGTTATTAATACCTTTTTTCCCATTATTATGATTTCACTGATGTCTCAGATGGAACATATGATAACCATGTGTGCACAATCCATCATCTTAAATTAGACATCCTTGTTATATTTTTTAATTAGTCAGAAACCAGGCTAATCCTTCACAACTATGAAGCCTAGCCAATACCTGCCATCACTTTCTTTTCCTCTCCTCTTATCAGTTAGAAGGTGATTTTGTCATATGTTCAAACTAAACAGTGTATGAGAGAACATTATTATTTTGAGTGACAGCTCAATGTTTTGCAAGAACTAGACAAATTTATTTTTGAATAATATAATCATAGTTTTAAGGTCCTTGTATTATCAAACCAGTGAAATATTGACCTCTGATTTCTTAACCTGGCTGGATGACAGAGAATAAGCAACATGACTTGGCATAAATATAAATCTGTAGATGACTTCAGAACACCGGAGATACCAGAAAAGCTGATGAGACTTACAAGTTACACTTATAATTGAGTATCCTCATTTTGACTATATCTTATTCTGATAAAGCAAGTGAAATCTTGTTTAAGAGCAAGATTTGACTTTTGAATAAACACAAAAGAGGGTCTGCTACCTATGTAATTTGAGAAAGGAAAATATATTTTTTAATAGAGGTTATTTAAGTAGGCTATCAGCTGACATAGGCACTTGGTAGGCAATGAATAAATTATTTTGACAGAAAACATTCTTAGGAATAGGAGAGACCTTTACCCCCTGTCACATGCTAGCATCCAAGGTACTTATGGTAGTATAGATGTGCCATTAATAATTATTCTTAAGAGGAAGTTGCATGAACATCTATATACCTGTTTTTAGCTTATGTAACATTATTTTTTTTCCATCATTGAGTTCCAAATAAGCCAACAAATTGAAATCCTGGCTCTATCCCTTATTAGCTTATGAACATGGACAGGATACATAAATACATATAATGTCAATCAACTGATGTATGAAATATTGGAATATTACTTCAAGGGTAAGTTGTAAATTTTTAAGTGGTATAAGGCAAGTAAAATTTTGTCATGTATTTTGCAAATTATATGATTGTGATCATTATAATTTCAACAGTTTACCCCACTGCATTGATGTACTTATGCTTCATTTGTATTAAGTATCCTACTTTCAAAGAAAGAAAAGTTATTTCCCATTTTTCCTTCCAGCTCAGTTTCAAAAGAAAATTCTTAATCTCTTCTAAAAGAATGTACCAGTTTCAAATAGGTTATGACTCTGGGGATGTGTCTATTATTTTCTATACATTGTGATATCCCTTCCTTTACTTTTCAGATATGGTTAAGATGCAAAAATCATGTTCATATTTCTAGTATCAGTGAGTTGACAGGAACAAAGCATTTAACAAAATAGCATAAAAGGCGAGTTAGAAACAGCACAGCAGGAGAAAAAGATCAATGCCCCAAAGCCTCCTGTAATATTTTCTGAGTGATTGACAAAGTACTCCCTTTTTGTCTTCCCAGAGAAATCTTGGCACTCATGTAAGTCAGCTATACAATGCCAAATGAGTAAGGAATTGCCAACTGTGTTTGTACACTGGGCTGTTTCTATTCACACACCTGCAGTAGCCATCTCAGAAGTCTTTTCTGTGCGTCGGGGAACAAACATGTATAGACCAGCCCAAGCCATACACCAAACCATGGAAATAAAGTAATCCTCTTTGTCATAGAATAGAAAATTGGAATGATTAAAAGAAAGTCTTTATATCCTATTAACCAATATTGGAAACTACTTCTACAGAATAGCAGTCACTGAAGGCTTAGTCCTCAAATACCAGTCTCAGAATTAAATCAAAGAATAAAAAACAAAATTCTTAACCTTTAACATTTGCCAAATAGTACTAACAGAATAAATTTGCTTTGGTTTTAATAAATGAGACCTTTTTTTATAACTTAAGAAAAGTTATTACAGGAGCACAAAACTAAAGTTAAAAAAATACACAACTCTTTTTAATTAATAAACTTAATTTTTAGCTTTGTTTACAGAAAAGCTGAACAAGGTAGAGTTTCTGCATAGTCCCTGAGTCCTCATCACTCCCAGTTTCCAATATTATTAATAACTTGCATTAGTGGTGTAAATTTGTTATAATTAATGAACCAATATTGATATCCTATTAATAAAGTCTATACTTTATATTAGGATTCACTCTGTGTTAAATATTCTATAGGTTTTGAAAACTGAATGACATTTATCTTGCTTTCTTCAGCTAGCTATAACAAAATACAAAAGAGAAGGGGGCTTAAATGTAATAGGAATTTATTTCTTTGAGTTCTGGAAGCTGGAAAGTCCAAGGTCACAGTAATATTTAATGTCTGTTGAAGTCCCAGTACTGATTCATGGTTGAATATCTTCTCCCTGTAATCTCACTTGACAAGAGGGCTAAGAACTCTAAGACCTCTTTTAGTAAAGGTGCTGATTTCACTCATGACCTTCATAACCTAATAAATCCTCAAGCCTCCTCCTCTAAATACAACTTAATACAATGTATGAATTTGGGGGAGATACAAACATTAGTGTATAGCAGTAGGATTTTACCAATATAGTAACATACAAACTAGTTTCACTGCCCTAAAATTCTGTTTTCTACCTATATATCTTTGCCATTCCTTCCCATTGACTTAAACCCCTGAAACTGCTGATCCTTTACTATCTTCTTGTTTTTTTTTATTCCACATCATGTCATATTATTGGAATTTTATGGTGTGCAGCCTTTTCAGATTGGCTACTTTTATTTAGCATTGGACATTTAAGGTTCCTCTGTGTTCTTTTGTAGGTTAAAAGCTGAGTTCTTATTCTAAATGCTATTTGACCATATATATGTACCAGTTTATCTCTTTACCTATTGAAGAACTTGTTAATTGCCTCCAAGTGTTGGTAATTATAAGTAAAGATTTTGTAATGATTCATGTGCAGGTTTCTGTGATAATGAGTTTGCAGCTTCTTTAACTAAATACCAAGGATCTAGATCATATACCATGAAAGTGTTTAATTTTACAAGAACCTGCCATACCAGGGTATGTTAATTTTATAAGGCTTCCAAATTCGGCATTCTAGTTTTATATTCCCACCAGCAATGAGCCCATCAAAAAAGAGCCTGGCTCTCATGTTTTTGTTATGGTATATCCTCTCTAGTATTTGGCGTTCTGGATTTTGACAATTCTAATAGTTGTATTACGATAACGTATTATATTTTAATTTGTTATTTCTATTAACATATGATCAACTTTTCAAATAATTATTCCCCACCTGTAAATTACCTTTGGTGAAGCTTTTGTCAGACCTTTTGCTCTTCATCAAACTGAGCTTTTTGTTTTCTCATTATTGAATTTTAAGAGTTCTTTGTCTGTTGTGTACAACATTTTAAGAATTTTTTTATTGAGATAATATTACCTTGTATTATAGTAGTAATGACTTAGAGGTAATGCTTTCACCACACCACACCACCCCAGAATCCTCTGCAATAGCCTTTTGTTTTCCATCTCAACTTGGCTCTCCCTGCTTTCCTTACCTCTCAGTAGCCTGAATTTTACAGTCATATTTTGTGACTTTTTCTTGTTTTGGTTTTAACTGATCCTATATTTTGTTTCTCTGTATTTCATATGTAAGTGACCCTAATCAGTGTTTGTCTTTTTTCTTCTGATTTATTTTACTTGGCATATTTTCCCCAAAACTGTGCCTTGTTTTTTCATTTTCTTAATAATAACTTTAACAGAGAATTCATTAATTCTAATGCTGACTAATATATCAACTTTTTCTTTCATGTATTGTACTTGTGGTCTTGAATCTAAAACGTAATCAACAAGCTCAAAGTCACTTTTATCATCTAGTCTGCTATTTTTGAGGAGTTTAGCAATTTCCTGTCTTATATTTAGGCATGTGATAGATTTGAGCTAATGTTTCTCTAAGGTTTAAGGCCTGTGCCTATATTGGTTTTTGGTTTTTGTTTGTTTTTTGCTTGTTTGTTTTTTACATTTCAATTCCCAGTTGTTCCTGTAATATTTGTTGAAAAGACTAAGCTTTCTCCTATGATTTGTCCTTGTTCTTTTATGAAAGATCCAAAAGCTGATTATATATATTTGAGTCAAATTCTGGGCTCTTTATCTGTTTCACTGCCCTATTTTTTCATTCTTACAATGACTTGATTATTGTGGCTTCATTCTAAATCTTCAACTTTTTTTTTTTCTCTTTCAATATTGTTTTAGTTTGTGGGTATTATTAGATCTTATAATAAACTCCATTACTTTTATTCTTCTGATTTTTTCTCAGTTTATAACTGAATACATAGAATTATTATAATTTCAAGTTAGATTCTCTACAAAAGTATGTGGATTCTGAGAAAGTTCCAAATATATGGGGTTTAACCAGGAAGAGGTGTTCTCATTGGAATATTATGAATAAGAACTCAGTAAATCTTAGAAATAATGAGTTTTTTTTTTTCCTAACTAGATTTAACCTGATAATTGATTCAATATACATTTTAATTCTGGAGAAAAAAGTATGAAGCTGTAAGAAAGTAAAAAAAAAAAAAAGAAGAAGAATGATAAAGCAGGGTTTCCTTTTTTAAGGCAGACAATAGAGGAAGGCTAACTTGTGGTATAATTACTGAATGCACATATGTTGCTTGATTTCTTAAAAATATTAATAATAATTTGATATGATTTACTTATTTCCCCAGCCACCCATGGATAAATCTCCAGAGATTAAAAAAACTGTTAAATTATAAAAGTATTAGTAAATGTTGAATATTAGCAAAATCATATTTACTTTTTACCTCTTCAATATTTTGAAACTAGATCTTCTTCTTTATATGATGTTTTCCTTTTCAATTTAGTCTCACGCTATTTTTAATCTGGATTTCAGAATAAGGCTTCAACTATAGCTCCTTTCCTCCTATCTTATATCCATCTGTTTCTGGAGTGCCATTTTTAAAATATTCATAGATTTTTAAAAATTCCTTCAGTAGGCCATCACTGCCTATAATTTCAAGTCCAGTTCCGTATCATATTATGAAAATTTCTATTTTGCCCTACCCATTCTGGCTCCTCTTCGGAAACTCATGTTTCATGCTCTAAGTTAGTACACTGGTTTTGGATAGCCTATCTACATTACACTCTCTCACCACTGAAGCACACACCCATATTTCTTCACTTTGTTCTTAAAGCTTCTTGTCAATATCTTTCTTGTCATGGAGCACACTCCTGACCAACATTCACAGAGCCTAGAAGTACAGATTGCATATGGAAAAAAGGAGTAGAGATTTAAAGCTTGCTTAAATCATAAAGCTTCTAAGGAAAAGATCCATCCTGAGTCTTTTGTATTCAAGTCTTTTCTCATTCTAGAAAACAAAAAAATGTCATGTAGAATTTTCAGTTCTTTATAGTCGGTTGTTGTTATTTTGTTATACCACAGACTCACTTCTCTTTCCGTGCACTCCTCCTTCCCTTCCTTTCTTTAACACATATATATGCCAAGAGCACTTGTTAGTAAGCCACCTTCATGCTTATAACTGTCTTGGAGTCCACAGCTCTGCAATCTTAGTACCATAGATCACAACACCAAAAAAAAAAAAAAAAAAGGCTACATATAGGCTACAGAAATATTTCACATTTCCTAAAACATCCTAGTGTTGCCCTTTTCTTCTGCCCTTTCTCATGATAACTCTACGGGGTTCAATACCATAAAGTCACAAATTATGAGTACAACATGGGATTTGCCACAAAGGAAGTCATAGTTACCTATCTAAACCTGTGCAGATCCTATTTTTTGACACATCCCCACTTTTCTTTTTACTTACAACTTAAGGTCAGACATTGGCCTGGGCTCCTACTTATAATAGTTTGCAATCACCAGAGAGCAGTATTTTTTTCCTGCTTTCTCCGGACTAGGATGGAGTTCGTAGAGACAGGGCTGGAAGACAATGAGCTCTATCCAGGGGCAGCTTTGTGCAATACCTGCTATGTTCTTAGGCATCATTTGTTCAACTTCCTGTTTCTTTGACCCTCCCTGTGTTCCACACCATGACGGTCTAGACAGAGCAGCTTGAATGACTCTTACTAAATCTATATCTTCTTTTGTTATACAATCATTTTGGTTATTTGCTGCATAATCCATACCCACTGTGTAATATTTAGTAATGCATCTTCAATGCAAAGCAGATAAATATACATGATAAATGTTTGAAGTTCTGCAATGCTAAAACATACTTAAGAAATATATTCAAAGGTCAGACAAAGGTAAATATATTATTGGGAGGATAAAACCATTTCACCCTACAAGTATGAGAAAAATCATCCAGCAAGAGGTCCTCTTTATTCCTCATAAAAACATCCCTAAATTGTCCTTCAACCAGAACTAATGTATATAATAAAAATGCAGTGGCAATGAAGTTGGCAACTGTGTCTTAATGAATATGTGCTGGGGGAAAATATGCTTAATTGACAGTCCTGGAAACACAAGCTCCATTGCTCCAGGAACAGATACAGTGTAAAATGTTCCTGTACAAGCTTCTCTTATTGAGTCCCTCTGGACAGGCTGGTTTTGACATATGAAAAAGCAATTAAATCTGTTTAACTTGTGCATGGCTGAGAACAAGGCATGTGCTGAGTCCCCATAAAGACAGGCATTAGGGTTTGTTTTGTTTTGTTTTTTCTAATCTTTTTTTTTCTCTCTCAGCAGTAGAATCTCTGAACTGAGATATTGGTTTTCCTAAAGGTGTCACTCAACCAGAGAGTGTTTCTCAGTCCTGCAAGAAAATTTAAAGCTCTCTTGTTGATGGAATAAGTAGAATACAGAGCAAGCAGTTTCACCGATTTAAATTGGCATAATAGTTTTAGCCTCAAAAATCACAACTACTCCATTTCTCCCCAAAGATTCTTGTGACAAGTCATCTGGTTTATAATCTAGACAGGCAGATGGCTGCTAGAGTTCAAGACGAATCTTCACTACTCCAGGAGATGGAATTCAAGCCAAGGGGGTAGGTGCTAAATGGAAGAATTATTCAGCACACTGACCAGGAAGAGGTTTTGGAAAGTTATTATGAAGGAATCATTGAAACTATCAGTTCAGTACACAGCAGTAGAAAAGGAAGGTAAACAAGATAATAGGCGACGTTAGCAGCAAAAGAGAAAGGAATGATCAGGTATCATTCTTTTATATTGTGGTTTGTATTCTTTGCACGGTATTCTCAGAGCCCTGTGGTTTGGTGTTACAGAAAAAAATACATATAATATGATTTCTAACACCAAAATAATTATAACTTATGTTTTTAAGAAAAAAATAGTTTTTTTTTTCTAACAGGTGAAGGTAAATTAGGAAAAGACAATAATACTAGCAAAGATTATTTATTGTGTCTATGGACTAGAAAATAACTGAGTTACATAGAATGGTAAAATCTAGTCAATAGTATATCCATCATAACATCTAAGGGAGATCAATGTTATATGCTCATTTTGAAGATGAGAAAATAAGTTCAAAGGAATTAAGTAGTTTGACAAGGTCACAGAGCTAGTAAATAGAAGTGCTGAAGCCAAAATTGCTTTTGAACACAGAAGTCTATGATGTTCTTGAATTACATTCCATTGCTTGAGTTTTCACTGATTTTCATCAGCATTTTCTGAGATTTGTTAATAAAGAATGAGCGATAATTTTTATAGACTATAAGCATTTTATAGATAGGAGAAATGAAGAGAGAGGGAGAGAAAGGACAGAGGGAATGATAGATTTAGTAGAAATATGAAATAGATACCAAGCTATTGCTTTAGTTGCAGTAGAACTGATGCTCTTTAATCCTTAGAAAATTTCTGATCTCATGTTTGAAAATATGCAAAATATGCCTGAATGTTACAGAGGACAGGAAAGTTTTTAGATTCTTGGGTCATATTCAAAGAATTTTGGAGTCTCATTTGAAGAGATTTACTGGGTAAAGTTGGGAAATTTTAAATATTAAACTGTTAACTATAATGGGTTAACTGTATTGAAAATGGCTAAATCAATTATTAAATAAAGATAGCAATATGAAGTAAGAGAATTGATCTGTCACTACTGGACAATTTTATTTTAACTTGGTTATTATTTTCAAAACAAGTCCATAAAATGAAAAATAAATTATCACTTATCCTGTCTTTTTAATACAGTCTTCATCCTTGGTCAGTTCAATAGCGGATGAAGGAAATCTCTATTGATAAGTTTTCTGGCCAATAAGTTGAAAACTAGAGATGGAATATCACATTTTGCAAGTCTGATGAGCTAAGAGATATAGCTATTCAACACAAATAATGTCTAACAGTTTATAAAGGAGCCTTCTTAGTATCATGTATCTTCTATTGAAGGGACAAAAACCTCAGTGAAAGTCATTTTATCAAAAATTTGAACTTGAATTTGATCATACCTCTATACTCAACTGCCAGGATATAAGTATAACAAAATTGCCGATACATGGGGATACTAGATATGGTCTTTGGGAAATTCTAAGTGAAAAGTGCAGCAATTTCTTCAATTTATAAATTTCAAAGAGAAAAATAAACCTAAATTTAAAATTTTAAAATTAATCATATTTACCTCATTTTTACTCTGAGCTTTAATCTATGTTCACACTCATATAAACACACATATGTGTATATATTATATGTACATTTACTATATAAATATTTGTATGTGCAGCATAGAGCTCTATCTTTCTATATTATCTGTACAATAGTGAGAGAGAAAGGCAGCAGAGAGGACCCAAAAGAATAATACACCAAGAGAATTAAGGCATTCATGAGACTACTGGAATTTTAAAAAGGTACTGGCTATATCCAAATATCTAGGAATTATTCCTATTTTTGGTATGTGTTTTGATTATGTATAATGGCCCTATCAGATAGATACATAGATGATGATGATGATGATAGGTAGATAGATACATAGCTGGATAAATGGATGGTTAGATGGATTGGTAGACATACTGTCTGGAAGGAGCTACCATGGTAGGTTTGATCCTAGTTCTTACCTGGGATTTATGTTGTACCCAATGGACAAATGAAAAGATCTTTCTGACTGTCGTAATTGGTAGGTAGGTGCTACTGATACCTAGAAGTAGAGGGCAAATAATCCAACTAAATATGCTGAAATGCATAAAATAGGGCTCTCATTCACAGACACATAAAAATGATTCTAAAATGTCAGTACACCAAGGTTGAGAAAATTATTAATGAAAATTTATATTTCTTCTGTGTATGTTTAGATTTCTTTGTAACAAAATATAAAAATGAATATATTAAATGTAAATTTAACTAATTTTTAAAGCAAAATCTTTTTAATTAAAAATTTGAGGTGTTAGTGATGATTAAAAAGAAATTCATTGTAATTAATGAATTCTTTGGTTAGGAGGCCAATAATTCCTAACAAAAATTCACTCACAGAAATGTGCCAGTTAGGAAACCAACTTAAGATGAAATACTAATTGAACTATGAAAAATAATTTGTCCCTACAGAAAGATATAAGCTAAAATAACCTATTTTAGGTTAGAGAGTAAGGCTAAAATAGGGGAAGCAGGAGACCTAAATCAATAAATGTGATAAATGAAAATATGGAATTCAAGATGTCTTAAGAAGTCATGATTCACTTTAATAAAATATGTTTTTTAAAGGATTCACTGTACAATCCTTTAAATAAACCTCTTTACTGAATTAATTTGAATTTATTTACACATATTGGACTAAAATGTTAATTTTTTGGAATTTGCATGAAGTGTGAATAAAGTGTGACAAAATACTAGGTTTTAAATGTATTTATTTTTATGCTTAAAATGTTCAGTAAGAAAACACTTGGACACCTTTAAGAAAATACTCTAGTTAGAAACAATAGTTGATCCTGTAGTCATATAATAATTTTTCAAAAACAAAATGTAATCAGTTAAATTCCTTTTATTTTAATTAAACATCCTAAAATTTTGTCATTAGAAAATGTAGTCAAATAGGAACAGTAAGAAAATATCAGGTTTATGCATTTGCCAGTGTCTTTGGGGACATGCAGGTGGCATGACTCATGTTTTTGTTGCTGTTGTTGTTGTTATTCTTTTCAGTAAAAGACTGATAGGATAAGGAAAAGGGGAGAGGTCTTACCTCTTCTCTACAAGGAAATCTCATGTACCTCTGTTGTTGTTG
>NW_004567109.1:43674863-43677860 GCF_000260355.1 Condylura cristata | reverse complement strand
GTAATTTAAAACTTTATGATTTATCCATTTAACAAATGAAATTTATCCGTTTAACAAATATTTACTGGGCACTTCTATGTGTCAGAGCAATTTTTCTTTTCACAACTTATAATCAAGGAGAGAGAAAAATAAATCCTTAAATTATTAACTATTAAGCAGTAGTATTTTGCTAGGAATATTAAAGTGTAATATAAATAAGCAGTAAAATGGAAATAGAATCACTGCTGATATTATTTATGATAGAGTATTGAGGGAATTATCGATGAATTGGTTTATCAATTATGGGAGGAAATAGCACTTTCAGGCAGAGGGCATGAGTAAAACCCTGAAGTAGGAGTTTCCTTACAGTGCAGTTAAGAGTAGAGAGGCCAATGTGTCCAGAACAAGTGAAAGGGAAGTGAAAAGAAATAAGTTAACAAGTAAACATGCTTTTTGGGTTACTCTAAGAGTTGTAAGACCTATTTAGAGGGTAAAGGACAAGAGGCAACATAAATCTAATTTGGCTTTGAAAGGATTATTGACTGCAGTGTGGAGGATGCACTCACACAGTGGTCCAGTGAAGGTAAGGTCTGCCTTGGATAGCACAGTGACAATGTTCTTATCAAAAAATGGTACCTCAGGCCCTCCCTGGTGGCCCAGTGGGTTAAAGCACAGCACTGAGAAGCAAGAGCCACTTCCTCATGAGTTGGATCCCCGCCTGCCCCAGAGGTGACCACATGGTGTGGCAGACCTCTCCTGACCCGCCCACTGCTCCCCTCAGCAGTGTACCTCCTTGATCTGCCTGTTCTGCTCCCCTGTCTCTGGTGTATCCTCTCACCCTCTGCATCTCTGGCCTTTACCCCAGTTCCATATGAATAAATAAATAAATAAATCTTAAAAAAAATTGCTATAAAAAAAAATTGGTACCTCAGGATAAATTTTGAATGGTAGTACATTAATATTTGGTTATGGATTGAATAATGTGTTTGGACAAAAAAGAAGCTATAAGAAGGATTCTAAGGTTATTTTTGTTTTGTTTTGTTTTGTTTTTTTAATTTGATTACCTAAAAAAAATAGTAGATTTATTGAGGAAAGTAGGAAGACTTTAGATAAAGGAAAATAATTTTGTGTAAGGTCAGTCAATGGGTGAAAAGCCTTTTATATATCAATTAGAAATATGAGAAGGGAATGGGAAATATAACTAGCAATCCAGGTTAAAGACCCAAAATAGATATACAGATAATTGTGAGAGAATTAATTTCCATGGGATATGGGGTTGTATGAATTTATTTAGGTATATAAGTGTAGATAGAAAAGAGAAGAGCTGGAAAAACAAAAACAAAAACAGGAAGACTGTTACAATGTTGTCAGAGGAGCAGGAACTGACAGTGGTATTGAAACTAAATAAAATATGTTGGGCAGCTTATAAAAAGGAATTCTTTTCCAAATAAAGTCAAGGATTTTAGGAAACTGATGAATATTAAAATTGCTTTTTATTTCCTTGATGCTATCATTGAGAAAGAGAAGTGTTTCATGATGAGAGCTTTTATAGTGTAATTGTTAGTGGGCTGGATATCAAGTTTTTCTATGACTTTGGAGGAATTTTGTAGGGAAATTAATAAAAATAACTTCAGTCATAATTATTAGAATATCAACTGTTAGAATATCTTATCACAGAGATTTGCTACCATTTGTTATTCTGTTCTTTCCAGTATAAGATAAAGTTTAATTAATATTTACCTCATCTTTAGAGTTATTTTTTTTAAAATAGTAATGATTTTGTTGGTTATTATCCAATTCAAAATAAATTGGAAGTACATGTTAATGACAGACTGAAGATTTTGGAAGGGTAGTCTACTATGAGAAAGAGGACTTTAAACAGATAGTAGTAAGGTTTTTTGCTTTTGTTTTTGTTTTTGTCCAAATGGATTTAAGATGTTGGTATCTTTATGCAATGTTTAAGAATTGGACTTTCTTTCAAGAAAGAAGTGAATTGAAAACATCATGTTACCTGAATTCAAACTCTTCTATAAAGCAATAATAATGGAGACCAATAAGGTTTTGGGATTAAAGCAGACACAATCTGTGGGACAGAATTGAAAGCACAGAAATAAATCCACATATGTATCAATATTTAATTTATGATGAAGTGATTCATGATCACAAATGGCACTGGGAAAACTGGACAACCACATTTTAAAAATCAATTTAAATGACTTAAATATTTAGATACAAAACCTGCAACAAATATTTAGATACAAAACCTGCAACGATAAAATATGTAAAAGAAAACATTGGTGATACATTTTCTGTCAAAGATAAAATTATCTTTAGATTCTGGACTTCTGCCACGGGGTAATTCAAGCACAAATAAACAAATGGATCACCTCAAATTCAATATCATATTTATGTATAAAAGTTTATGTGTACATATATGTAAGCTTAATTTAGCAATGGCAAAAGTATTCAGTTAATAAACTGACAGCAGATCTGAACAATTGATCAAAGAGTATATCCAGAAGGCTAAAGGCACATGGAATGATTGTGTTAATGATAAGGGAGATGCAGGTCAAAACATATGAGAAATCATCTCATTTCCTTGAAAATGACACATATTAAAAAGTTCCCCAAAAGCAAACACTGGAGAGGATGTGCCAACTTTGGAATCCTCTTTCATTGCTGGTTAGAATGTAAGCTGGGGCAGCCATTTTGGAATGCGATCTGGATTTAACTTAAAGTAAGACTGGAAAGAGTATGTGTCAAAAACTCCATTATTGGGAATCTATCCAAATAAAATGAAATTTGAAAGCATGTTGAAAGATATGTTCTACAATACTTGTTGCAACATTATTTATAATAGTATACAAAACCAACCTAAATGGCATGTTAGAAGACTGGATAAAGAAGTTATGGTCTGTCCACACTATACTGTAGAATACTATACAGTTGTACGGAAAGATGAAATGCTGCCACTTACAATAAACTGGAAGTAGTTCATGGGAATTATGTGTAGTAAAG
>NW_004567109.1:43623437-43674548 GCF_000260355.1 Condylura cristata | reverse complement strand
GAGGTCCCTAAAGCAAAATATTTTTAAAAACAGTAGACACTAATAAATGAAGTGAGGTTTCTCAGGTTGAGTGAGCGGAAAGAAACAATGTCAAAGGGATAGAAAGGATAGTGCTGAGAAGCAAAAAGGGAGTAAGAAACACACAGTTAAACTTGCAGCATGAGTTTAGTTTTGAGTTTGTCAACGTGATAGTCATGGGGGATATGAGTAAGAGACAATAGCCTGTTATGAATACATTCAATTATATATAATTATGTATAAATGATAAGACTTGAATGAACTATCACCTGTATTAGTAGAGTAGCTACCATTATCTCAAATTAGCAGTGTTCATCAAGGCTCTGGCATGTCTATCTAAATTAAGCCCAATTCTGACTTTAATTATGTGTAGAGTTATTTGTCTTCTCTGGGACTTAGTCTTAATATCAAATAAAAGAAATAAATACCACCCATATCAGAAGAGATGAGTATTAGTGAATTAATAAATATAAAATACTTAGTGCATAAGCTAAGACTTTTTAGGCACTCCAAAATTAATAGTGAGAGCTATTGAGCAGAACCTCCCTCTTCCATTAGACTTGGGTTGCATGTTCTTTGTCTTCTACCTTCATGCATACTCATTTAGTGATTCTGAAAACCAGAAAATCTAGAGAACATATGAAGAATCATCACTTAGGCACATTTATACTTCAAGGTGACTATTGTTAATCTTTCTCTCTTATAGGATTAAGAGAATCCATCAACATCCTTAATTTAAAAAAATGTAAAAGTAGATGGGGCTCAAGGTTTGAAGGACTGAGGTCAGTTCTAGAAGTTATAGAGGGCAGAGACTTAGGTTTTCTTCTGGATCGCCGTCCCACATTCCTAGAGCAGTTACTAAGACAGAAAGCCTTGCAAAAACAATATCATGATTTTTTTTTAATGTAGTATACCATATGCTGTATTTCATGGAAACTTGACTGTGCCACAAGTGTTAAAAAAAGGTGAGGATTCCCAGCACAAACCATTAATTCTTTTTGAGGAAACACATCTTTCCCAGGGGCTGCTAGTGACTTTCTCTTCACCTTCTTCACCGCCCTTATTAGAGAAGTTGAAATTTCTAAGGACCTGGGACCTTTTCCTGAAACTTCTAACATTTACTTTAGGAAAGGGCAGGTTCTTTCAGCATGCCACTTTCGAAACACCCACATGTGCAGCAATAGACAGAAAAGCTTGTTATTTTATCTTCTGAGCAGAGAGAATGAATAATGGGCAGGTGATTGTGGGTGTTAACAGGCTAGTCTATGAAGAGACCAAAATGTTTCTCTCTGGCGGCTTGAGCACTTCACCTTGAGTCCTTACACCTAAAAGGGAAAATGCCTATTAAATTTACACCTTCAATAAGGTAGCATATGATCATTGTGATGATTGTTGCTCAGGCAGGTAAGACAAAAAAGAAAACCAATAATTCTGAGAGGAGTAATATCGTTAGTTGTACCTACAAGTGAGCTGTGTGTCACTGAATATCAATGGATACAGCTCAAAAGATAAAAATAGATTTACCTTCACATTAGCAGAGCAAAGACTAAAACCACTAATGAAAAAGAGCTGCCTGTTCCAGCTAGCCCTAGCAAAATGCCATAGTAGGGACAGCATCAGACAAGCTGTCTGTGAAAAATCACTGGCATTATTAGACTTGCCTATGAGGACATTCTTTATATCTAACTTTTAGCAATATGAAAGCATTTTTATGCCAACCTTTATAGCTCCACATTAAGTCTTCTCACAGTACTTACTGTCTCTTTTCATTTTCTTTCATCTAACTTAGAATATGTTTATAATATTACCACGGGGGTATTTTTAGAGGATTCCCTAGGTCAAGGAAAGAAATTTCCTACAGGCCACTACTTAAATGTGGTGGCATTTTCTTCAGATGCCAGCTTTCCAGTCACCTTTCATTCTTAGCCATCCTCCTTTTCTCTCTCACATTTTTTTTTCCTTTTGCTTCTTGCTTGTTTGCTTCCACCTTTTCTTCCTCTTAACTTTCCTCTCTGAAAAGAGGGACATGCGCTCAGTACTTTCTGTGACTCTGCAAGCATTGTAAGGCAAACGTTAAGTATTATGTACATATGAACAGATAATAGGACAGTATGTGCTGACTCATGATATACTGAGAGAAAATAAAAGATAACAGGATAGTGATTTTATGTCCTCCCAAACATGTATTAAAATAGTATAGTAAATATTAAATACTACAAGTTTTAAAACATCACAAATTTTGTGGAATTCTTTCTGTTTTTTTTTTTTTTTGTTAAATTTGGACAGTTTACCTATCTGTATATTGAGCTAACTGTAGTTGTCTGCCTTGGAAAAAAGAGCTTGGAATTGGAGTGGTGTGAAGGGATATAGAGAAAAAAAATTAATGAACTTAAATGTTAAAGTCTTTCACGTAAGTTTGAAAAAGACATATGTCTCATCACCAAAACAAGCACAGTTGAGTAATTTAGAGACTTTAGCAAATATATTTTGATCAGTGAAATGTTTTGGGGGTTAGTTATTTCTATCCTTGTCTGTTATTTAGATTTGTGGTCTTAGACATAGGATATATGTTAGAAATCCCTGTGCAAGCAATTAACTGAAGGAGGAGTCTCAAGAGAAAACTGTGTGATATGACAGAGGATAAGACTGGAAAAATGTGATTTCAGGAGAAATGTCACTCAGGCTGATTCTATAATATTATGGCACACAATTTGCACCAGAGAGAAAAAGGTGCTGACATGTTTTGGGTTCTGTCCATGGTCATCGGTTACTGATATTTCTTGGGAAAGAGTAGGGATTTATCTGTTAGACTTCTCCCTGCCAGGTAGTTCTCATTAGCCAAGACAAGGTCCAGAGGATGATACAGGTATAAACTTTTAGCAACTAGCATGGGTAAACCAGACCTGTGAAGATAGCTCATGTGGGCATCAACTACATTTCTATAGGAATATTTTCCCTTTTTAGGTTAAGTTAGCAGTTATTGGGCATTTAATATTTTCAAGAAGTAAGTGAAGCTGATGCAGAGACTAATATATAATTTTCTATATTCAAAGATTTCATAGTCTAGTAAATGAGACAATATGTATTCTACTATGATTTGATTTTATTAAGATCTTACTCATCAGTAGATGAAAGAGTTGAAGTTAACATTAACAGTCAAAACTGTAGTGATTTATGAGATACATGATAGTCAAGGTTTGACCTCAAGGTGTCAAGGGCAGAGTAACACAGAAGTCAGATACACTTTTCTTGTCTTACCTCTCTTGAAAGAGTATTTATTAAATCAAATTTTGTAACTTTTAAATCTATCTGTGACCACCAAGCCTATTCCCCAAAAGAGAATCTCCCTTCGACTCTAGAGTCCAACTGGCTCTTACATACCTCCTTTTTGTTTATCTAACAGGCACCTCAAACTTAACAAGTCCAAGTTGGAGTCTCATTTTTGTCCTTCACAGTGACAATTTCTGTAGGTTTCCCCCATTTCAGCAAGTGGCCATTCTAAATATCTAGACACCAAGGCCAAAAACATTATGTTCATTCTTAATTACTCTCTTTTTGTAATATTCACATCTGTAAATCCTGTCCACTCAACCTGTGATATATGTAGAAACAGAGCACTGCTTTTCCCTGCATTACTATTACCTTTAAATAAGGGACATGTTTTCACCTCTTTCCTGAATTATGAATTTTAAGTGATCTTTGCATACTTATTGAACCCTCCTTTCCTCGTCCCTTTCACACCCATCATATATATAAAACTTCTTGTCACCAAATCAAAGTAAAATGATTAAAAACATAAGTTATATTAATCTTCTGCTTTCATCATTTCACTGGAAGGACAAACTAAAGACTTACAATAAACTAGGCAGTACTCTATGTCTTGATGCAACTAAAGTATCTATTAGAATGGGCCAGAGAGAATTCCTTGCCAAGTAAACTTTGGAATTTTTTTTTTGAAGTTAGTCTTTAGGTCATTCTGCAAGTTGGAAGTCAGAAATAAACCAATGGTATAATTAGAAATGTCAAAATTACAGAGGCAGATCCTTGCATTTAAAGTTAAGGAAGTAATTATTACCTTTGTAGGAAAATAAGATTTCTCACAGAGCTCGGAGGAAATTCAACTCTTGATGGCCATGTGAGATTGGAAGGACTAACTCAGGAGATGGAGAAGTAAATGCCAGGGACCAAGAAAAGTAATGGAGTGTAGTTACATGAAAGACCTAGAATATATATTGAAAGACCTGGGATATAAATTCTCTAACTTCAAGAAGCCAGTATTGGACTTGTAAAGTTGTAAAAAATTTCTATGAGTGATTTTGTATTTTTATATTTGATGTATTTTATAAGCATTGAAGTTTTTAGATGTAGTTATAATAGCTAAATTATTGCTACTCTGTGCTCTCTGGTAGTTATAAGGTCACATATTTATGTTAATAGTAGTGATTATATACTTATTGAGTGCCTTATCACATTAAGTATCTATCTCAGCAGTTCCTACTTCTGTGCTTCTTTGTGACCATTTATATAAGAAAAGTTTTGAACAATGCCTATTTACTTGGATTTTATCACTGCTTCCAAATAAATTTGACATCAGCCATGTTAAATTTTCTTTTTAGGAAGGACATTATCATGGTATCTTAACATATCTAACTTCTTATTAATCACTAAACTATAGATTTTTTACAGTTTTCACTATGTAGTGTATGAAGTCTTAGGAAATTTTTATACACTTTAAGTTATACATGAGAGTAAGCACTGGAATTTGAATGATACCTTTATTATTATGAATATATAAATATTGAATAAGCATACTATATATTTAACATATTTAATAAATTAAATTGATCAAAATTAAAGTAATTTCTAGAAAATTAAAATAATTTTAAATGATTTTAAATTAATCATTTTATAGTTAAATGTATAGAGTAGGTAACTTTGCAAATAATATTGATATAAAATTAATATTATACTTGTATATCTTATATAATTGCAATGAGGATTAAGAGTTAATAGAGTATAATGTATTTGATAAAGGATAAAACATCATATAACAGAAAATCACTGTCACCAAACTGATGTATTGCATATTATGTAGGGCCCACACTATTGAGTAAAGGAACATCCAAGAATACATATGACTGCCTTTCTTGATGTTTTTACTCCAGAATTGAAAGACCAGCATAAATTTAGTAGTTAAAATACTAAATAAAAACTCAGACTATATGTTCCCTAAAGAAAAAGGCTCTTTTACATGTTCACTGTGCTCAGAAATGCACTTACCATGCAAAATGCACTTAATTAATGCTTACTGAATACATTAAAGATATGCACAATATGGCCCTCCCTGGTGGCGCAGCTGGTTAAAGCGCTGCACTAAGAAGCTTAAGCCACTTCCGCATGAGTTTGATTCCTGCCTGCCACGGAGGTGACCACATGGCGTGCCAGACCTCTCCTGACCCGCCCGCTGCTCCCCTCAGCAGTATACTAATTCGATCTGCCTGTTCTGTTCCCCCCTCTGTCCCTGGTGAATCCTCTCACCCTCCACATCTCTGGCCTGTACCCCAGTTCTGTATGAATAAATAAATAAATCTTTTAAAAATATATATGCACTATATGATTCAAAAGGAGTCAGAAGAAATAGGGGCAAAAGTAAGTTGTAAAACTCTAAAGCAATATTCACAAGTAAATAAAAGACCAACATACCTTTTCAAATGAAGAAAAATCACTTAGTAATAAGGACAACTAAGCTCCATTAAGAAAGGGCATTTGATTAACTTTAGAGGCTGGGTAGATTTTATCAGGTAGAGATAAGATTTTTTTTTTTTAAGATGGAAGAATGATTAAAGCAAAGGTTAAAAATGCTAATGCAAATATTCTAATAGTTTGCATGTATTAACGGTATATGATTGGTTAACTTTAGAAGACAAAGTTGTTTTAGTATATCTTTAGATCATGATAATCAATAATGCAGGCTAAATTCACAATGTAAATAAACAATTGAGTACAGTGAGGAATATGAAATCATATATTTGGAAAAGTAGTCATGCTGTGGTAAAAAGATAATTTGATTAAAAGTTAAGACATTTAAATTAGTCATAATGAGTAATTAGAAAATAACATTGACTAAATGTTGACTAAATAGGCTCTGTTACTCCTACTGAAAAAACTATTAAGAAAAAGGCTATAAATTATGGAGAAATGTTTGTTATTTGTCACTCCTTAAATAAGTACTCATTGACTGAAATGTTAAAGAACTAAATATTTTTCCACAGTTGCAGCCACCTGGTGAGTTGCTAGCAGTTAAACAAAGGCAACCTTACGGACACATTTATCACAACACCCCATGTAGATCCAGCCATAAAGAGCTCAACTCCAAAATGGCTATTTCTCTTGGGCTATAAAATTTTGTTTCAGAAAAAGACTCCCTATAGGAATTAAAGTCCTCTTTTCTTCTTGATTGATTTGTGTTTTATAGTTATTCTATAATTCTGATGTTTAGTTACATTTTGTTAAGTGTATATGTACCTAATACAGTCTCAGTTACTTTAGGGGTAAATAAGATGCTTTTTCATATTTACCCCTAAATAATGGACACTTAAAATATAAACAGTTTATCTACTCTTGATGACTGAAAAACTCAGAGGGAAAATTTATTTACAACAGAAATACAAAATTTTTCTTCATTATGTCCATTTTCATTCAAGTCTCAGAAACATGCAAGTGGCAATTAAATACAAAATTATGGCGTGAGTCACAATCTATTTACTTTAAAGATGAATCAGATGGAAGAATCATATCATATTCAGCAATAGCCATAATCTTCATTGCTGGGAATGGGTTTTGCTGAGAAAGATTCCTATAGAATTTTTATATAGCATAAAGGTTATGTAGGAAATGTAAAAGTTATGCATGAATGGAAATCATAAAATCAATGATATTTAATCTAATCTGCCCTGGAGGCGCAGTGGGTTAATGCACTGCAAAAGAAGCTTAAGCCACTTCCGCATGAGTTCAAGTCCCGCCTGCCCCGAGGAGATCCACATGGCGTGGCAGACCTCTCCTGACCCGCCCGCTGCTCCCCTCAGCAGTGTACTTCGTTGATCTGCCTGTTCTGCTCCCTACTCTGTCTCTGGTGAATCCTCTCACCCTCCACATCTCTGGCCTGTATCCCAGTTCTGCATGAATAAATAAATAAATCTTAAAAAAAAATAATAACACTGCTAATATTTTGTAAAGATTACCTCTTAATAAACAGCATTAAAGCTATTTGCAAAATAGGTGTAAAAAATGAAAGAAACTATCTTTGTTTCCAACATCTTTTACTGTATGATATAAAGAAATGAATACCTTCAGCTTATGTTCTAGCTTATCTTTAGAAGTTACCCCTCCACACACACACACACACACACACACACACACACACACACACACACCATAGAAGTAGCTGGAGCATTCCTGCCTTACCCTGGATTTACTCTTTCTGCCTTACTCTTTATTTCATTCCATCTTCTATTCTCTGTATAACTAGCTGCAGGAGTTCATTTTGTTTTTTAATAATAGGATTATGTAATACATAATAATCTAAAATTCAGTATTTTCTTAAAATTATAAATTTTTATTTCCTGGAGAACCATCTCATTCTTTGTAGTGACTCCATGGTACTCTATGAAATGGATGCCTTACAATTGACTTAAGAATTCTCCTGCTAAACAATGGTTTTGTTACAAATGGTGATGTAATAAATATACCAGTGCATATGAAAATTTATGGGCATTTCTGGAATTAATGAAACTAATGAGACACACTTTCTCCCTTTTGAAAATTGAAAGGATTTTTAATTTTAAAGATTCATAAATACTTTAAAATTATCTTTCCAACTTTTTTTCACTTTAATTTAGGTATTTATTTTATGCAAATTTATTGAGATTTAAGTATGTGTCAGGTGCTAATTTTAAATGCTGCAGATATCTTAAATAAGATATAATCTAATCTAGTAAATTCTGGAGTGAGGGACTTCAGGATCCATGTGGGCAGTTTTATATATTATAGCAAATACTTTATGGAAGAAAATAGAAAACTACCTGAACTGTATAAAAGAGTGAAAGGATTTCTGGTGAGGATACTATAATTTAAAACAGTAGGAGTTAGCAAAGTAGCGTGCATTAGAAGAACATAATTTAATGAATAAAAAGCATTTTAGAAGATAGTGAAAATTCAAGATTCTACTTTGACCATTTCTGGTCTTGATTTGATTTTTTTTCTTCCCTAATGGGATCCAGAGGCCGGTCTGCTGGTGTACCCTTTAATTAGTAATCTACTCAAAGTAAAATAGGGACCTTAACCTTAATTCTGGTTGAGTTTTATAAAAACACCCATCTTTCTGCCGTTCAAGTCTTCTAAATAAAAATTCTTGATGTGACTGAGGAGCTACAATAAGAAGATAGTTGAATGAAGTTAAGTTTACTGGAAAGTAACACACTGATTTTGTGATAATGGTGCTAGAAGGAACATATTTGGCCCTGGGAAGTACTGCAGAGAAGGGAATTTAATGCTTATTTGATTGATAGAAGCTCCTTCAATCTTAACCTTTCTAGTGCAGCAAAATGCTGTGTAGTTTACCCAAGCCTTTGCAAGCACCTCGAGTTTAATATATGACGGCCTGACCACCCCTCATCATGACTCTCACTTGACCATGATTTAATTGTCTCTTTTCTTAAACTTATAAATCTTTCTTTGAACATGGGGGAGACTCGTAGAGGGCTAACCAGCTCAATGTTTATGGACACCTTATAGTTGGCCAACTGCATAAGAGGTGTGAAGGGGAGAGTATAGTGTTATGAGGGGCCCACCCTGGTGTCGCAGCGGGTTAAAGCACAGCACTAAGAAGATAAAACCACTTAGCGTGAGTTCGATCCCATCCTGGAGGTGACCCACATAGCACAGCAGACCTTCTCCTGACCTGCCTGCTGCTCCCCTCAGCAGTGTATGTCATCAGTCTGCCTGTTCTGCTCCCTACTTTGTCTCTGGTGAATCCTCTCACTACCCCTGCACCTCCGGCCTGTACCCCAGTTCTGTATGCATAAATAAATAAATCTTTAAAAAAATAGTATTATGAAATTTGTTCATGGCTGTAGCTAAAATGGTCAGTTCACATCACCTCAGTCCATCATGACTTTCAAGTCAACTGCAAATCATGGTTAGAGTCATTATGGATGATAGACTAATTCTAAGCAAATTTCTGGCCAATGTAGAGTCTGTAGTTTCTCATATGTTCTGATCTATTTTGGTTTGATACCTTGAGCTAAGTGAAGGACTTAATATACATACTTTGGGGATGTAAGAAAAAATCCCACCTGGATTTCTAAGTTAGACCCTAATGGCTTATGATATTTGTTAAACTGGTGAAGTCTGAGAATTTGGGTAGCATGTTCATGTACTACAGATTTTTCTCATACTGATTTGGGAGCACTTAATTAACTGATCTGTAGTAGCCTTAATTACTTGATCTGTAAAACAAATTAAAACTGTGTGGTTCTAGCTTCCATTCATCAGATTAATCCAAGTGAGCTGGTGAGGTAGTATGTTCATGAAAAATTCACCAGAAGCCAACACAGTAATCAGTTCCTAACCTATGTCACATTTTTAGACTAGTTGGCATGTTTAATGGTATGCAGGCATACAAAACATACCAGATATGACATTCTAAAGATGATGTTCTAGAAGTCAAGGTTAAATCTCCACCTCCTTATTTTCTTCTCTCATGTGTTACCCCTGAGGAAAATTAGTATCTATGATTATGAAAATTAGTCATCTGGTTGATGCATGGCACCTCTCTTATAATGGGAAATTAGTTACCTCAAAGTTGTATCTTTTATTATTGGACACATTTATTAGTAATTATATTGAGATTTCATGTGACATGTGATACATATTCTTTTATATCTGCAAGGAAATCTGTATGTAATGATTCTATATTAAAATTATGCTAAGTGAATGAAAGTACACCTTTTATTTTGCTGTACCTTGACCAAAGTCAAATTTCACATAAGACTGCAACTAAACATAACTTACAACAGATAATTTAGAAAGGGGCATCCTCTGAAGTAAGTAAATAAGAAGTGAAGAAGTTCTCTTATTAAAGAGAAAGACAAATCTTAACAGAAGTAGTATATTTTTGTAGTAGAAGTACTTCACAGCTTATGTGAATAGCATGCTATAACTGTTACATCGAAACTAGGGAAATGATAAATATGGTGCCAGACAAGTAAAATAAGACTGTTTGAACTCATGTTGCCTTAAAGACAGAGAAGAATAGATGACGGATAGCTGATCTTTGACATATAAGGAAAAGAGAATATGTTTCTCCTTAATGGTTTACAATTAGTGTCATGAAAAAAAAATTCCTCTGTGAATCTAATAAAAATAAAATTACATGAGATTATGAAAGGGTATTTAGCTTAACTAATACATTCACCTCTGTTTATAGGCCAGTTTAATAACTGTAAAGCATGATGAGTGTTGAAATGTTAACTTGTAATGAAGCTGCCAGCCACTTTCACAATATACTTCATGTATGTACTTTAGTTTTCTTAGTAGATTTAATTTCAAAACTAAGTAGTGCATTTACAAAATACTTGAACACTGATTATTTGTCTTTGATTTTCTCATTTCCATTATCTTTCAGAAGTTAATTTTGTTCTAGATTTGTAATGTCTTGAAATCTTACTCCTTCTAAATACGTTTTATTTCCTTGCCATTTGAGTGAGAGAATGAAATTTGAAGCTCATTCTAAGGAATTTGGGTAGGGCTAATACCCTGAAAGAAGCTGGCTTCCCAAGTGGCATATCAGGGATGCTGTGGGTATTTAAAGGGAGAAGAGTCTTTGGTAGGCTTTACATTCTTAGGGCACAGACTCAAGAGTTACATATCTGTCTTCTTCAGCAGTGACTATCCCTTTGGAGACACTTGCCCTGGTGTTATCAACCTCAGAAGGGCACAGGTAATTCTTTTTTTTAGAGATATCACAGTTCTCAAGATTCCCAGGAATGCAACTGTAGACTGGAAGAAGTGAGAACATAGTGTGTTAAGTATTTGATTGTGCTTGGCTTAGCTTTTCTAATATAAAGTTCAAGCTACAGATTAGCAGATGGAATCCTGCTACATTAAGACTTTGACTTTTGTTCTGAAGAAAATAACTTTCTATGACTTGAACAGAGTAGTGATAAGATCTGCCCTCTGTTTTAAAAGAACCTTCTTGACTGCTGTACTGATTATAGTGTGGGTTATTTTGTAGAGTGTGGGGACAGAAGGGCAGGGTAGGACAGGAAGAGGAGCTAGGAGGCAATTATAGGGAACCCGGTGAAATAATTGGGGGCTCTGTTATTCACACATAGCAGGGTTTTTGTGTTGTTTTACAATCATTATTGCTAGAGCCCTTGCCTCGCTCAGTAGTGTAATGGATTGCTTAATATATAACTTGCTAGAACCTCTGTGATCAGCCTTTACCAGAAATGGATATCCTTTTTAATCCAACTCTTCCTCTTCCTTGCTGTCTCCTTCATTTTGGCAAAGCAAATATTTTTAGTAGATTCTTGAGAAAAGGGATATGGAACGCAATTTTTCAAGTATTTGAATCTGAAAATGATTTCATTGCTGCTTTACATTTAAGTAAATACCTTGACTAAGTAAATAATTCTGAAATGAGAATAAACTGCCTTAGAATTTTTTGGAAAAATTGTCCCTTTTGCCTCTTAGCTGCCAATGACTTATTTTCATATAATACCAGTGGGACTAGGGGAATGACTCCTTACCCCATACACATCTTTGTGTTTTTCAATTTTAGAACCAAATACTTTCCTCTTTGGGAAATGTTCTTTTTTATTTATTCTTTAATATCTTCCTTCTCTATGTTTCTCTATTTCTTTTTCTATGAAGCTTCTATTATGTAGATATTAGACCTCCTCTATGTTTATAATGTTTTTTGCCTAGTTTACAACTCTTTATTAATTCCATATTTTCGAACGTGCCCTCAACTTTTTCTCTAACCTTCCATTTGAATTTTTCTTTTGCTATGATGATGTTGATTTCTAATTTTTTTTTATTCTGAGTATTTTTTCTAGTATATCCTAGCTTTTAACAGGTTTTTAAGCTACCTTGCAGTCACACACACACACACACACACACACACACTCTCATGTGCTATTTATAATATAAGCCACCATCTATACATGTTTTTAAGTAAGTAATGAACTCACTTACCAATCCCTGTATGTAAGTGTTGAAGACCTTTGATCCTATGCTCATGCTCAACTGAAAACATTTATTTTCCTATTTCATAATAAGGAAAGGATTTATCAAGCCCTTAACACCACTGTGACTCAGATATCACCATCTGGACCCATGTATTTTGCTAGTATTAATTAATTATCACTGCTTCTATCATAATTCATATCCCCCATACCCAAGACACACTCCAGAAATCCTCACATCTTCTGCCTATATCAATTTTTCATTCTCTACAGGATCATTCTTATCAACATAACATCACACTATAATTTATCCCATTCCATCTTAAAAACTCTATCTTGACCCTCTTCTAGCTGACCTCTCATTTTTTCTGTCTTTACAGAAAAACATCTTTGAAAAATTGTCTATACTTATTGCTCCATTTTCTCCTATTTCATTCTCCCTTAAACCCACACAAATCAGGCCTTTATTGTTAATGGACCACTTTGTTCTCTTGTTCTTGTCACTTTGTCAATGACCTACTTTTTGCTAATCCCCATGGTCAGATGTAAGCCCTCATCATAATTGACCTATCATCAGCATTTGACAGAATGCTTATTCCCTCCTCCTCAATTGACTTGCTGCATTCAGTTTGTAAGATATGTCATTTTCTAGTGTCTCTTCCTAAGTCATCAGTAGATTCTTTGGAAGTTCCTTTAATAGTTTTGCCTCATGTCCACGAGGCTTTTAAACTTGTGATGTCTGATGATCAATCCTTTGTTTTCTTATATTTATACTCACTCTCATTCACTCCATGGGTTCTCTCTTCAGTTTTCTGACTTTAATTTCTACACTTTGCTAGCTTCGGATAATATAGCTCTAGCTTAGACTCAGATTTCAAACTTTATATGGAGCTGCATCTCCACTGCAATATGTATTAGCATCTCAAATTCAATGGGACCAAAATTTAAATTTTCTGTTATTTTTCAGAACCTCAAACACATTGCCTTTCCAATTCTACTTAGTGACAATGCTAAACTTCCAGGTGATCAAACCAAAACTTTGAAGTCAGTATTTACTGTTACAACTGTCTTTCTCTTTCAATATCATAAAATATATTCCATTTAATTTTCCAGTTTCTTAGAAATCAAATTTTATTACCCTGGTTCCAGTCATTACCTTCTTTCTAGATTGTTACAGTAGTCCCTACCTGGCCCTTTGCTTTTAACCTTACTCTTATAGAGTCTAGCTTTAATATAACAGATGAAAATGATCTTTTAAAAATTCAACTGTATGTGTGTATAAATGGCAGCCCTTTACTGACTCATCACCTTCCAGAGCAAAAACTAAAGTCTTTATGATGTCCTCCAAAGCTGTACCTAATTTGAACTCTCCTTACCTATTCACCTTCATCTTCGTCTCCTGCTGCACTTCCCTATTGCTCAGACTACTCTGTACAAACAAAACTCCTTTATTTTAAACGCACCAAGCAAGCTCTTATCTAATGGTGCTTGCACTTTTTATCCATTCTTCCTAGCACTCTCATCCTCAGATAATCCACATTTCTTCTTCTCTCATGTCCTTAAAGTCTAGATCAAATGTTATATTTAGTAACATCTTCTTCAGTATATCTTCTAAAGTTTCAAGTTTATCTCAGTGTATTACATGACTTTATTCATTCTAATAATTTTAGTGTGTAATATAATTATGGGTTATCTTACTTACAGTCTGCCTTTTTCTGTCATAGAATCAAAATTCTAAGACTAAAGAAAATTGTTCTTATTTCCCCACTGACTTATAGCAATGTTTGTTGCCTTTCAGTTAAAATTTATTAAAGTGGTTTGGGCCAACAATTTATCTTATTTAATCAGATATTGATTTTAAATTTTGAGAATTTGCTTCGTATCCCTGCTTTTTTTTCTTTTTTGAGTTATTTACATGTTGGTTAGTTATTCATTCTAAACTCATTTGTTTGACATTTTATTCATTTGTTTATCCATTTGTTTAATGACTTTTATGTAAAGTACTTTTTTTAAAGGCTTCATGATCCATGGCTTTCAATCAGATACAATTTAGAGGGAAATTATTTTAAAGCTTATTGGCCTAAAAATGTCCACAAATGACTAATTAGTTCTACTTAGCCCATTCCTCCCATGACAAAGTCAGAGAAAAAAATAGAAAAGCATTCATTGGCCAGAGAAGAAATACTTTGGGTGAAGCATTTCCCACATTTCTACTCCTTCTACTCAGACTGAGCTCTGATTTATGGCTACATGAGAAAGACACTAAACATCTCAGAAGATTAAAATAGACAAAACGTTGGTGTTCTACAAGTTTGGTCAATTCAATTATTTGATGCCCTTGTACTTTAGAAATAATGTAGCAGGTGTTCATTTCATGGCAATTACTTAATAAACATGGGTAAATTTTCACTCACTGGGAAGAAAATAACAATACATTTATAAATGGATGAAGTGGATATCTTTATAGAAACTATAACAAATCATTTCAGTGTTTCAATAGACTTAATCAAAAGATTTTCAATTTCTCCTTTTATAGTGACATAATACTTGAAACAAGTACAAATGAGCTTTTTAATACATGGCTTTTACTAAACTAGTAAAATTATAGAGCACTAAATTTCCTAATTTGACTGAAAAAGTAGATAGAAGTGAGCAAAATAAGTGCTTTCCCTTCAAAGAACTTCAGTCTGTTGGTGAACACAAAGTAGTTACAATACAGTAAAATATATATAGAAGAAAGCAAACCCTAGGGCTAGAGTGAAACATCTATCTCCCACTATCATGGAGCACATGCACATAGTATAGATTCATGGACACAATTAATCTTCAGTTCAGTTCTCAAAGTTTTTACTGAACCTGGGTGGCATCTGATGCAAGATGCTGATATTTACCTTCCTTTAATTTCTAATATTTTCCACTCTATCATTCAAATTTTCCTTTCCTGTTGACAAGAATTTCTTTTTTCTTTCATTCTTTTTCTAGAACACATCATCTAACCTGAGATCACAGACAAATCCATATGTTCACTCTTCAGTTTTCTACTCCAAAGTAGAGTTGGCCATCCTCCATTTCCTTTCAGTCTGTAGTCTCTTCTCCCCAAAATATTTACTTGTTCTCCAGAAAATCAGATGCTTGCTGGCATTCCACTGATACTTCAAGATCAAGGCCTATTTATTTTCCAAAAAAAGGTTCACTGTAAGTATATTTTATAAGCTCTTCTTTATTCCACCCCATCATCTTAGCTTGTGTATGCAAGTTTATATGATATTTACTGGCCTGTGTTGAGGAACTTGGCAAGTATTTCAAAAACTCTGACCATTCCAGTTGCTGAAGTTATCTTTGATTATTTAAAAATACAGTTATGTAACTCATAAAACCTATGTTAAATCAGTAAGCATTATCTATATACTAAGCATCGTGTATGTCATTAGGTGTATGTTGTTCATTATTCCAGAGACTCTAGTATGAAGGAGCTCATGTGTGAGATAGACATGATCTAAATATTTATAGAATGATTTTTCACAAAATGTATATATGTCTAAAACTTATCCAAATGTGGATGGAAAGAAATTCTTTACTAACACATGCCATTTCATAATCTGTATGCAATATAGCCTTTAGTCTGATATTCTTTTTTTCACTCTCCATCTTTTAATTCCCTACTACCACCCACCAAAATTCCAGACACTATCCTTATTGAACTTATCTCCATTCTTTAAACATTTCATAGCTTTTGTAATTCTGTGCCATTTTTCCTACAGTTCCATCTGTCTGAAATATTTGCTACCTCTCTTGGTCATCTGTCAAACTTGTGTTTATACTTTTGATCTTGCTTAAAAATTAGCTAGTATGAAAACTTACTTGATACTGAAAAAAAAAAAAAGCAAACCTTGAAATACCAACTCTTCCTTTCTTAAATACCTTTGTGTGTACTTCTAATACCTGTGGTAATACATTTTATAATAATTTTAATATTTCACCTCTTTAACATGTCTCTGAGTTCCCAAAACACAATGCTAAATATATATTTACTGTCTGGTACATTGTAAGTGATCAAAAGCTTTTATGAAATTAATATTGATGTACATAAAAAGGGAAGATGCTAAGATGGCTACATCAAAAGAAAGTCTTTGGTTTATTATGTTCCCTGAATGTAACTTTCCTCTTTATAATTGATAAATATTAGGTATAAGGAAAATTGCCTCTGAGGTCTCTGATTGTCTAGAAATCTTTATTAATCCATCAAACTAACTTCTTTAAAATGCAAAACTCAGAATGACCTAACAAGAAATTTCATTTTTTTCTTGTTCAAGTAAATTTCAGTGACCCCAGTAAGATTTTCCAGGTGGTCACATTCCATGTAGTGTCTCTCATAAAATGAGGCTCCATCTAGGTATAAAACTTCTGTTTGTAAAACAGTGTTTGTAGATCCATTGAAAGCAGAGAAACCTCTTAATCTCTCAGTCGAGAATTGACATTTCTAAGTTTTGTTCATATTTAATGGCTATATATATTTCATTGGCCTCATCTAGGTGAAGAGGGCCTGGAGATATTCTCAGGTACAAATTTACATTATAGTGACCATAAATATTGGTGGTCTGTTAACCACCCATGTCTCCACAGATGAACTGGCTTAAATAACAATATTGAGTAGTTATCCTGAAATTCAGATATGATAATAAAAGAAAATTTGATCCCAACAAAATATGAATCTTTAGATTACTGTAAAAGAGGCTTCCTTAACTATGAAGTGAATATAATGTTCCTTTTGTAAATGTTTAATTTGGATTACCCTTTAAAGTTACAATTTGATAGCTCTAGAAAATTCCCTGCTATGACTGCTTCACTGCATTTTATTGTTGCTTTAGGAGAAATATGTTTAAGTCATGATCCAATATATAAATGTAGGTTTTACTTAACATTCAGTGCACTGAAGCTTCCCTAAGTTACCAAAAACATTTCTATCACTTTCACATATTATTAGAAATGCTTAATAATCTAAAGGGGCATTGAAAGTTTTTATTTTGTAAAAACCTGCCTGTCTTGCAAAAGCGAAACAATTCTGCCTAGAGACCATATAGAATAGTTTACCCATTCAGCACCAACAACAAAACATTTTACTAGGAAGGAAAACATATGTTGAATAAATATAGTTTTGCATTTTCAAAGTATAATAGCTAGTGAAGTGATGGCTACATTTTGTTATACATATATAGATATATGAATATATGTATACATATATATACATGTACATATGTACATATAGATATATGCATATATACATATATACATATATGCATATATGCACATATATATATATATATAAAAGTACCTTTCATCCTTTGTCCCTACATTCATCTAGTCAATATAGTTGTTATTCTATTGCTTTCTGAAACTTTTATTTTGTATGAAGAGTTAGTTTCAAAATCATGTATGGTTCTTACCTTTTTTAACTTAAATTGATTCTACCAGAGTTAACTAACAGTGATACCTAACATCACACATCACTGATGTTACTTAATTCTTACACCGATTCTACAAGGTAGGGATTATTATATCTATTTTATGATCAAAGGTCAGAGAGATGATGCCAAGGTCACAGAGTTGCCAAATACTGGAATCCAGGCAGTCTGACTTTAGTCTTCAGATGCATTAGCTGCTTATTATAGCGGGCTTATTACCAAGATACCGCAATAAGAACATAATGAAAAACAACAACTTAGAAACTTTTGGCCTTATCTATGCATATATATATTAACTATTCATTAGGAATGATAAATATGTGTGTGTATTTGAGTAAGCACATGTTTCACTTCAAGTAATAAGATTCTTATTTTCAAAGTAGCAAGCAATAGAAATTTTTTAAAAAATAAACTTTCATAGGATGTTTTGTTTTTGGATTGAAGGGCTTTGCTTCAAAGTTAGCATTATGAATTTCAAAAAATAAAGTCTCACATAAATAGCACATGAGATAAGTTGAGTCACTCTGTTCTACTTGGCACCAATAGGGACACTGTATTCTTAAAACCATTGCTTTGCTTTCACTTTTACTATCTCCTCTAAAGTTCAAAGTTAGGTTAATGTTTCTGATATGATAGATGCAACAAAATTACTGTTTTAGGCAAAAATGACTACAAATATATAAAAAAGCAGAAAAATTATTTTTTATTTTATTTGCTACTTCACATAGGCTCTAACTCTAGTGCATATGATATAACTGGTTATATTCAAGAACAGAAAATGTTCTTCATTTAATGGGTTCATTTTTTTTAACTTATTTTAATTCCACTCTTAACAAAGAACAGATTGTATATATTAGCGAACAAATAGACTTCTAGAAACAACTCTGGCTTTAAGAACAGGAACATATTTCCTTTGAGACTTAAATAATAATAATATAAATCCTTACTCTGTTGCCAAAATGGAAAATATTAAAGTCTGATTTACATTTATTTTCATAAAGCTTCCTCCCCCCTTTTTCAATAAATAATTAAGCCATAATAGAAGGGATTGAATTTGAATATCATATTGAAATGTTTTGATGTATACTTTTCAAATTACATTATTCTGAAAATGTTATTTTAGCCTTTCATATATATATATAATTATCTTTAATAATTATATATATATATTTTTTAGTGGAATAGCAATGCAATATTTTTTTAAAATCTTCCCTAATTAAAAAGTAATTGCAATGAAAGCCAAACATACTACCTAGCTTACAAGTCTTTTAAATTTTTTTTCTGCCTCTGACTGACTAATTCAAGTACAGGATTACCCCACTATCTGAAAGTAGAACATTCCTATGAAACCATTTGTAAGTCA
The DNA here is from genome assembly GCF_000260355.1 of Condylura cristata. NCBI lineage: Eukaryota > Metazoa > Chordata > Mammalia > Eulipotyphla > Talpidae > Condylura > Condylura cristata. The sequence goes on along the minus strand of NW_004567109.1, from coordinate 43,655,457 downwards.
AAATGGTACAATGAAAAAAGAAACAAGTGCCATTAATTAATATGAAAAGATTTTTGAGTATATCTAGACCCCCAGATAACCTATTTTTACATCAAATAATAAATAAAATTTAAAATAGGATCAGCACATAGTAAATATGATATGTTATGATGAATACACTGCATATATAAAACATCTGAGGAAGGAATTTGACACTTAAATTCACTGCTGCCTCACTAGTGACTTGGTACAAAACAAACATTGCATACTGCTTTCACTTTTTGTCATAAAAGTGAAAATCCTCTGTAGATGACTTTCAGTTTGTGAGATCAGGTTCTAAATACAGGTCTTTTATAAAAACAGTATGGTATGACATGAATTTCCAAAAAGTGAGGGATATCTATATGAGATAAGAAAAAATTGGCATTTCACATTTAGTATTTTAGATATAGATAAACTCCAAAGATTAATTCACTCCAACCTTGAACAGTTATTTGAACTTTTGTTATGACTAATAAATAAAGTATGGTTTCCCTCAATCTATTTTGTATCGTGTGTGTATCTTATATAGTTTTTTAAGATTTCTTATCCTCTTTTTTGTCTTAGCTTTCTCAGTTTGAAAGGGGAAAATGACCCCTAACTTTTTTTATGTTAATAATTAGTAATAGTTTAGGAAACCACCTGGATTATAGTAGGCACTCAATAAATGTTGGTTACTACTAAAATGCTAAAAATTTCTGAGACAGAATTTGGTGAATGATCTTATATATATCAAATTAATTCTTAGTAAGTATACTATATAATTTCTATAATACTAAAATTTCTATAATGTACATCCAGTTACTTTGGTATTATTTCAAAATCACTTTACAAGTACATTATTTGAAACTCTGAGCTATTTTATCTACAAGTAGTTACCACTAGGTGGTGTTCTTATGTCAGTAGCTTTTAGCTCAGTGAAGAGATTTCCTTCTTTCTTTTTTTAATGTACTCATTTCTTTGTTCTTTCGTTCCTTCCTCTTCATCCACTCATTCATGTTATCTTCAGTTAATAAAACTTCATTTTTAAACAATTATGTACTGTTGTAAAAGAGTGCTCCTTTATTCCTACACTTGAAGAGATCATAGGTTACTTAAAATACTTTCAAATTTGATTCAGCAAACACTTGTTGGATGAGTCTTTATGAAAGGTTCTGTTCTAGATGTTGTGAATATAAGGGAAGACAAAAAAGAAAAGTTCCCTCCTCTCTCAGAGCTTACATGTCACTAAAAAATATGTAAATTAATAAACAGATGATCACAGTAGATCATCTATGGTATAGGAAACGTAGTTACTGATACTGAACAAAACTTTCCTCCTGATAGAGCTATGTAACTCTAATGCAATCCAAAAACAGAATCCATTTTTGTAAGCTGGAGTTTTCCAATATCTGTTTCAGTGTCACTCTGCTACCTTCTGCTGTACTTTATCCTGAAACTAAATTTTCCAGAAATCATAATTGATTTGTATGTTCAGCTTGCTAAAATCCTCTAAGATAGCTTATTTTCCTAGTTTGGGAAATAAGAGTAAACATTTCTCTGGTCTTTTGTCTTCTTATATCACAAGCTAAAGTGGAAACTGAGGCCTTTCTTCTACTTACTCTTTGTCCAGTCCAATGTGTCTCTGAGGAAGAGAACTTCCAGTGAGTACCACATACATGTACAGTAACAGAGCTGCTGAATGACTAAGGCATGTCTGAGCAAGTTTTACTGCCCTATCCATAAGACAACAGGGTGCTTGGCTTAGAAAGCCTAGCTTCTTCTGGGAGCCCCCAGGCAAATTCGTTGCCAGGCAACGACTGATTTCTTATGAAAACCAAATATAAAAGCCTACAACGTTAATTAAACAGATAACTTCCCATAGTTACTAGCCTGCAAGCAATGAATTTCTGTATCTGCTATGTATAAATCACCATTTTGGTATTACAAAGATGTTCTTCTTTTAGTCATATACAATAGGTAACTTTTAGCTATGAGGCTAAAAGAGGAGAGACCTGTACTAAAAGTTCACTTATTAGTTATGGCAGGTGAATAACTTTTCTCTGCCAGATGTAAGATTACAACAAGGAGGTCTACATGTAGCTTCAGGAAAGGCACACAGAATGATGCCATCACTTAGGCATAAACAGTGTTATTTCAATCTTACAGTGAAAGGCAGAGAACAAACTTTAAAATAGGCTTTAAGGAAGAAAAAGCAGAAGGACAACAAAGAAGTCTATGTAATGAAGAATAAAAGTTCTGTTAGTCTGATAGTGACAGTATTTAGATCTTCCAAATTTAAGAGGTAGTGTGTGTTATATTCTGGTGAGCGTTCTTCACCAGAATCATGATGTAGTCATTACTGTTAGTTGGAGACCAACCAGCTATACAATTCAGACTTATTAACTTAATTCTAATGCTCTACAAGGCCATGGTAGAAAAGAGGACACACAGATACATACAGGAATGATCCCACGTGTGATATTGTTTCTACAAAGATGTGAATAATAAATGATATGGCGAAGTAAGAGAAACTTCATTGATTTTGCTCCTATTAATAGGTGAAACTAGGAACTTGTTAGTCTGGTATTCTCACAGTGTATAAGCTGATTTGAATTACCATCTCAGAACATTTTGAAGAGAGCTGACTTTCTACTTTAATCATTCCTATTATTATTTAAAAATCAATAATACTGCTAGTGTGTTCTGATATGTAAGCAGGTGTCATTAAGTACCAAAAAGTGTTGATTTGGAGAAAACTATTAATATTGTTGAAAATAATTGTATATTTTCCTTTCAAGTACATAAGGTAATGATGTGCTTTAAAAAAAAAGTCTATTTATTTGTGCATATAAGAACTAGGCTACAAGCAGAGAGATGAGAGGATTCATCAGTGTCAGAGTGGGCAGCAGAACAGGCAGATCTACTGAAATACACTACTCTGGGGGAGCAGTGGGCAAAACATGAGAGGTCTGCTGTGCAATGTAGGTTTGATCCTTGCTAGGGATGCCTATAACTTCATAGTGCTGAAACTTAACCCCCTGCACCACCAAGGAAGCTCAGATGATCATATTCTTACAAGGAAAATAGAGTTGGCTACTCCTGTGGTTTTGTTTTGTTCACATTGTGGATGAGTCATGATTTGGCAAGCTGACTGAGTCATGTACCTTCAAATATCCAAATTGTCATTTCAACAAATGCTGAATAAAGTTTTGTCTAAGCAATTGCTAATGAAAAATGGCTGTGAATATGTGCCTATTTCCTAATTTGGGTTTTCCAAGTTGGGGGAGTGGTCTAGTCTAAGCCACATAGCTTGAGTGATATAAGCAACTGCCACCCTGTATCCTTGCATAGATCTTCCAGAAAGCAGTAATAATCTACATCCAGTGTCACGCTAGATGTTGTGCCTGGCAGGGGCAAGAGAAAAGTCATATTCTCCTGAGCAGTGTCTGCTGATGAAACTGGAAAATGGGCTAATAAGAGTATGTTGCTACAAATTTCTTTAAAAATGAATAAATATTTCCTCATGATGACACTCAAGTTATGATTCTCCAATAGTATTAGAAAAGTTCTTTGGTATCTTTTTTAGGGTATCACATTAGGATTTAAATGTAGCAAAATAATGAGTGTATGGGATTTCTCTTTACTACTTTTACAGCTTTTCAGTAAGTTCAATATTACTTCAAAATGAAAATTATTTTTATTTTATGTATTTTAAAGAAAAAGATTATGAATTGAATTTTTGAACATATTATGTAGTAAATTTATAATATTTGTGGTATGGGCAGAGAAACTTTTTGAGACTATTTTTGGTTTGGGGACTATTATGGCCCCAGAGGGAGTTTGTTGTGTTTGCCCTTCTTGTCTTCATGTTTGTGTTAGATGTAATCATGCTGATGATTAATTCAGATATTAACTGTAAATTTTCAGTATTAATGACTACATTATTAACAACTCCTATTTTGGAAGCAAGTTCTAATTCAGTGAGAGGAGAGAGCACGACTATGGTGCTTTGGTCATAGGAATGCTAAGGTAACTGCATTTGAAGCAGTGGGGCTATATTTCCAAAATAACAACAGCATTGCCTCAAAAAAGGTTATAATTCTGATCCAAGTGGTTATAATATCATTTTATTTCAAAAGTTAAAGGAAGTTTTTAATGATGACAAAGTCTAATTTTTGCTAGTTGTTTTTATTCATATTATCTAATTTTATTTTTCTAATAATCCAATAAATTTATGTTGTACTACTTCTATATTTGAAATCAAGAAAATGACATTCAGTACTTACTTTTTAAGGTCATGTAAATCTATTAAATGAGCCAGCACTGGAATGCAGAGCTATTTGACTTAAAGTTAATTGTATTTCCAATGCACCAGTTTCCTCTTATAATTAAATTTCTTATTTGCAATTGTTAATATGTATAATCTATACCTCAAATTAGTATGAATGTGATAAGGGAACATTTTAGGAAAAAAGATTTTCAATTTCATCTTTAAATAAACATTTCTTTGGTGGCTACAATGCGTAGAGAAACATTTCAATACTACTAATGTATCCTCAAATTCATTGAAAAAAATTTTTTTCTATCTTCACCATAGGTTTTTAATTCAGAATTTTAGACTAGTGAAACACATACTCAAATTTGTCTAAGCATGATTAAACTTATCCTTTACATTTATTTGGTATGCTTATGGTCCATTTCTAACAGGTATGAGGAGAAATATACAGAAATATAATTGCTCATTGTCTGTTCCTAACTTATCCCAACCCATTAGTGTCCAATAAATTCTGGTATTATTTATTTATTTATTGGCAAGTTTATTTTAAAAGGGAGAGAAGAGTAAAGGGCACTTATGCAGACATAAGCAGCCTGAAAGAGCTGCCCATTAAAGGGACAGGTTTACTAAAAGAGAGACCTGCATAGTCAGAGGCAGGCAGCTTTTTGGGAGCGAGCTACCTCTGCTGCTTTGCAAATAGTGAAGGCTGGTGAAGAGACATACCTGCCTGCATAGTCACAGGTGGACAGGCAAACTGCTGATGTTGCTTCTCTGCAAAGGGAGAAGGTTGGTGATGAGGAGCACCAGGACTGGTGTGCAGAGGGCTGCTGCCAGAAGCGTGCATAATTTAAAAATTAAGTTTGTATTTTGAATTTATTTCTGATATTGAGCTTGACAAATCCCCAATGAAATCTTCCCACATCATTTTGCAGGTTAGGAATAAAGTTATGTTCTGAGAATATTATATCATAATTAAAGAGGGTAAATCAGAGAAAACTTTTATCCCTTGTGACATTGCTAATTATGGCTACGTAAAAACCTGGCACTTAAGAAGAATTAAAACTTCCCAAAAAAATATTGTATCATTAATATAATTGATTTTAATGTTTGTAATAAGAACTAATTTTAGTTAGGTCATTTAGGATCTACAAAGTAATCTGTTTTTTGTCCTAAGCCCATATGTACTCTCTCACCAAATAGTTTTGCTTCTACTTTGATTTTTTTTTTATTATATTCTGTCAATTTTCATGAAGAAGCTTTAGGTAAACTATTACACTATATGTAAAATGTTGAAATAAAGCAAGTTGTCATCTGCAATTACAAATCTGTCTGCATGCATATAGTTTTCCCAAAATGTGTAATCTTTCTGTTTTACTTAATCACATTTAAACCTTTAATGTCTAGTTTTAGACTTGTTTCCATTTATAGCTTTCTCTGCTGTACTGACATGTGTTAAATTTTACCTCTATACACAAAATATTTCCTCCTTAATTTTTTTTTCTTATTATGTATCTCTAGGCACAAACACTCTTTCCCAGATAAGCTTTTCAATACTTGTTAATTCTTATTTTATTTGGGGGTTAAATATTTGCTCTTTCACATGTATATATATTCTACTCACCCACTACCAAATCAAAATCTTCTCTCCCTACCTCTCCCCTTTTTAATCTCCTCCTCCTTCTGCACAATGCCCTCTGACAACCACTAGATTATTTCACTAAATCCAAGATTATTCCTGCTGTGTTTTACTTGTATATCATTTTAGCTATTCATATTCCACAGATGAGTGAAACTACTCTATATCTTTCACTTTTGACTTAATTCATTGAAAATTAAAACCTTAAGATCCAGCCATTTTGCCCTAAAAGCCACTGTCATCTTTTTTCACATAAGTATAAAATCAACTGACTATATATCCCACGATTTCTTTATCCATTTTTCTTTTAAGGGCAGTTAATTTGGTTTCATGATTTGGCAATTATATATATACATACATATATATATGTATATGTATATATGTGTATATATGTATAACACCTCTGTTTACTATATATATACATATACATACATATATATGTGTATATATACACACACACATATATATATGTATATATATATAAATGCACACATGAATTTTTTGTATTAGAGTTTTCATATTTTTAGGTTAAATACCTAATAGAGGTATAGCTGGACATTATATTTTTTTTTTATTTCCATATTTCATTTTTGAGATTAACTTCAAGCTCTAAAGTATTTAACACAATGCCTAACATTTAATAAGAGTTGACCATAACTTCCATATATTATTTGATAATTAATGACTCACTATCTGAATAATCTCAGAGAAACGAAGTAATTATTAGAATCATATAAGCTTCCAAAACTTAATAGGAGGTAATAGAAAACCTTAACAGACTACCTACAAAAAAGGAATTTAAAAAAATAATCAAAAGCCTACCTTTATCCTCCAACACCCCAGTTCAAAAAAATGAAATAAAACAACCCAGCACCATATGGTTATGAGCCACAGCCTTCAAAGATAAGCTAACTATTCATGACAAATTCTTTCAAAATGGAAGAAGAGTACAGTTCCAAAGACATAAGACCATAAAGAAGACATGAATAGGGCCTCCCTGGTGGCCTAAGGGATTAAGTCTCAGCACTGGCATTGCTACAGCCTTAGTTAAATCCCCAGCCACAGCATTAACACACATATGGTGCAGCAAACCTCTCCTGTTCCTTAGTAATATGTTTCAGTAAATCTTGCTGTTCTGTTCACCACTCTGTCTTTGGTCCTCTCAACCCCCATACCTCTGGCCTATACCCCAATTCTTCCATGAAAAAGAGACAGGAATAAAAAAAAAAAATAACAGAAAAAACAATATTCTTGATGAACCTAATAAAAAAAAAACCTCAATAAAATCAGAGTAAAATGAAATAAAAAATATAAGTATAGGATCATACATCATAACCAAACATGCAGGGATGCAAGAATGGTTAAATATAAGCAAGCCAATCAGTGTCATTCAACACATCAACAACGGGAAATAGAAAAGTCATATATAATATCAACAGGTGCAGAGAAAACATTTGACCAGATTCAGTAGCCATTGCAATTAAAAAATAAAACTCAACGCCCTCCCTGGTGGCGCAACGGATTAAAGCACAGCACTGAGAATCTAAAGACGCTACTGCATGAGTTCAATTCCCGTCTGCCCCGGAGGTGACCATATGGCATGGCAGACCTCTCTTGACCCGCCCGCTGCTCCCCTCAGCAGTGTACTTCGTCGATCTGCCTGTTCTGTTCCCCACTCTGTCTCTGGTGAAGCCTCTCACTGCCCCAGAGCCTCTGGCCTGTACCCCAGTTCTGTATGCACAAATAAATAAATCTTCAAAAATAAATAAATAAAAATAAAACTCAAAAACTGGAGAAAAAGAAACCTTTGACATAATGAATATCACGCATGAAAACCCACAGTAAATGTAATACTCAAGTGAGTAACTGAAAATTTTTCTTTCAAAACAAGGTTCAGCATTTCAAGTTTTTGTAAGGTAGGCCAGGGCAGTCATTGCTAAAAATAGTTTTGTTTTGTTTTTTAATTTATTTATTTATTCAGACAGAACTTGGGTACAGGCCAGAGATGTGGAGGGTGAGAGGATTCACCAGAGACAGAGCGGGGAGCAGAACAGGTAGATCAACGAAGTACACTGCTGAGGGGAGCAGCAGGTGGGTCAGGAGAGGTTTATAAATCAGGCTTATAAATCAGGCGGGGCTTGAACTCATGCGGAAGTGGCTTAAGTTTCTTAGTGCTGTGCTTTAACCCGCCTAGCCACCGGGGAGGGTCAGCTAAAAATAGTTTTTACAACCCATTAAAAAATTATAAAATGGTTATATTTTCAATAAGTGCCCAGCGGTTAAAAATTACACTGTTAATATTTTAAAGTCATCAATTTTAAAATTTAAGTAAACAATAGTGCTACTCATATAGTAGAGTCATCATCTTTAGAATATGAATTCTTTCTCACTATGTACTTCCTTGCATGACTTGGCATCAATTAAATTGTGATGGCAATGTACTGACCTATAAAACTGAGAAATTTGAGTTGAAACAGGGTTGTATACAGGATTCATGTATGTAATTAAGATCTTGTCTATCTCCATTCTTTGATTTGGCTTCACTCTTTATTGGCTTCATTCTCAGGCTCCATGTGCTGTTAGAATGACTGCCAATTGCTTCTAGATAGTTGTGCCTATGTTTACATTAAGCAGAAAAAAGAGAATATTGGTATAAAGAATAGAAAATTCTTGCTCAAGGACTAAGCATTATTTATTTTATCTAAGTAGTTTCAGTACTCATCCCAGAACCCATCACCAGGCCAACAAGATAAAGCTATTTTAATTGATATGTCCTGAGTAAAATGTTCCCCTCCTGGAGTCAGGGAATGGAAACCAAATCAAAATTTAAGGAGAGAAAATGGAAGAGGCATGATTATATATATAGGAAATTCATGATGCTGAAGAAGGGAAGAACAATGCATGATAGCCAAAACCTTTCAATAGCTGTGATTTATAAACTATAAACTATGTGTTGGTATCCTCTATCGTATTTTTCTTTGGTAATAGGACATTTGAATGTCAGCCATACATATAACTCTCTAGTTTCAGAATATTCTCTCTTGAGGTTGTATGGCTGTTTATCTCAGTTTGTCTTCAGGAGGTATGAGAAGAGGTACATGTGAATCTTCTGGGTGAAATCCTTAAATATACTCGTTTCTACCATTTTATGTGCAATCAAATGGCAACATTTAAATTCAAATCTAGAAACTACTATTCTTTCAGTACTGTAAGAATAATTTCTAATCTTTTAAAAGGAAACATTTCTCTGTGTTTTCAAACTGATTCTTTACTTATCACTCTTATTTCATACAATTACTATTATAATTGCCTCGAATTATGTTGGGATCACCAATGTAATGTAGTTTGCTAGGAAAGAGACTTTTTCAACTCTCAAGCATAATTTCTGAAATTACTCATTTTATTTCTGAAAATTATTTCAATAGTAAAATACTCTTAATAGAAAACAAATGGCTCTAAATTACACACTTGCCTGGTGCAAATAATGAATTCTATATTTAATATTGTTTAGGTTTAGGTCAATTTTATTGACATAGATGACATAGATCAGTCATTCTTTGACCCAATAGAATTGTCTTTGAACTCTGACCCTGAAAAAAAGTTATCAGGTTTGTCTAGTACATCATCAGAATTATCACAAAATAAGCAGAGATAATCTCCAACTTCAGGAAGGATTGCTGTAAACACAAAGTATGATTAATTTTGACACAAACCATGTTAAGAGTCTAATTAAGCGTCCTGGTGGGTTAGTCCGTGTTGAGAAGATCCTCTGACCCTTAATGACAAGTATAAATGAAAAAACTTGCTTGTTTAGACAGGGGATATGAAGGCTTGCATGGCAGTCTGCTTTCTTGTAGACAAGCATAATATTCAGCTGAGAAAAAGAAATGGGATAGGAAAAACATTTTTTTAAAAATGCACAGGTTGTCAGTATGCTCAAGTTGCTATTGTTTTAAACATCAGTGGGTCAAATGGTTCTTAGATACTACTTCTCCCAAACACTTCACCTTTTCCAGATCCCTCTCTCTGCTGTGTTCATGCTGTAATAACTATGCACATTCCAGGGCTCAGAGATTCTGTAAATCACAGGGCCTCAGAACTTTTACAAAATCTCTTCCCTTACAGAAAATTAAAATATTCTGATTATATATATTTAGCAGGCAAAACTATCTATTTTTTTTTTGTGATAGCAGTTTTGCCTCATTCTAAATTTTGGAAGGAAAAATTGCTTTCCACTTAACAAGATTAAATTTCTGAAGACAATGACCATCTCAATTTACTGTCAATAATAGGTAAATAGATATAAAGATTCAGTTGCATGTCAGTTCTCTAAGGAACTAGTATTCAGCAACAGTTAGATTTTTGTTTAATATTGTTGATTGTTAAGACAACTTATGGAAAACATACTATACTTGTCCTGTTGTATTTTTATTTTGTAGATGCCATATAAAATAATAATAAATGTCACTGATGTATGTCAATACAGTAAAAAATTAAAGAACATAAAATAACACATCTTTAAGATAATCTTTATAAACAATGTCATTCATAGTCATTTTAAATCTAGTTGATATTCTGACAACTTAGTAGCTAGTAATAATTTATAATTTAACATGCTTCTGACACATTTAAATGTGTAAACTCTGTAAATTCTACCAATAAAATAACTCCATAATTATGCTAATGTTATTATATCTATTTTACAGATAAAGAAACTGAAGCATTTAAAGTCTATATTTTTTTTTCAAAGTCATGCAACTTATAACTGATAAGAGTAGCATTGCTAATCTAACAATGGGATTCTATATTTTATCCTCCATTGTCATACAAAGAATAAAATATGCGCAACAAAGAAGTTACCTACATTTGAAAGAAAGGGTACAACTGAACTTTAAAATATTTATGTGTGCACATATAGATGATGACAACTAACATATGCAAAATGACTACCCTTGTTTAAAACCACTTATTTCATCTTTGAGAAGTCCAAATCAAAGAATAGTAGATGCCGCTACTTGTAATGAATTTTAGAAATCTTTGGGCTTCTGAAACCAAGCTAGTTTAGGAATTTACACATTAGTTACTTATAGCAAGATTTATCGATAGGTTCAATAATCTCTCACGAAATCTTTTTTTTTTTTTTCAAAAATGTTACATGGGAAACTTAAGTACCTGAATTCACAGGTGGATAGAGGATTTTGATGAAAAAATATAAACATGAATTATATTTATTATATTTATAGTGGTACATTTTCAGATGACTACAAGTTCTCAGTCTGAACTTAGGCACCTTGAAGCACAATGTACTATGGAAAACAGAGATTTAGATAAGCAGGGGTATGGCTATTTGGGAAGTGCTGTTGGTCCATGCAATTAGATTATAGTTAGAGTTTCATATTTGCTTAGAGAAGAGAAGTCTTACGGTAGAAGTATACTCTTATGAGCAGAGGATGTGGTGTTTCAAGCTTCTCTTAATGTGCTCCTTTCATTTGTAAACTGGTTTTTAAAAGAGGAGTTGTCTCTGTCTATCTTGTGTGTTTTTGCTCACTGGATCTGGTCTGTTACCCATACCTCATACATTACTTAGAAATAATGTGAAGATTTTTTGCTTTCTGCTCATGTTCTTTTGCTCATGTTTTCTCCAATCATTTACATAACCTGTATTCAAGTGCCTGCAATAATTTTACATCATTGTTTTGTGTTTACTTAGTTTCCTGAGAAGGACAAGCAACTTTAAATCAGTTAATGTTAGTGAATGTTAGTTGTGTCATATTCATCAGTTAATGTTAGTGAATGTTAGGTGTGTCATATTCAGTTAAATCAGTTAATGTTAGTGAATGTTAGGTGTGTCATATTCATTTTCCAGCTTCTAATCATTTTAGCTGTTCAAAGAAGATACTATAATTTTTTACCTTGAAGCCCTATTGGTATGAAGCAATAGGCAACAGGAAATCACTTCTATTAAACATTGGTTAAGTTAGTACAGATAACACCTGCCATACAATATTAGAACAGATTGCTTAAGTTTTACCTGTTTAATGCCAGTGAATAGACCCTGTAGCATTTTAAATATAGTCATTTTATGACTGTTTAGAATGTTCATTAGTTCATGTATTAATTAAAAAATATTCATTAGTAGTTTGTTATTTTTCAGATACTGTATTCTGCTCTGAGATTTTGATGAAAATATATACTATCTACCAGTAAAAAGGGCTCAGGCTAATGGGAAATGAAAAGGTAATTATAGTTGGAACTTTTTTAAGCATTTGCCAAGCAAAGTGTTTGAGACTTACAGTCATTATCTCATTTAGAACTCACAACAATTTTAGAATTTAGGTATTATTACTATTCCCTTTTTGCAAGTGAGAAAAACAAGTTAATAAAAGTGAAATAAAATTTATAAGTATAAACCAATTAGCATATTTATAAATCTTATCTGCCAAGATGGCTTACCATCAAGTCTGGTTCCCTGTACACACAGGTACAAATTTGTGTACCTACATTCACATCCCTGGATGACAGATGGCATATATTCCACTAACTCCTTGGATCTGCCTTGGCTTGTGATTGTTGTGCCAATTCCTACTATAGTCTCTATGAGCCCTGACAGTTTCTGCTACCTGCCTCTAGGAAATTCTAACACTTTGTAAAAGGTCCATGCTACTCTTGGGAAACAGAAATTCAAGGAAGAATTGGTGGACTCTGACATGTAAGGGAAGAGATGAACTTGGAAGTCTGAGAGTCTGGCCTTTAGGTGCGTCTAGTCTAGCCCAACCATATCCAAATGCATCCCCTTAAAAGACTCAAACAAGGACCACTATATTGAGACAGTCAATTCACAGGCTGTGGAAGAGAGCAATTTTTAAGTTTCCAAATTTTGGATAGTGCTACTTCACGTAGTTAACTGAGAGTCATAATTTCACTCTCAAGCAATCTAAACCAGGTAACTTCAAAATAACTAAGTTACTGCATATCATCATTCAAAATTTTCCATGATTCTCCTTTTAGATCATTTTGTCATAAGTAAATGCTCATAATTTAATAAAATAATTGTTTACTTACAAGTTTTTCATATTTCCTAATATATTATTTGCATTACAAATGTATACCAACAATAACAATATTAAAAATAATAATTAGAAACACAATTTCTAATATTTTCTTTTTTGGCCTAAATTATGCACCTAAGCACACTCTTTGATCAATGGACCCTTATTTGGAGATAATTATTCAGTATTACTAAATAATAATAAAATAAAATGTTATTAATGATAAGGAAACACAGCATATAAAAAGAAAATAGAGTAAAATTTGTTCTCATGTGCCTGAGGATTCAGAAAATTTCAACAAAAGATATATGTGATAGATATTTCCAAGTTATAGGACATGCTAATATTAAATGATGCCCAAGAAATGCAGATTGCAGAGGTACTGTTTATATAATCATATCTCTTGGAACATTGTATTGTGAATTGAGTGACTCAGAAAAATCTCAGCTCTTACAGAATCAGTGTTATATGGTTGATTTAAAAAACAGAGGCATGGTCAATAATATATGACAAAAATAAATATACAACACTCATGATCCTTACTACTTGAAAAGATTGTTTCAAGTTCCATAAAATAGACAAATATTTAGGTAATATTGTTTTTTAGATTGGGACTTCACTTTTTATAATGCATAAAGAAAATGTAAAATACAATATTATCCAACATTTGACTCAAACTATTTGGCTGGTTATCATAAAGTTTAATTAAAGATTTAACTGATTTTGTCATCACTTCATATAAAATTTAGAAAAGCACTGGATAGATTATTTGATTTGTTTATGAGAAATTTAAAGCTGATTATATCTTCTCACTAAGTTGTTTTTTATTTTTTAATTTTAAGTAGCACTTTATGCCATCCAAATTTTTCCCATGAGCCATTCATTTAGTTCTTCACTTGACAAATATAATTCAGTACATCCTATGAATCAAGTATATTCAAGGTACTTAGGGGAAAAGGGTGATCAAAATATTTGTGTCCTCATGGATTTAACACTCTAGCAGAGAGGAGAAAAACAAGCACATGATATATAAATATGTCATAAGTACTGTGTGTTATGAGGTGATAATGGCTGTGGCACAAAGAAAATGCAGAGCAGAATAAAATGGGTACTGAAGGTGTGCAAGTTCTGACACAGAATTCAGGTTAGACATGGTTGGAAGAAGTAAAGGAGAGATTCAGGATGCAATCAGAGGCTATAATAGGAGACGGATGTGACCAGGAAGCACGAAGCCTGAGTGGCTTGAGTGGGAGGAAAAAAAGAGAATATGTGAGGAGAACAAGAGATAAAATGTGCTAAGGTCTTTGACATTCATCATAAGTCAGATGGAGAGCAATTGTAGGGTTTCCAGCAGAAATTTATGCTTAAAGATATTATTGTTTCATTGAAAATAAACTCTAAGGGTTAAAGAGAATATGGGGAAGACTATTGTAATCATTCCACAAAATAATATTTTTGACTATAATTAGAATGAACATTCTGTCTCTACCTCCCATGTCTTTATCTTTCCGAAACAGAGAAGGGTGCATATATTTCTTATAGCTGCATATGTTATAAAGTATTTAAAGGTAATAAAATGTGTGACTAGAACCCCTGTCACAGCTCCATTATCAATGCACAGACAAGCTTGCTTATTTACAACTTCCCACCTCTTTTCCCCATCCTGGGTTATTTTGCAGTAACTAGTTATTTTGAGGCACCCTAGTTATTTTGCTGTAGCTATCTACTTGAAGATACAAACTAAAAGACTTACTTGTGGGTTGGATGACTGAAGAAATGAGAACAGTTCTCATTTCTCAAAAACCTAGGAGACCCCAGGTTTTTGGCCAGAGCATCTGGAAAGAGAGAGTGACCATCAGTATAATGGAAAAGTGCTATGAACAGAGTAAGTTTGAGGATTGGGTCTTCAAGAATTTGTGGATATGTTGATTTTGATGGATCTTTTTAGCATATAATGTATCCATAAACATTTTTACTGCATTATCTAAATAATTGACATCATCATTAGAAAGACTAGTTATGCTTTTTTGGCAAATGGTGTTTGAGAAAACTGTTTCCTTTGTTCTCTTTTCTTTACTATTTTCCATAATTTTTCAGGGAAAAGAGACTGGGAGAAGGTCATGTTAGCAAGCATAAAGAAGTTCTGCTGATTAAGTTGATAAGGGAGAGATTATATATGAAATGACTGGATTTAAAGCAATACATGGGAGCTCACTCCTTTTGGCTTCTTTTGGCTTCAAAGAAGTTTTAGGAGTCTCTACTTCAGGAACCTGGAAGATAACCAAAAACAACAAAGACTCCAACATTTAAGGAACAGAATTAATGTATCTTAATCACTTTTATGATATCACTAATGTCTGATAATAAATTCAGTAACCTTACATAAATTATAAAATTTTAAGGAAAGATAAGCATATTTAACCCTAGTTGAATGAAAGGACAGATGTTTATTATTTTGTTGAAAATAAATCAGTTTTATAGACTGTCAGTAATACTCAGTGAAATCAATATCCAAATTCTCATTCTGCTCTGGAGGTGCAGGGGTTAAAGTCTCAGGCTGTCAAGCTCTTGCCAACCACTGAGGTATGAGGTCCATCTTCATCAGGGAGCTAAACCACCTATGGTACAGCAGACCTCTCCTGTCTTGCCCACTGCTCCCCTCAGATTGTGTTTTAGTAGATCCGCCTCTTCTGATCCCCGCTTTGGCTCTGGTAAATCCTTTCATTCCCTGAATTTCTGGCCTATGCTCTAGTTCTATGTGTGAATAAGTAAAAATAAGTCTTTAAAATTATATACATTTTTATTATGATTTTGGTATTTATTTTTTAAACTTCCTTCTTAGATGGGAATGAAAATACCAACTTTTTAGGTTTATTATGAAGATTAAATGTTATAAATATAAACCAATCAGAGAGTACTTGGACTATCATAACTGTTCAATAGCTGTTAACTACTATTGCAACATGTGCAAAAATGGACTTCTTTTTACAACCTAGTCCCTCAAGTGAAGAGAATGGTAACTTTAACTAGAAGTGATTACGAAACACCATATGTCTTTGTTCAACTGCATATAATCTAATAACTTTAGACAGCACAGACATATTAAATCACAAACCAAAGAGACTCAGATGAGAATCATTCTCTTTGTGCATGCATAAGCACTTCTTTCACCTTTACAAAGCTTAGGAAAGAGAAACAACCTTAGAGATTTGTGGAAAAATGGCAAGATTTAGGGCTGATCACACACTGATCACAAGCCTCTGGAAAGCACTGTGTGGGGAATGGACTTTTCTTGCTCTGGGGACAAATTAAATGACCTAGTAATTGGGTAGCCCTTTCCTTCCATAATTTATGTGAATACAAATGAAGTATTCACATGGCATTTCCATAATAGGTAACTGGAGCAATCTTATCATGAACAAAACTCTTTTTGAATAGTTGCATTTCACAAATTCTATGATTGCCTTTTACATATACGCTAATAGTTTTTATACTTTTTTTTTTTGAAACAATTTTTGCCTAGTTCCATCTACGAACTGTCCTGAAACTCTAAAAATGAGTTAGTTTCATGTTCTCTTGTTGGGTACTCCAGACTAGATAATTTTTTTTTTTAAGAGAATGCCCTATGCTTTAAAATCATATGGAATGAATTCCATGCCCTAAGCTTTTCCAGTTATGTAGGGATTAAAATATGTTTTCCAGTAGGGGTCAAAATATGTTTTCAGCAAAGTGCAGACAATGTATTAAACATTTGCTTTATCTCAACTCCAAAAATAGTATGGATTCATGTGTGTATAAATGACTTGGCAGTGGTCACAAGTGCAACGGCAGATAATGGTGCATAGTAGCAGTGTTGGGGATGATGGAAGTTTGGCTGTATTCATGCTCCCTTATGTCCAGAAAAATAATTAAAGTAAATAAGCAAAATTATATTGTGTAAGAATAAGTACTATAAACATATCATTAAACACTAAAGAAAATCCACTATGAATGTATGATGGGAATATGATTTAAATAGAGTGGTCAAAGAATAATTTTCTGAAAAGATGGCTTTTGAAATGAGATTTGAAGGAAGAGATAATGCAGCCAAGAAACAACCAGATCAAACAGTTCAAAGGGAAGATATGACAAGTACAAAGAACCTGAAAAGGAAATAAGGTGTGTGTGATGTAGAAAAGGAAAAAAAACTCCAATACGTGGCAGGATGACGTGATAGAGTGATCGATTTTACTTGCGTAGTGTGAGGGAACTTATTAAATTAGCAACTATCATCACAATTGGTTCTAAGAAACTTCTCCTGCTCTAAGTAAAATAGCTGTCAATCTTAGAAAAGTAAGACAATGAGTTGAAAGTAGGTGACAAAGAAGAAACAGTTAAACACCCCTGTAAAAGGAATATACAAGAATTTGAAAGAATAATAAGGAAAAGCATGGAGGAGAAGGAAGAGAAAAATCGAGAGACATGTTAGGCTTTGGAGTGCAAGCTGATAGAAATAAATCTAGGGTCTTTTTAAAAATTAGATATTTAATGCTTAATATTTAATTTTCTCTTCTATTTTAGGCTTGTGACCATTATATCTTAAGTCCCATTAAAATTCCATTACACAAAGCTGCCTAGATTAAATACAGTTTTGACGGGACATGTGCATGTTGAGAAGGAAAATAGCTATAGGAGTAAAATGGATACTAAGTATTCCACAGAAGTCTGGAATGGAAGTAAGGTTAACAAAAAAAAACCACAATTTGGGAATTCATAAAATCTTGACTTAACAATCTTGCAGATACTTACGAAGCAGTGTGAAAATATTCTCTGCTTCTAAATCATCCTCCTCCCTCTTAACCCTCACAAAATACCTCCTTGTGTCCTAGAAATAACATGAATTAAAACTTGTAAAAAAAAATGCTGTTGCACATTCATTGATGATGACTGCTACTCGTATAGTTCATGTGGGACAATCTGAAAAGGAGAAATGTTCCAATTCAAATGGAAAATCAGAAAATGCATTTAAAGTAGTAAACTTGGAGAGATACTAAAGCCCTATGAAATGATGTGAAAATCAAAATTACTGAAAACTCTTTGTTTACATATCTTTGCATTCAGTTGACTGCTGAGATAAAATCAACTTCATGGTTATATAAGATAATACTGGTGCTGTGCATGGGCCTCTGGATAAACAACAAAAAATAGAGAGTCCAGACTTGGCTGGCATTTTTCATAAAAATGAACATATCAGGTCCTTGTTTTTAAATCATTTTGCTTGTTCTTAGGTGGCAGGAGCAGATAAAAACAAAACTGTCAACTCCACACGATTTTGAAGGTGACATCTGGAAATGCAGGTTTCATTCTTCCATTGTCTAAGTCACTTTAATCATTCATATTTGCAGCTGTCTGAAAGGAAGCTTCATTCGCATCCTTTTCCTGAGGGCAGAGAAATGGAACTGGCTATTCATTTAGTCCATTTAGAGAAAACTCAAGCCCTGTATTCTGAGATACTGAACCTATCTTTTCTGAGTTGCAGCTGTTTTCTAGCACCCATCCTTTTATCCTTCAGTGAAGGGAAAAGAAATGGCTCTATTTATTGCTTAGAAAAATATGTATCTTGAATTTGCTGCAATTAGATTTCTAAAATTGAATGCATTGAACTTGTATCACTCTGAGGTTAAGAAATAATAAGTCATTGCTTGATTACTGGAAAGGCTTGTTCTTGTCCACATTTCATAATTTCATTCAAGAGTCATCATTGCTATTTTCATCAATTTCTGACCCCTTTATTATTCCAGATACTCCAAGTTCAGCACAGTTGTTGTGGAGTGAATTTAGTGTGCCCACTAGGAATTGGCTATAGTGTTCAGATTTCTCTAGTTTTAGAATGGAGCAAGTTGTGAATCCAAGTTCCAACAAATGTTCAACAAATAAATGTAGTATCATATCAATATTGCAGAAACAATGCAGACTTAATAGATGGAATTTCTACAGAATGATCATAAACTTGTCAAAAGTTCATAGACATTAGCTAAAGCATGATCGCATCTCTGTGGGAACAAATGACAGTCTTTCACTCATTAATTTTAAGAACTTCTGACAAAGTGTTATGTGTTACTTCTTGTGCCCTTGAAATCTTTAGTACAAAAGATTGAAAGTGTATATATAGGAAACATATGAAATGGGTTAAAGCTTTCTTGGTGTGGGTAGCCTGAGAATATTCTTTTATTGGCTCCTATAAAGGTGGTTTTCAATTTACTAGACAACCCTGAATACTCTATTGTGATTTTATATTCCACGAGCATCAATTTATTTATTCTTTCATAGTAAATGTTCACTACTAACATAATATCTAAGAAAGATAGCAGATATTACCAAAAGAGCAATCGCCATAAAGAAAAGTACCATTCCTATAAAATCAAAAATTGAAGTAGATTATTAACTTTCAGAAACATAACAGACATGTTACTCTTCAATTATATTATAAAGTTAAAGTAAGTAGATATTAGAAATTTTAATTCATAGTTTTGCTGAGTAATTCCTAAAGGCCATTCTAAACAGTTGACTAAATCGTCTGAATTCAGTGAATGTGCAAATGTGAGATCATTTTATTTTTGACCAATTACTGCTTTTAGCCATGCACTGTCAAACCTGCCTTTCCAGGTCATTAATGATGTGTCATGAAACTCTCTTAGCTTTCCAGTCATTTTCTGTCCTGTCGATTCTACTCTGGTTTAAAACTTCAGTCTTATATCCAAGTTAGTGTTTCTCTCATCTGGTTTCTGGGCCCTGTCCAAACTTCAGCTTTAGGTACTAAGCTAAAAAGAGAGGCCTCCAGGAAGAAGATTTTCAGACTTGCAGCAAGTATGGACTTAGACTGCTGTGCAAAACACTGGAGGCTGTTGAACCCTAGTAATTGGAAGGAGCTTCTTCTCCTTTATTTCATGAGTACTAAGCAGTGATTTTATTCTTTCTCCTCTCCTTTTGTATTATTTTACTTTCTGGTGCTTTGGGACTTGTGTAATTGGAGCTTTTTTTTTCTTTCTTTCTTGTCTTCAATTAATTATGTGGTTGCTCTGGCTAATATCAACCAGCCCCCTCTATAATAAGCATCCAAACCCTCACATGTGTCAGCTCTTTAGAATATATTTCAACATCTTTTCAGTGTACAGGTCCCTGTACAATAAATAACTTCATTTCTCTGAGTTTCCACCTTAAAGAGTCCACCCCAAATCCTCTTGCTGATAGGGTCTTCTTTTTCAGAGGTGGGGAATAGACAACAAGGTTAAAGTCAGACCACTTTGCATAGTGTCTACTTGGTCCATGCAAAACTCATGTGTATTCAAATCATGCCCAATTCTAGAATTTCAAGCAAAGCAACTCCACCAAGGAATGGAGATATTGTCTCCAATTAACCTTTATCATTATTTACATAAACACAAAATTAGGTCAAAGAGAACCTGTGATCACAGTCCCACTTGCAGAAAAAAGACTTTATAAGGAATTAACTTGGAGTTCCCTTTACTTAGCTTTGTATTCCTCCATTAGGCTAGAAGCAGATGAATGAAAAATTCCCCTCATTTCTTTTCTCCATGTATTTATATTACTTAGGAATTAGTGAAGGCCTGAAATGATGGTTGGTGTAATATAGCCTCATGATATTTAAAACAACTGTAAATTGAGATAGCCACTTCAAGAAGATCAGAAATAGCACAACATCTTTTGGATCAAGGATTAAAAATTAACTGTCATTGAGAATGTAGATAAAATAAGCAAGACCTTGTTTGACTTCATATAGAAGAGATGTAAAGCCTAAATTGTAAGGATATGGTATCAGAAATTTCTGCTGGAAGAATTGCTTTTTATTCACAAAACTTATTTTCTAAACTCTTGACTCAATATATACCCACTCTCAAAGGAGTGTGCCCAGAGTTTGCTAGAGTGCACAGATATTCTGATGATATGTGGTTACAGTAAAGAAATGCTAAGAAGGTTGGAAAGGTCAGGTGTAGACAAACAACAAAGGTTTCTCTAGTGAACATCAACTTAAATGTGAGGAAATTCATAACTAATAAGTAGTAAGTTAAACATGGGGACTTTCATAGGTAATAACATTTGTATGCAAATAAGTAAAAAGTACAAAATTTGTCTTGGATGAGAACATCATAGCCTCTTTTTCTACCACTGTTATTATATATCAAGTATTTACTGAGTGCTTTGTATGTGCACTGAGATACAATATTTACTTTGGGATATGCATTTTCTCCTTCTCATAGGATGGTCATAAAACATATAGGCAGAGTTATAAGATTTCAGTTGCTATTGGAAAATTGTATCTAAATGTATCCTGCATCATGAAACTTACATAAGGACAAGAAGAGTTTGATTATGTGAGGCAGAAACAGAGAGACATTTGTGACTGAGAATGAGGGAACAGTGATTGTGCATATGTCTTGCTACTTATAATTTGAATAGCAATATGAGATGGAGGTTAAGACTAGAAATATGGGAAAAAGGCATCACAAGACCAGAAGCTGGAGGTGGGGTTAGAAATGATAAACATCTTCATTAAACAACTATATTGAAAATATCTGAAATGTAGGTGCACTTCAGTTCTTTAAACAAACATTTCTGATACCATATCCCCACAATTTAGGCCTTACATCTCTTCTATTTGAAGTCAAACAAGGTCTTACTTATTTTATCTATGTTCCTCAATGCAGGCCAGGTAGGGATATAGAGATTGAGAGCCAGTGCAAAAGAATGACAATCCTTCCAAATTGGCTCAGTCAAATCAAATATAGGGGGAAAAAAATCCTTAGGCACCAATTCTAGAAAAAATTAAAGGCAGTTAAAGATGCTACAAACGGAAAACCCTTCCAAAGAGAAAACTATATCAGTGCAATTTCTGCACTGGTGAGAGGCCCCAGCTCTCCTGTCCACGTGTGCCAATGCCAGTGTTGCTTTTCTCGAACCTTCTCTGTTTGCAAGGCAGCAGAGGTAGCTCTCCTCCCAGGGCTGCTGCCTGTGAACATAAGGTGTCTCCTTTCATGAACTGGTTCCTTTCAGGTCAGCACCTTCTGTCTGCTTGTGTCTGTGCGACTGCCCCATTCTCCTGTCTTCTTTATAATAAACACACACTTGTCTTCTTTCTAATAAATGTACACTTTTGAATAGAACTAAACATCTGTGCCTCATGGAAAACTTTCCTGGGGAAACTCACCTTGTGCCACTGAAAGGGGAGTCTTGGGGCAACTTTTCCCAAAGCCCCCTCTCTGAACCTGACACCTCTCAAAACCAACATCAGTAGGGAAGATGGACAAGATGAGGGTTGTGGCAACTGCAAGTGGGACATTACTACAATGACATTTCTTAAATATTTGCCACTGACCTTTACCACTTTTGTGTGATTTTGGAGAGATCAAGGTAAATTAGATAATGTCCCTGATGTTAAGGGGCTTATATTCTCTTATTGAATGTAAAGTGTGTGTGTTGTAAAGGAAATGGGGGCCAGATGAAATGATGGCCATTGCTAGCTATTTAACTACGTGGCTTAGTTCTCAGTGTCATAGTGAGCTATGGAAATAGTAGTTCTATTGTGTTTTCTGCCTCTTTTCATTCACTCAGAAATAAATTACATTTTTCTATCAGTCATGGCATAAATAGTGGAAGGAAATACAACATGATAAATTATCATTAAAAATTCAATAGTGTCCAAAATAAATTAATATAAATTAAAATACTCTAATTTGGGACTTAAATATTGCCTCACATCTATTGCCCTAAGCAAGCAAAACACTTAACCTCAACCTTGGTTTTCTCAAACTGAGAGCTTAACAATTATTTATCTACCTCATAAGAGTGTGAAGATTAATTAGTTAATGTTTATAAAGTACTTTAAAGAGGAAAGGAGCAGAGTAAGTAGTGCTATTAATAGTACAGCCACTTAATTTGATTTTAGTGTTTGAGAACAATGCAAGTCTAATTCAGCAGTTGCCAGACAGCCCGATTTGCTGTATCTTTAGAGTGAATTCCTAACACAAACTTGGTTAGAATAGAGCCTTGTAAAGCAACTACAATATAATACTACAATACATAACAACTTGCCAACAATTATTTCCAGATACTATAAGTAACATGGACTGGTTACTTAAATCCAGAGTCTTCATCAAATAAAGATTACATGGAGCATGAAGAGATGGTGTATAATTTATATGTAAAATGACAACTAGCACTTATTCAGTTCTTACCACTTCACTGCCATCCCAAATCTGGAACAGAATGGAAGAACTTCACTCCTTTCACCCACAATTGGTATAGTCCTTAACATCTGAAAAGAAGTGTTGAAAACCCTGATTCAGAGCATTCTAAATTTTACAGTTGAGGAATCCAACCACTACAGAGTTTTAAACATTTTTAAACATTCTGACAATAGTGAGTAACAATTAGCAAAAAAATCACTTGTCATACATTTTTTCCCTTATGTAACATTGCCTTTTTTTTTTTTTTTTTAACACTACCATTGTTTTCATAAAATGGTTTGCATGATTTATATGTAGATTTGCCAGTACCATTATAGGATAGTGGAATTGGAAGAGAACCTAAAAATATTTTAGCTTTATAAATGAGAAAATTGAGGATGGAGTTTATACACAGATACAAAGGTCTTACTAAGAAAAGCCATTTTGAGTTCCTGATGGTGGAATCGGAGTCTTGTAAGTTTTTTGTTGTTGTTGTTTATTTGTTTGTTTTTTAAAGATTTATTTATTTGTGCATACAGAACTGGGGTACAGGCCAGAAGCTCAGGGGCGGTGAGAGGCTTCACCAGAGACAGAGTGGGGAGCAGAACAGGCAGATCGTTGAAGTACACTGCTGAGGGGAGGAGCGGGCGTGTCAGGAGACGTCTGCCACACCATGTGGTCACCTCCGGGACAGGCGGGAATCAAACTCATGCGAAAGTGGCTTTAGATTTTCAGTGCTGTTCTTTAACCCACTGTGCCACCAGGGAGGGCCTGAGTCTTGTAAGTTTTACCACTGCATCAAAGTAGCTTTATGGACATGACAACTCAATGATTGAAAAAATAAATTACTAATGTTACAAAGTATGGCTGGTGTCCCAATTTGCCTCTGTGGAGTCAACTTTTTACAAGCTGTTCATCTTGCTGCCTCATTGTGCTATGTGATAACCAATAGTTAGAGTGGGGAACCAGTAAGTACCTCAGCTTAGTACATGTCACACCTTTGCACACTCTACATAAAGAGAATCAATAAATAAATGAGCACATGACAAGTATTGTCCAAAAGACTCAACTGAGTCCATAATCTATCTTTCTTCATTCTCACTGTTAAATATTCCTGGTGATATAAGAGTAGTTTCACCTTTAGCATTACATTAAAAAGCTAATAATCACAGACATGCTTCAAACAATGAAGTAGACATGCATTTTAGAGGAAAATGCATTAAGATTTTTCACTTACTTTCACAGATAAATAAAAATTAAAAATTCCAGCGTCATACTTGATAGTTGATTCTGAAATTTCTTGACTTTGTAATTTTCTTTGTAACTCAGTAGTAAATCTTTTCCATGTTCTTTATATATACATTTCTCTCTTGAATGCCAGTATAAATGGTTTTATTCTGTTATCACTGTCCTGCATCTGAGGGGAATTTGTCTTATACACTGTTGTTTTTTATTTCAATGAAGGTCTATCAAACTTGGAAGTGTTTCTGCGTATCAGTTCAATGTCAGGAGAAAATGCTGGGGGGGGGGGATGCAAAAGAAAACACTGTAGACTTTTGGCTGGGATCACTCAGTTTTATGTTCTACCAGCAGCTTCAGCAAACTCTATAATTTCCTTTGCGAATATGCTTGCTCAAAGTATCTCAACTTCAAATTTGCTTCTTTGCTGAAAATTTATATTTAGGCACCCTTCATCTTTTTTTTTTTTTTTTTTTGGTAGATGTCTCACTGAATTATGAAATGAGATAAAGCCTTCATGTCTGATTTTCTTAATCCTACTGTGAACATTGCTGTATTTCTCCCTCTTTTCTACTTATCTTTTAAAAGTAGCTGTCATTTTTAATCATCTAATTGTACCCAGGATAATATACAAAAGTTAAATTGGTCGAAATATTGCAGTTCCAGGTGAGCTGCAAATTTTGAAGGAATATATGGATGGTGGGCTTATCTACAGATTATATTATCATTATGACTTTTCATTGATAACATAAGGTTATATACATAATGCATATTGAAGGATGGTTTTCCAAAGGTATTAACAATTGACATCATACAAGAAGGCAAGGTGCTTACAATTTAGTGTTGCATTTTTATTTTCCTAGCTTTTCTTGGATGTCATATACAGTCATACAACTTCTAATGGTTGTCTTTGTGGGTTGGGGAGGAAAGGGAAAGATTGTACCGTCTGCTACTGATGCAGATTGAATATCAAGAGTATGAATAAATCATGTAATAGTTCCACAACTGATGAATATTCTCAGTGGCCACAGCTGTACAAGTAATGAACAAACAATAAAATGTCATATACAGGAAAGGAGAAAAGAGAAAGTTATGTCAAGAGGGTGCTCCATGTCATTGTCTTAATTTTATGCAAGATTAAGCCAAAATAAATTCAAAATGGAAACATTCTCAAATGAAAAGCCTTACCTCATTAGTCAAATCAGACTTCTAAATTGGGAAATGATAAATCCTGTCACATTTTGGACTTGTTAAATGTCTGGAAATATTTTCAAATGAAATGTCTTTCTAAAATTTAACGCAACAAAATGTCAGTCATTTTTATCCTTAATTTTAAAATATCTGAGTAATGTAGACATATAATTCATTCCTTTGCTTTCAAATTATTTTAGAGTCATATGATTAAAACTTTGTTTTTTGGGACATTTTGAGTAGACAGCATGAAAAGATTTCAAATTCAATTAAATAAACAGTAAATTTAGCTGTTTTATTTTGAAAAGTTCCTATCCAAGAATGTGGTCATTATGTACCCAACTATTTTAATTTTCTTTTTTATGAACATTTACCTAAAGATACAAAAACAAAAAAATTATGAAATGATGAGTGGTACAGAATATACTTTTGAAATAATAAAAATTAAACAACCTAAAGAGTGATACTGATTTGGCTAAAATCTAATACCTTATTTTTAAGAATTGCCTTTAATGGAGACTCAGAGGAAAGTATTTATTTTTCCATCAAAATGTATGACACAGTTTGTGCAGGGATTAAAGTCTCAGCACCATTAAACTATCATCAGCCACTGTGGTATGAGTTCATCTCCTGACAGGGAGATGACCTACATGGTACAACAGACTTCTCCTGTCTCGCACACTGCTCCCATTAGCAGTGTGTTTCAGTAGGTCTGCCTGTTCTGCTCCCCACTCTGTCTCTGGTGAATCTTCTTATCCCCAGACAGCACCTCTGGTCAGCTCCCCAATTCTCGTATGCATAAATAAATTAAGTCTTACAAAAATAGAAATATGACACAGGAAATACATTTTTTAAATGTTAGGATAATTGAGAACCTACTGTATGCTAACAACATTCTCAATTTTTCTACATATATTAGTCCATTATTTTAAATAAAGCTTTATAATCCCTCTTTGTTCTGCTCCTGTAGTATGTTTTCAATTTTATGATGTTCAAAATGGTTTTTAAAGCTTGTAAGTAGACCCTATTGTACCGTAAGTTAAAATCTAGGTCTACATTTCATTCTAGTTCCATTTATCTTACATGAGTATTTTTCTAAAATTCTAATGATTTACTTTTCTTTTTTTAATGATTTTTTTTGGTTGGGAAATTGAGAGTGCTTCAGTAGGTGCTACCAAAAAACATCATTTTGTTCCATTAGTGTTAGTATTTCCCTCTGGAACTGATATGACACATACAAAAGAGCTTGAAGACCTGAGAACAAAATTGTGGAACAATACCTGATTTAGTGTAATTAGCACAATTGGTGCATACAATATGGGAACTCATAATTGAACAGTGAAGATTTACAGATGAAAAAAAAAAAAAATGCCTTGTGGCCCTCCCTGGTGGCGCAGTGGGTTAAAGCACTGCACTAAGAGGCTGAAACTGCTTCCGAATGAGTTCGATTCCCGCCTGTCTCGGAAGTGACCACATGGTGTGGCAGACCTCTCCTGACTCGGCCGCTACTCCCCTCAGCAGTGTACTTCGTCGATCTGCCTGTTCTCCCTGCTCTGTCTCTGGTGAAGTCTTTCGCCGCCCCTGGGTCTGTATGCACAAATAAGTAAATCTGTAAAAAAAAAATGCCTTGTATAATGAGACAGTTCGCCTCCACCATGCCCCATCAATGCTTTTATCATCAAATCATTTAGGTATTTCTTGTTTTTAACACTCTAAATATTATTCCAAGACATAAGAAATATTTATGCAAGAAATTGCGAACATGCTCTTTTTTTCTCTGCCTTTAACACAAGTATTTATATGCTATAATCTGTTTTACAGCTGGCTCACACTTGGAATTTTTTTCCATATTACTCGTAAACTTCTTTCTTATCCTTCATTGACTTTATTGAAACTCACTTAAGCTACACCCATATCAATCGTTTAAAGCATTGTCATTTTTCAATTATATACAGTGTGTGAATGAATGTGCTCTATACTTCAATATACACAATTTTATCCAAGTTGTAGAATTTCTGTAGTAAATATATTTCTAAAAATGAAATATCTAAGTCAAAGTCATGTAGATTTACAATTTTGACAGATTTTGCTAAACCTTCCTCCATAGAAATTTTCCAAATAGATATATATATATATGTGTGTGTGTGTGAGAGAGAAAGATGTATATACATTGTTTATTTATTTTGCCATATATCACATACATACATGTACATACATGCATGAATACTGCCACACACATATTTTGTTTATTTCCCCACTCCTTTGCCAATAAAGGTGTCAAACTGAAAGATCTTTCCCCTGGATTTTTCCATTTAGATTTTTCCATTAAACTGACTAGTGAACATCTTTTCCACATTGAAAACCCTATGGGTCCCTCCCTGGTGGTGCAACTGGTTGGAATATAGCACTGTGAAGCTAGTCATACTCATTTCAGCATAAATTCAATCCCTGACCAGGGAGGTGACCCACATGGCACAGCAGATCTCTCCTGTCTCCCTTGCTGCTTTCCTCAGCAGTGTACTTCGTCCACCTGCCTGTTCTGCTCCTCATTCTGTCTCTAGTGGGGAGTCCTCTGATTGTCTCTGCACTTCTAGCCTGTACCCCAGTTCTGTATGCATAAAGAAATAGTTTTTTTTTTAAAAAAAAAAAACTTGAATTGCCTTTAAATGAAATGTTTACTCATATAATTTCTGCTTAGTTGACGATTTTCATATCATTTGGAAACACGTATATTAGAGAAATCATTTTTTTTCTATTCTGTTATTTGTATATTATTTTTACCACTCCTTTCTTTTCCTTTGTGTAAGATTTATTTTTACTTATTTATGCATCTCTATAGGCCTGAGATGGTGGGGGATGACGGTGGGGATAGAATTCACTAGAGACAGAGTGGGAAGCAGAACAGGCAGATTGAAATACACTGCTGATGGGAGCAGCAATGGGATACAGGAGAGGCCTGCTGTGCCATGTGAGCTGACTCCCTGGCTGGGGCTTGAACTTGTGCTATAGTGGCTGGCTGCAGTGGCTTGATAATGCCAAGACTTAAATGCTTGCACCACCAGGGAGGTTCCTGGTGGTTCATATTTCATGGCATAGTTTATCAATCTTTTATTTTATATTTTTAGAATTTGTGTCATAATTAAAAAGCTTCCTCTCCTAAAGCTGTGATACTATGACATATAGCCTCTAATTTCCTTCTAGTATTGTATGGAGTTTGTTCCACATTTATACACAAACACATATATATTACACACACATATATATACTACATATAAACACACACATGTATGTATATATATAATGTATATGAATGTATCTGTGTATACACTTGGAGATTATAATTTACAACATAAAGACACAATTTCTCTTTTCTGAAATGGCAATGGTGTTGTGTCAGTATCATTTACTGGTTAGGTCATTATAGTCTTCTACAATTTAATGTTACTTTTTTATTAACTCATCTTTCAGCAAGTAGTTATCAGGTACAAACTATGTGTCATGCATTGCTCTAGCACCAGTAATTCAGAAGGGCTTAATACACACATAGCTTTCTATCCTTGGAAGATTTAAACTCTAATGGAAAAGACGATACTCAGACAAGAAAATAACATAGCATATGAATATTCTCCCCATATGCTTGGGGAGAATAAGGCAAGAAAAAAAAATAGATACTTCTAAAGGGGAAATGCCACTGTCATTTAAATAGGGCAGAATGCTTCATGGAAAATGTGACATGTAAACAAATACCAGAAAGAGTGTGATTTTGACTAGAAGGTGTAAGAGGTCTGTGGGAGGGTAAACGGAACAAAGCTCTGGGCAAGAGGTTACTTGGTACATTCACTTTAAAAATTAGGAGTCCTATACGACAAAAGCAGAATGACCATGATGCGAATAGCAAGAAATAAGATCATACTTTTGGGCCCTCCCTGGTGGTGCAGCGGGTTGGAGTGCTGCACTGCAAAGCTAAGCCAAGCTATAGCCACTTCAGTGTGAGTTCGATCCCTGACCAGGGAGTTGACCACATGAAGCAGCAGACCTCTCCTGCCCTGCTCCCCTCAGCAGTGTACTTTGTCAGTCTGCCTGTTCTGCTCCTGCTCTTGTGAATCCTCTCACTGCCCCTGCACCTCTGGCCTGTACCCTATTTCTGTATATATAAATAAATAAAATCTTTTAAAAAGAAAAAGATCATACTCTTGATTAGGAATGAAATTGCAAGAGCTCTGTATTCGAAGAATCTTATGTTTGTAAAATGCATAAGATGGAAAATCTAGGAAGCTTTCATATGGAAGAGAGAGGTGAAGAACTCTGTATATGAATCTTGTGTTTGTAAAATGAATAAGATGGAAAATCTAGGAAGCTTTCATATGGAAAAGAGAGGTGACCTTACTTACATTTTATAATTATTACACAGGTTTCTGAATGGAGAATAGGTGGTAAGAGGCAAAGGCAAAGCAGACCAATAACTTAGGAAGCTATTGCAGTAATCTGAAGTAGAAATGATTTGCAATGGAGATCTACTTAGCTCTAAATGCAGGGGTAAGGAGTAACATAGAAGATTCCAGGACTGAAATTAAGTTGGTTTTGTCTCTACTGTTTTAAAGGTGTCTTGCTATAAATACTTCACTAAAATTTAACCATATGTCCATTGACTTAGGATAGAGGTTGCTAAAAATTTGCAGGGAGTAAGATGTACTATCTCTAATACCCTAAGTGACTAATCATGTACTAGACCTCCTGTGTAATTGTTAGCAGTTTGCCTTTAAGACCCTTGGGATATAGTTCAGATAGCTCCCAACATGAACATTTGGCTGGTGAAATCTTAGATTGTTTTCCATCGAGGTCCATTCATCTTTAGACTGTTGTGTTTTTATGGCATTCACTGTAATGTAAGCAGTTTTCTCTTCAGAGGCCATTAGCAAACAGTCATTTTCATAAAGACAATAAATCCATCAACAGTTTGTATTTTTACGTAAGTTTGTCTAATTCATTGATGCACTGTAATAAAAGCAAATTGATTTAATTATCCTTTTCATTTTTCATATGAAAGAAGAAAGTCCAGACCTTCAAAGTACATTCTAGAAGTGGTAATACTACCAGTACTACACTGCTGAGGTGTCATAAAAGATACTGATAGTGCTGAAGTCTTATCATGCCTCTGTAAGCCACAGCAAGGCCCAAGAATCAATGGCTTCCACTAACCAATCAGAAATATTACATTTTGAAATGACACTGAGTGACATACCTGCCTAAAGTACTTAGTATGTTTTCTCTTATTCTGAGCTATTATTTCATTTATACAGTTTAGGCAAGATACAAGCCAGTTGCAGAGCACACCTTCCATTGACTCATTTAATCTAAAGAATGACAGCATGTAATCAGTTTGCTTGTGCATATGGTGGACAGAATTCCAGATAGGTCCCAAGATTTTCAAATGCTGGTTTCCTTCTCTTATCTATTCAAACAATAACTGAGGCATATTTTTGGAGGGATTTTGAAGATGTAACTAAGGTCCCTCAGCTGTCGTAAAGATAGAGAGTATCAGAGTAGGCCTCACCTAATCACATAAATCTTTTAAAACTAAAAAAAATTATTCTGTCTGATGGTAGAGAGGAAGTTGGAGATTTGGATTATGAGAGGGAGTCTAAGTGAACGAGATACTCTGCTTATTTGGAAGTTGGAGGAGTCCATCAGCAGGGGATTGAGTGTGCCTGCAGGAACTGAAAGCAGTCATTGCCTGAGAAAAAAACAAGAGAACAGACTTATCCATCTCATGTCTGGAAAGAAGTTGATCCTGTCAACAACATGAATGGGCTTGAAAGAAATCTGAGATCTCCAGAGGAGAATATAACCAGCAGATAACTCAAGTTCAGTCTTGTGAGATGGTGAGCATACTACAAACTAGGCTCTTTCTGACTTCTTACAGGAATTGGAGATAACAAGAGTATTTTTTAAACTTCAATGTTTGCAGCAATTTTTATGTAATAACAAAAAACTAACATAGTAATCAAATCTTCTTAAGTACCCCTTATAAGAATACTCAAGGCACCCTTATTATGATAACAAAAGGATGGCAAAAAGCTAATCTACATATGCATACATACATGCATGCTTATATAGATACACACATATCAGACAGAAAAAAAAAATTCTAGCACTAACTTGTTGTCGTATCCAACAAGTTCAAGAATATTTGCAATGGTTATCTGGAGAAGAACAAAGGAGGCAGTTCTAGACTTAGTGTTTATGTCTGTGTTTCCATCTTCTTAATGTCTTAATGTTCTGAATTCCAACATGAGTGTTGGTATTAGTTCATCTTCTCAAATGCTTTTTAGAGAGAGTAGCAACTTATCTCCCAATCATCTTCCTAATTTCATCAGTTATTCAGAATATCCTCAATGAGCCTGAT
>NW_004567109.1:43588785-43622663 GCF_000260355.1 Condylura cristata | reverse complement strand
GGAGCAGCGGGCGGGTCAGGAGAGGTCTGCCACGCCATGTGGTCACCTCCGGGGCAGGCGGGAATCGAACTCATGTGGAAGTGGTTTCAGCTTCTTAGTGCATTGCTTTAACCCGCTGCGCCACCAGGGAGGGCCCTCATGTATTTTTTAATGATGTTTAGTCTTTTAGACTGTTTCATCCCTTTCGGGGCCTGAAGCTTTCCAACAAAATTTCTCCAACATCTCACTGCACCCTGGGCTATTGGACTAATGTGACTGTTCAGATCTCTTCTGGAACCTAGAACAATGATGCTTTAGCAGCAACTCTAGAAGATGCTGGCTTGTTGAATCATATGGCTACATTGTCCATTCTTGTGTTGCCTGAGGTCTCTTCAGTAGGATTATCAGTGATCACTTAATGTCCCTATGTAGAAAAGCTTCCAGCCCCGGAGTAGTTCAGTTAAACTCTCTAACTCTATAAGCATGAAGTCCCTGATTGTTTACAGACAACTCTGATGTAGATATAGAACAGTTTCCAGCCCTGGGGTAGTTCAGTTAAACTCTGTAACTCTATAGGCATTAAGCCCATCATTGTTTACAGACAACTCTTATGCAGATATAACAAAGTGCTTGTGAGGACTAAACCTAAGTAGAGAAATAGCAGCACACACTATGTCTTCAGTCTCTTGTTTTTCTATATTATAAGTGTTCTGCACATGTCATGGTCAACTTAACTATAGAGAAGCATCTGTGTTACCTAGCAGGCAAGAAAAGCCCCACATCCATACTGTAATTCATATTTATAGGTGAGTAAAAGAGGAGCTAGGGATACCATCCTCATCATCCTCTTCTAAGTAATAAGAACTATGTGAAGAGAGCTCTGCATCCAGGGACATCATTAGAAAGAAAGCAAAGCCAGGGCCAAGGTGGGTACCTGCAGAGGGCCCTGACGCTGCTTTGTCTGTCAAGAATGATGACGTCTGCCCAAGATGATGGCACTTCTCTGCACCTAGATTTATTTCAGTGGTGCCAGCTTCCTGATAAACTGTTCCAAAAACAGAAAGGGAAATAAGCCTCTGCTTCTACCTAGTTCATCACACAGATGTTCATTTGTGGTATTTCTATTCACGTTATTCTCTAGATGTTCTGTATCTTGTGTTTGGTTTGCTTTTTTAAAATAAAAATGCTAAGAAAGTTTCAATAAATACTATTACCACAGTTTGTTTAGAGAATTGTGTGTGTGTGTGTGTGTGAACACTGTTTCTATTTTGGAAGGTTCTCTTTGATGCCTATTAAACAAAAATTTTTAGTAACTGCTACAATAGACATTTGGAAAATAGGACCATTCTTTATTTAAGCATATAATAGATTTACATTACTTGATCCTTCAGCTGAAAATTATCTTTTACTGTTTAGTTTAGTAAAGCAACCAGTTCTGAAAATTATCTTTTACTGTTTAGTTTAGTAAAGCAACCAGTTCTCTTACTTCATCTCTCAGCATTTCTTTCTTTATCTTATCCATTTTTATTTATTATTTGTACGTTATTAAGGATTTACACTATTTACACTCTAAATTCCTAATATATTTTGTTGCTCTTAATTTACTTTTTAAATATAATCAGCTTATTCCACTAGTCTTTTTGCCTTTCTGTTTCTAAATTTAGGTAATACATCTGTGTTTGATTCTTCTTATTCATCAATGGATGCATCAGGTTTTTCATGACAAAAAAATGAGTTGGCAAGAAAATTACAGTAGGGTTGGAGAGGAATGATGGGTTGAAAAGGTGCCAGAATAGTGTTCCAGACACTACTGTAGTTGGCTCTTCTAAATCAAGGGGTCCTTCTACTCTGCTGCCAGAGAAGCAGACTGTGTCTTGCAAATGTGCTTTGTTTATATGGTTCTGAATTTATCTCCCCTGCTTCATTAACCAAAGTAAATCCAGGAAGACTTCTGAAACCAGGAGTTCAGCCAATGAAAAGATTTAAAAGTTCCTGTGAAAAGATTTAAAGGCATATTTTTGACTTTCAGGTGTGGCATCACCTTTAATAATTTTAAACCTATGATAAGGTCTTTGTGATTATTACTTTTTTTTTTTTTAAAGATTTATTTATTTATTCATACAGGACTGGGGTACAGGCCAGAGGCTCAGGGGCAGTGAGAGGCTTCACCAGAGACAGAGTGGGGAGCAGAACAGGCAGATCGATGAAGTACACTGCTGAGGGAAGCAGCGGGCGGGTCAGGAGAGGTCTGGCTCGCCATGTGGTCTCCTCCGGGGCAGGCGGCAGGCGGGAATCGAACTCATGCGGAAGTGGCTTCAGATTCTTAGTGCTGTGCTTTAACCCGCTGCGCCACCAGGGAGGGCCTGTGATTATTACTTTTTAAACATTCTGTACCTTAATTTATTTTGCTTACTAGTTTAAAATATGTTACTTAGTAATTTAAGATCTATATTCAAGGTTTTTTTTTTTGTCTTTTACTTTCTGTGTATTTTTTAAATATTATAATATAAAAAAATGCCTTGTTAACTCCTAAATTTTTATTTTCAGTTTATCTTCTTTTATGCTGCATTTCCTTTGTGTCCAATATATCAACTGCCCACTTTCTTTGCATCTATGTATACTTCTGCCCAATATTTTAAGGCTTCTTAAGCATCCTGATTTTAATACATGTTACAAAGTTAATTTCTTTTATGTTATAATCTGATATGCCTTTTTTAAATACATGAACTAAGTTCATTTATATTTCTCTATTTGACAGTCAATATAATGATGGTATCCCTCAGCTTTACGAAATTCATAATGATTGAAATCTGCTACCTTTGTCATATATCCTGGGATATATCTGTTCCTCTCCTGTTATTTTGTGCTGCCCTATTAATAGTCCTCAGGTGGTATAGACATTTACTTAGCTCTTAGTTTAATAGAGTTTGCGTTTTGTTTTGACAAAAATATTTTGTTTTATTTTTTACTAATAGATGTACATAGTAAAAAAATCAAAAATTGTAGATAAATTTTTGTGCATTGTGTTTGTAGCCTCTCACTTCACTCTACTAGACTTCAATTTAAATGTTAACAAATATGTATAGAGATTAAGAAGTTTCTCACAAAGCTAATGATATGGTGAAGCTAGGATTTAAACTCAGGTCCATCCAAAACAAAACTCAGCTCTTTCACTAATTCTGTATTTCATCAACAGGAAGTAGATCCTTATTTTAAGAACAGTTCCAAAATGTTTTTTGATGGGTAGTAAGAGATGAGTGCAAGTTCTGAAGATAGTTACTACAGGGAGTAAATGTTCCATGAAAATATTTTGGTGGATGTGTTTAAATATTTATACGAACCTGTTAAAAGCAATTACTTTTTAAATAACTTTAAAGTTATTCGAAGGCTTACTATTTCTAAGTTAATAAATTGATAGCTAAGAAATAAGTTAGATCTAGTAGGTTTGCAGACTATGAGGGAGGTATTCATTTTTGCCCTTACTTAGAGGTTATTGCTTGTGAGAGCTTTATAATTTTATTACAACAGATAAAACATTTTATAATACATAATTTCTATCATTGAGGAATTTATTCACAATGGCAATTTGGAGTATTTTGCAGAAAGTTGCCCCTTTTGTTGAAGGGTGGAAAGATAGTAATGTTCTAGAAAATCTATATTTCCAAAAATTATATTTGTAAGTTTCAATTTAAATCAATATAAGAAAAACATATTTGATATAAACTATGTAACAATATTCTATTATACACAATAATTTTTTCTAATGATTATGTTCAGGATAAATAATAAAATTTATATATGAAGCCTAGTAAGAAAAGCATAGTTTTCTTTGTGTGGTTGTTAAGATACATCATTTTAATCTTACTATTATGATATATAAGAAGGTAATGTGCCATGGCCATTTATTTGTTAATTTGCAATAATGATAAAATTTGATATAATGTTAAAATATTGACAAAGAACTCCAGTAAAATTCTGTTCTGACTGGAAATTTTTTTATGTGTTATTATTTTTTTACAACCTCCTTCATTTTGTACATTATTTTATCTTGGTTGTAATCCCGTGGACTTCCCACCATCAGTTCCCCCATGTGCCAATTGAACTATTTCTTATCAATGTATCTAAAGTACATCATTTTGATGACAGTAAACACAAGATTTTGCTGTGATTATTTTAAAAAATATTGTAGTTTGTTGCCATGTGGAAACAGAGTTATCAGGAGACAATGGAACATTTGTTTTAGACTGTGTTGCAGGAGGTAAATTTTGAATAAAAGAATAAGGTATTGAATGTGTCAATAAAAATCATTCCACAGTGGGTTCAAATCATAGCTTTAGCCACGCAGAAAATAACTTGATGCCAAACTCAGCTTCTGTTTAGTGTTCAATTGTCTGAATTTTCCATCCTTATCTTAACTGGAATTGCCTGTATGAATAAAATAGACCACAGATTATGATGATTTGATTTTTTAAGATGAGTTGATTTAAAAAAAGAAATTTTTTCAAGTAAATATTTTGTATTTCAGTTAATATGATATCATTTAAACTCTTTGAGACACATAATAATACACATATCTGTATTGAAACAAAGAATAAAGTTATAAAATAAGATTTTCTTAAACATGTATGGATGCTATTTAAACAAAATAACAAGTTGGCCTACTATGAAGTTGTAGTTTACAACTCTACCTTTTGAACCATGAACAGTTCTTGTTAGATATTGTATCTGAAAGTGAGAGAAAAAGTTCTTATTTGTGTCTTTTGAATTTCTTTTTTTAATGAGTTGGTAATGTCTGCATTACCCACTGCTGATGTAAACCTGACAGAATTGTCAATTCATTTAGCTACTATCTCAATAGGGGAACAATGCCTGGTGGGAGTGATGATTAAAAAGTAACAACAGAAGCAGAATAACATGGAAAAACCAAATCCATAATGGGAACTTTACTGATGCTGAGAGATGCTGTCACTTCAAAGAACATAATTATGTAATTATGTATATGTTGAGTGATGACCATACTAGAGAGGTAACAAAATGAAAAAAATACTGAACAAACCTCTCTCTCATCATGTGCTCATAACATCAACCATAAGGCATACAGTCCTAGAATTAATGGTATAATTCATGCCTCTCAGATTTTGGCTGTTTTTTTATAAGGAAAAAAGAGGTAATTATGCAATGCATACTGATAGGAAATAAGACAGTAAAAGAGAAGACTACCCTGGAATGTACATTTATTTTATAATATTCTGATTCCTAATTCCATGCATTTTTTAAACAAAGAGGAAGAGGCAGCCCATTGGCACATTGACAGTAGAACTGCCATTTCTGAAATATGTATTACACGCAGATAGAGAAAGAAGTTTTCTGTTTGAGACTGATTCTCTTGTTTGAAAGGTTTGAACAATCTGGAGTAACTAGAATTTCTTTTGAAAGTCATTGGAAAAATCAGGTTTGTTTTTTTTTTCCTTTCCCCACAGAGAAAAAGAAAACCATAGTTTCAGTATTTGCAAAAAATGTCCACATTGTACAATGCATAGAAGACAAATAATAACTTTTGACTAGATGTGCTTGAATGTATAGAATGTCAATGTTTTTTCCTGAACATGAGAAATACAAATTAACTTTTTATAAAGAATACTTTTTTTCCTGTGAAACCTAGAAAAACTACCTTTTAAGAAATACACTGTGTCAATAAACTTTAACACAGTGATGTTATCATATTTACCTTCCTGACATCAGTAAATTCATAGTGACTTACATTAATCGGCATTTAAATGTTTATAACATCAAAGGTTGTCTCAAATCTCTTCAGTTGAAATTCAAATCCTTTCAGCAAGTAAAGGATAAACATGGAGAAAATATATAAAATAATGCCATTTCAACATGATTAAATCAACACTCACAATTACTGTCTGAGGATCAAAAAGCTAAACATAACATACACAATACACTGTTACATGTGATAGAAACCAGTGTGTTCTTGCACAGTCAAGACAAAAATGGTTTCCTTAGAAACAAGACATCATAGGAGAGCTCTCACAACAGCTACCTCTCCATTTGAGGGATTCTTTCTGAGCCTCTGCTTGCAGAAAGCTTGCATGAAAATCAGCTATTGCTTCTTTCAAAGTTGACAGATAAACTCAAGCAGGTAGAAAAAAGATGCCAACAGGTAATAGTATATGGCAACACTCAGGGATGCTTGCACATCAGAAATGATTTGTATCAATCTGTTCACAAACCCAACAGGCTTTTAAGTACAATTGTATTAAAACAAAGAAAAATACGATGAGAAGAAAAGATCTTTTGAGCTTTGTTTTCAGTGATACATGTAAGACATGGGGGGAGGGTTCTGAGGCAAATGCTTTCGAGTACTTGTTTGAAAGGTTTTCACTAAAACAAAAGTGGGAAGGCTCTGCATGGTACAGAGGACCATTTGGGGTGGCAGGAGTCTTTTGAGTAAAATAAAATCTAGCTGGTGGGATAAATGGGGATTTTATAGTGCCTTAACTGTAGGGAAGTAGTGGACATTCATCAAGCTAGGTTAATGGTGGGTGAATGGAAAATGGTTTAAGGTAATTTCCTAAATGGCAAACTATAGTAGGTATAGATTTGCATAAATTGCAAAATGCATTAAAAGGCTCTTTTTTGGCCACACACATATTTTCTCATGACTTCTTTTGAATCCCTTAGAAAATTAGTAGCTGCAAAATTACATCCATTCAGTGTGGACCCTGGGAACTACTTAAGAAGAGGAGTAGAATTAAATGGACTTTTGCATTTAAGCCAGATTGGGCAGTGCCTTTTTTCCCCCTCATGCTTAATTTGCCTACTTGCCATGAGGTCAAAAGCACAATACCAATACCTTTGGAAAAATAAAAAATGCCAGGAGAAAAGTAATATTTTAGTGTAAAGTATAAGACATTGTATTAGAGTAGAGATGCAACATCCTATTTCCAGATGAAATTAATTGGTCAAATAAAACTTATGGGGTAGGGGAGAAAAAGGGAAGTACCAGGCAGTGAGGAAAGAGAAATTGAGGCAGTGAAGAAAGAGAAATTGATTGACATGCAGTCCCTCTTGTATATACACTGCTGGGATTAAAACAAACAGCTTAATGAAAAGGTTTAAAAGTAAAAATAGGTGTATTTTACTATGTTGTAGAGGAAAATGATGATATTTAAATGGGCTGGGAGATAAATTGATCATCAGTATCCAAAGTCAAATAATTTCTAATTAAATAGATCTGGAATAATAGCAGTTATTTTTATAAAATCACATGTTTTTTATATATGCCTCAAAATATAAAAAATCAATACACACCTTCTATTTATATATATGTTAGACTAATAGTGTGTCTGTTAATGAAGGTAATACAAATGAAGATAATTAGGGCTTTATCAAATATGAGCTCCACTAGGAATTGTTTTTCTCTCTTTTTCTTCCATAGTTTTCTGATCACCTAAAAGGTTCTAGTAGTGGTTGTTTCATTGTTGAGTTTAATTAATTGGGCATATAGCACAACCCCACACAAATCTGAAATAAATATGTCATCAATTTTATCTTGCATTTCCTATTGTATTTCTTTCCTACTCTAACCAGGGTAGAATTTATGGCTATGTAAGAGCTGAGAGCCTTCTGTGACTGGGTTTCTTCTTGCTACTACTGTCACTGCCACTAAGTTCCCAAAGGCAGAGAAGTGGTTCACTTTTCTTTGAGTCCCCTATTTCAAATAGTGTATAGTACAGTGAGCACTTTAATAAATGTTCACTGACGAATGCATTGAGTGTTACAAGTATGGAATTCTGGTTCCATAGTAGAATATAATCTTTTAAAGTTTAGTGATTGATGTTAAAAGAATAGTGGCTAAGAACATGGAATTTGAGGTCAAATTTTCAGTTTTTCAATTCAAAGGTGACTTTTATGCTAGAGGTGTAACACATTTGTCACTCAAGTTTCTATTGCTTTCTTGAATTCTTTTTAGTTTTCTTCCCTCTTCTTTTTACTGAAATCAAGAGTATTTCTTTCCCTCTATCTTTTTTATTGAAATCAAGAGTTTTCTTTCCCTCTTCTTTTTACTGAAATCAAGAGGAACACAAACCAAGGACTGCTGAATGTCAATTCCCTTTAGCAGTGAACTTCAAAAATGAATCATAACCAATAGTATAGATGTTGCTGGACTATATCAAAGATTAACAAGTGTACTATACATCAGAATATTAATAGCAGTATTTATTTATTGGTTGATTATTTGTATGCATACTCTATAGAATGAGATATATTGAAAGGAAAAATTCTCCTGCTTAACTGATAGATTTATAC
Organism: Condylura cristata; assembly: GCF_000260355.1. Classification (NCBI taxonomy): domain Eukaryota; kingdom Metazoa; phylum Chordata; class Mammalia; order Eulipotyphla; family Talpidae; genus Condylura; species Condylura cristata. The sequence goes on along the minus strand of NW_004567109.1, from coordinate 43,614,362 downwards.
CATGGAGGATGGTTTGAATCTATCCCTTCCAGTGATCATATCATCTCTTAGAGCCAGTGTTACTACTAGGATCATGGTAAGACTCATCACTAGCACACCGATGCTTTGAGAAGTTTCATTGTGAACCAGGAGCTTTAGAAATACCTGATCTGGAAGCTTGCCTGCTTGAGAAGATCATGGATAATGCTTCTCTATCTTCCCTTCCCTCCACCAGTTGCGCCTTGTCTCAGCAGGCATTCAAAGTTGTGCATCATTCTTTCATGACATTACTCTTCTACATAAAGATTTCTAGACTGGTGAGTTTTTCAGAAACTTGGGACATAAAAAAAATAAAGAAAGAAAAATAAAAAGAAAGAAGCCTCTTAAATAATGCAGCCACAGATGCTCAAAAATAGACAGAGGGGGCATGTAGCAATGAAGAGCCACATAGGGAGGTTATGTAGGAAGCCCGTGGAGTGATGTGTAAGCTATATTAGACTTTGCTGTCTAAAAGAAGTGCTAAGTCTCAGATGTTTTCCTGAAAAATACTCAAAAACTTAAAAATTAGCATTAACACATATATGAAATACACCAGAAGGAAGGATTGTTAGAAAATATAACTAAGCTAGTAAGAATCTGATTTCCCCATTTTGCATATCAGATAACAAGAATCCTACATCATGGTCTTGTCTAGGGTTTCAGGCTTTGTTTACTATGAAGAATTTTACTAGATCTCAATTTTTTGACTACTTATATTTTTAGTGAATTATAGGAGAGAAGTAAATGAACATGAGATTAATAGAATTATCACCATGGCCTAGCTATCCAGGATAACTTGGAAAAATTCTGTCCCTTCATTAATGTGCCAGTTCTTCCTTTTGACAGTGGTCAACTTCCAAGTAATCCAGTTTGCAACCATCTTCTTTGAAATGATTCATTCAACCTCATAGTTAGAACATTGGACTTTTTTCTTTAAGCAAAGCTTATTAACAACGCATATAATTGAGTGCCCCATTTCTCTGTTTTGAAGCCCAAGACATGAAGAGAAAACAGCTCCATGTTGCTTTTTTGTATAGTCCCATCCAAAGATGAAAGTGTTTGCATCTAGAGAAATAATTAACAACAGTATGAAGGGTAGTTGAAGAAACTTTGGAAATAGAATTAGCCTCAGGCTATTTAACAACAGTAGATTTGAGGTACAGATGGTTTATATGCTATCTTTATTAATGATTTACTTGGAAGTAGAAGTAGATATTAAGTTGGTAAAGTTTTCCCAGTATACTAAATAGTCTCTGAGAGTAATTACTTTAAATGATTGTGAAAAACTACAGATGGAGTATTAGTATGTTCCCAGAGAACATTACATGAACCTAAAATATTGTGTGTGGTTAAAAAGCATACTGAGCTATGTATGTAGACATTTCTTTAAAAGATTTATTTATTTATGCATACAGAATTGGGGCATAAGCCAGAGGTGCATGGGTGGTGAGTCACCTCCGGGGCCCGGGATGGTACTCAGAATCCAGTGTGCAGTGCTGTGTCCTAACCTATTGTGCCATCAGGGAGGACCTGTATGTAGACATTTTTAACCTTGTGACAGTTCAATCATGTATTGTGGGGGCTAGAGTCAAATAGGTGTTTAAAGTGTGACAATAATGGGAAATAAAAGTACCTTGTGAGAAATTCATAATCTAGATGACAGCTGCCATTATCCAGGGTCTCACTTCTTTATGTGATTATTTCAACTGAGAAATACCAGAGAGAATAGGTGTTTCAAGTTAAAAAAATATATAATGTTAAAAAATGGTTGTAAGAAAAATCTAAACTGTTTGTAAATATCATATTTATTTGGTGATAGCAAGTATCCTTAGGAGAAACATTGTGTTCAAAACTATGAAAACCAATGAGAAGAATGAAGCTTTTCTTTTTATTTAATTGACTTATTATTTGATCAATGGAATGCTTAATTCAAACTAAAATTATTAGATTAAACATGATATCACCATGGAATACAGAGTAATTCACATCACAATGATAAATTACATTTATTGTTTTTAAATGCATTTGATTAGATGGCTACCTCTATATAAAATATCAGTCAAATATGAGTTCATATAAATTCTCTCTCACACACAGAATTGCAGTTAATATATTAACTCATTAGATTTTCACTTGCTTGTCCTCTTTTAGGAGTTAGACAACCTTGTCTAATTACTACTTAACCATGTACACAAGTTCAGGCAGGAATGAATTCTATAAGCAGTATTAGGAATATAGTATGTGTCAGGCATTAGGCCTAGATGGGAAATACAAGACTAGGTCTTGCCCTTTGAGGAATAGATGATACTTAATTATATTTCATTATACTACAAAAAGGAATCCAACACAAAAAAAAATCAGGATACTTTAGAAACCTAGAGAAATTACCATTTAACTCATTCTGAAGTACAGTGAGGAAATATTTTTGGAACACATGACCAAGTAGTTACAATTTGAAGTACAAATAGGCTATTTCAAATTACAAATGGATAAGTATATTCATATCACCTCTATGAGGTGAAGAACATGTTGCATGTATTATAAAATTCCAACTGAAATGTATATATTAAAGAGTGGAAAGTGTATGTGTACATTTATGTGTATTTGTTGATATAGGAGTAAGTGTGTATGTCTGTGGGGGCGGGGGGATAAACTAGGGTTGGAGGACTTTTAAGGCACAAATTTTGTCATTCATGGAGGGGGGAAAAGTAAAATAGTTTGACCCCTCTATGATAAATGTTCTCTGAACACATTTTGTAAATTTTAATCCAGGGAACCTTAATAGGCTTGTTCTATCGGATCTTGACTGCTGTGAAATAGTCTCAGACCTGAAATGTGGAAAATATCAAAAAGCCTCTTTGGCTCATTTCAGAATGAAGGTCACATCCATATTAATTGCCCTTATAGTGAAACCTTCCTGGAGGCCACCTGTCAGAACATCTGGAGTTCGTGTTACTGTTGCTTCCAACACCGCACCATTTCTATCCCTACTCTGACTTCAAAGATCCATCACGGTTGATAGTAAGGGCCTGGGAAGGGACACAACAGAGATCTACTGGCCCAGACTCAGGCCTCTCTCAGAATACTAATATTCCCTTTTCTCAGTGTCTGAACCTGGCAAAAGAGAGGTCATTTAGATGTGATATTTCCAAAATGCCCTGTGAAAAGATACTTATTAGGAAAAATGTAATTTGATTTTCTAGGTTTCTCTCAGATTTTAGATTAAACATTAATAAAAATAATCTGTTTTACATATCAGTAAAATAAACATCCTCACTTCAGGATCCTATTGTACATTTGGGTTCACTGCAATTATTGTGATCTTAGTCTTTTTTTGAGACACAGGGAAGAAGGAAAGAATGCATGTGAAGTTGTCAGTGGGTATTACAGGCCTGCAGGGTAGAATGAAACTCACACTCAGGGGAAGAGTATCTAATAGATTCTGTTAAAAGAACTAAATCTCTCAGGTGGAGTCATATTTCCCTAACCTGAGTTTGTGGAGGTCAACAGCTTAAGTTGTCTACAAAGATAAGGGCTTAGAAGTCCTGTTGGTAAGCCTTTCATTAAAGTACCCCCTAGGGGTTTAGTTTCTTCTCTACAAGGCTAAAATTGCTTGCTTCTTAATTCTTCTTAATTAGTTATTGAAAACTTGTTGCTAACACCTGGTGTACAGGGAATAAGAAATATTCCGTAATGAAACAGTGGCGAGACAAGAGTATTCAAGTAAAGAGGTTTCTTTGCTTCAAGATTTATCTTAGATTTTGTATGTTAATACACAAGGCAACCTCAAAGGATGTGATTTGGAGGTATAGTTCTTAATCTCATTTTCCTACCTTATCTGTTTTAAGTTGTTTTTATTTTTTTTTCTCCCAACATATGTCATAAAATACATGTTAGGAAATTCTGGCTTAGTTGTTGTTTTTCAAGTAGATTGATGTCATGTGACTATCTGTTAGCATCATACTATAGTCACATAAATAAGATCATCATTGCCCAAGATTGGTCCCGATGCTTCTTGTATCTAATTCGGTAGTGGGTCTGATTCTCTTATTTTACAACCTTGCCTAAACTTTTGACCGGTTTGTGATCTACCTAACCCACTGGCCCAAGTTTTCTTGTTATTTTGTTATTTTGAATGAGGACACAGACAATAAATAAACAAGCAAAAGAAGAGTATGTTAGATAGAAGTCTTTGCTATGGAGAAAAGTACAGAAGGGGAAGCAGTAAAAGTAATGAAGGGTGAGCTATTATTTCATTTAAGAAGTCTACAAATAACAGTTTTAATTAGGTTATGGTTTGTCAGGGACTTATCATAGGTGCACCGCTGACTGATAATAACAGCAGTAAATTAGGTGAGCTTCATGGTAATTTTGGGTGAAATAATTTTTTCAGGGTCACCATTAACTTTGAGAATCACTGACTATGCAGTTACATGTTTGTTTTCTTAGTTCAAGTTCACTTAGCTGGAAGGTCTCAAAACCATTTTCCTTTCCTATCCCAAACCACTAAGAAAATGTTAGTTGAGATCATTCTGATTTTCTTTCAATGGAGTTCTAAATCTCAATTTAAGCTATACAGAAAAAGAATTTTTCAGTTCTTGTGTATGCTTTTATAAGTATGCCAAACTCTAGAAAAGTTATAGTCTAATTGCATGATTCTTATTACATAATAGCCTTCTGTTTTGAAGCTCAATCACCTTTTACCTTGCTAAAGTGACATGCATTCTTAAAATTTCATTTTCCCCTATTTTTTCTTTTTTAAATATTTATTTATTTATGCATACAGAACTGGGGTATAGGCCAGAGGTGCAGGAGAAGTGAGATTCTTCACCAGAGACAGAGTGAAGAGCAGAACAGGCAGACAAATTACGCTGCTGAGGGGAGCACTGGGCAGGACAGGAGAGGTCTGCTGTGCCATGTGGATCACCTTCCGAGTGGGAGACTGAACTCTCACTGAAGTAGCTGCAGCTAGCTTGCTGTGGCTCTGTCCTAACTTGTTGTGCCATGAGGGAGAGCCGACCCCTATTTTTTCTAAGAAAAATTTTATTAAAAAGAAAGTATTTAGGCCCTCCCTGGTGGTGCAGACGGCTAAAGCACAGCACTATGAAGCTTAAAGCCACTTTCGCATGAGTTCAATCCCCCCCTGCCCTGGAGGTGATCCACAAGGCTCGCCAGACCTCTCCTGGCCCGCCCACTGCTACCCTCAGCAGTGTACTTCGTCCATCTGCCTGTTCTGCTCCCCACTCTGTCTCTGGTGAATCCTCTCACCCTCCGCATCTCTGGCCTGTACCCCAGTTCTGTATGAATAAATAAATGAATCTTAAAAAAAAGTATTTAAAATTTTATTTGAGGCATTTTTATATTTTTAAAAAGTAATAGCACTAAAACAGCCATAGTAATAACAGCATCACTAATAACAGCTTAGTTTATTTTGCATATCCCATTATAAATTAACTTCTACAACAAACTCTCCTGTGTTTTACATAGTTATGCATTTTAGAAAGAAACCTAGGACACAGATTTGGTCTATATTAGCCCATATTTTGTGGCTGATGGCACGATACCAACTTTGGAAATAAAGATTTCTCATACTGTAAGTAAAGGATTTTCCAGAGTTAGTTGTACTAGTTTAAAATACAGATTTCTCAGTTCCCCCTTCAGATAGGTAGGTCTGTGGTTATCTGCAGTTTTACTAGGTTATCTCAGGTGATTCTGATGCAAAAGATTTTAAGTCAAAATTTTTGACACCTGTTTGATAGGAGCGTAAGTAACTCCTTAAGCTAATGGGTCTACCAGATAAGAGAGACTTGGACAGGCTTTGAAACATTAAAAAAGTATGGGTTCAACCTTGATCCTGGCCTTTTTTTTTCTTTTTCCCTTCATACAGTGTTAGTTTTGTGATTTGATCTATGTCTGATGACTAGTTACTCATCACTCTAAGGAAGTCTCAGTTCCCTGCTTACCAGAGAACTCTTCGTTAGAATCCTTGAAAAAATTTCATCCTAATACTGGAGAACAAGTTAGTAACCACATTATTTTTAGTATCAGAGAACAAAGACCAATTTTACATGAAATATAAAGCATCCTGCTATTTTATTCAACTGTATGGGTAAAGATTTTAAACTAAATACAAAAATAACAGAAACATTCAAGATTTTTAGAGCAAATATTTTAATGAAATTAATCCAAATATGTTACTTAGTATTGCATTGAAGCCAAATTCATATTTTTGTTTATACAAAGTTCTTGCTGACTTTATTCAAAATGAAAAAAGTCAGAAGAAAAAAGGTATTGAAACCAACTTGAGAGTTTTGTGTTCTATATAAAAACTTTCACAAGTGAATAAGATGTTTTTCATGATTTCAAGATTTTATAGTATCATCCCAAGCAAATTCTTTGTGTAAAATCTGAAATGACATTTAATTATGCCGTTTTTAGGAGGCAAGTACATTTTTATAATTCAAATGCTTTATTTTATGTTTTTTGTAGTTTAAGGGAAAAGATAGGCATATGTTTTCCTTTCTATTGAAAAGCTGTGAATTCTAGCAATGGATTAGTTTCAAAGATCTGTTAAAGCTAACTCTTGAAAATTCCTTTAAATACCCAAGGGAAAGATATTGAAGATAAAGCAATTTACAATCCAAAATTTCACTGAGGTCATCATTTTCTAAGGTGTATGATCTATCAATATATCTATCTAACTAAATAGATGAATCTTCCTAGTGAGTTAATATGATTTCAGCTGGGATGTCCTCCTTTAAAATAATGTGGTTTTTTTTTTCCCCACTGACTTAATGGCTCACGATTTTGGGAATTTTAATTGTGGAGTTAATTGTGGAGTTATTGTAATGATGTTGATTGATCAAGATGCCGTATGTATTGACATTGTAATGGACTTGACTGATGGAGAGATGGAACAATTGAAATAGAACAACATACCTATTAAAAAGTAAATGCTTGTTTGTAAAGACAATGATAGATTAAAAACTTTGTCATAATGAGAGGACCTTCCTTTAAAACAGGTGATTCTGATAATATGTCTCTGAAAAGTGGTAAAAAATAGGAAGCAATGTTTTTTAAAGATTTATTTATTTATTCATACAGGATTGGGGTACAGGCCAGAGGTGCAGGGACAGTGAGAGAATTCACCAGAGACAGAGTGGGAGCAGAACAGCCTGACTGATGAAGTACACTGATGAGGGGAGCAGCAGGCAGGTCAGGAGAGGTCTGCCACACCATGTGGATCAGCTCTTGGGCAGACTGGGATCAAACTCATGCTGGAGTGGCTTTAGCTTCTTAGTGCCATGCTTTAACCCGCTGCACCACTAGGGAGGGTCATAGGCACCAAATTTAAGACAATATGAATTTATGAATTCTATGCCATGGTCCTGAAGGTTTCTCCAGGGTTTGGTGAGAATCACCTGGTGCTTTAACTCTGAGAATTAGCCATTCCCTCCCTGTAGATGAGTAGTCGACTGCCAGTAACTCTCCTGCCAGGTTTCTACCTGCTCTGTATCGCTTTGTAAACCTTCCCCTTTCGCTGCCAAATGACTTGTATGCTTATATTTTAATATGGGTTCCTCCAGTAAATTCATATTGTAGTGATATGCAAGGCATATCATAAATGAAACCTTCCCATTCTGTTGGGAAGGTTAGAACTTTCTGATCTGAAACTGATATAACAAAGGCTCATTTTCTACCAACAAAGCCAGTTAGCCAGGATATGGGAATCAAATTTCAGCAGAGCAGTAGTGTCTGAGAGAAACTTTCAAATCACATCATGTAGTTGACATCTCATTTCACTTATGTAAAAATTAGGAAATGATGCTGAATATGACAGCATCCAGCACCTGCTATTTCTTAAGGGCTTAAGAAAACCTTAAACAGTATGTTTTCAGAGATTTGAAGGAAATGAATAAATGTTAATCACTCTGTTTCATCTAGGATTCCCTTGTTTTATAAAAAAATCAACTGTGTTTATATTACTGGTGATTTTATATTTCATATCTTTCTCTTCTACTCTTTCTTTATTATGAAATTCTTGGAAATTTATCACAGCATTTAGCTCTATGTATTTAATAGAGATTTGTTGAAGAGTAGGTGGGTACTAGAAAATTTAGCTTCTATTGCCTATCAAGGCAGGAAGGAAGAAAGGAAATATAGACACCCAGAGATGAACAACCAGGACGCAAGGTAAAAACATGCTAACCACTTGCCACTGTGTTCATTGCTTGTAGGGTGATAAGGCCATTGTCTGTGCCTTCAAGAGAGCAGAGTTCAAAGTACAGGTCTTCTATTTAATGCTTGACATTTGGTAGAGCACTTTAAATACTTAATTTCAGTTTTTAAATTAGGTTTTCCTATAGCTACTTCTATAGACTCATATGATTATGAAAGGCACATACCACTCTGCCTGAAAGTTTTTAGTCTTTTTCTTAAATAAACAGCGACCTTATAGCCTGTGCTCTGGAAGGAGGATAATGATTTTATTTTAAACTTTGTATTTCTGAGTATCTGTCTAGAAGCCTTGCGAATCAGTCAGGCTTAACTTACAAAGTGGCAGATCTCTCCCTTCAGGGCAAACACATCAGCTGCTGTGTTTACAAAACTGGTGAAGGCATATTCCTCTTTCTCTTTTAAAGTTTATTCATGCTTCCATGTGCTCAAGGAGGCATGACTAAGCTGCATGGCATGAGGAAGATTCAGGAAGCTCAGTCTTAATAGCTATAGAACCTGGTTCTAGCAATGCAGATTGATTAAAGTGGCACAGCTCTTATAATTTGTTTTGTGCATAGAAAGGTAATTTTTACATATAAAAAGGAACTTCCCTCTATCAGGCAGCATCCAGGCACACTTTCCCATTATTGAGCTGCATAAACTACTGAACTGAGAATCAGGAGCTATGGGTGTGTTTTATGTCTCTCGTCTTGTTTTTTGACCTTGACTTTCGTCCATGACTGACTATAGGAAAAGGCAGAACAGACATTCTATATTATTAATAATTATCAAGTGTGACCATTTCCATCTCCATCCAAAAAATAAAAGAAAAAAACCTCAGGTTCTGCTCTCATTTACTTCTTTAGCAGTTTTTTCTATGATTTAGACGTTAAAAACTAATACTATAATTTTTTTTAACATAAATTTGGTTTCCTAAGTCTCTGACAACCTTGACACTGTATTGCAATGGGAATAACTCCTAACTCTCTAGCATGGCCTTCAAAGTCCTTCACAAATAAATTTTGCCTTAAGAGCTGAATAAACATGGACAGACCAGGACAGACTAGTCCAGACAGTCCTTTCTACCTCTTCTCTCACCTTTCCACTTCTCCATCCTTTCTCCTCAGTATGTCTTATCATGAATTACTCTCCCTCCAGGAAATACAGAGTACTTTTCCCTAGTATTCACTTTGCTGATGCTGTTCCTCTAACTTAAGACTACCTTTCTCAGGGCAAACACATCAGCTGCTGTGTTTACAAAACTGGTGAAGGCATATTCCTCTTTCTCTTTTAAAGTTTATTCATGCTTCCATGTGCTCAAGGAGGCATGACTAAGCTGCAGGACTACCTAGAAAAAAAAAATCTTCCCTATAGCTTTCTCTTTTTCCTCCTTAACCAGAAATAGTTGCTTCTTTACTATATATATATATATCTATAGATATATACAAATATCTATATACATCCATATATTATATACATATCACATTATTGTATATGTTAGAGTAATGTTACCTATGGTTTCTCCTGTTAGACTTTGAGATTTCCAAAATCAGGTACTATTTCTTGTTTGTTTTGATTTCCTTGTGCTTTATATTGTTCTTGTCTAGATCTAGTGCCAACTCCATAAATATTTTATGGATGGCATTGAATTTTTGGTAAACATTATTTTATGTGGTTTTATGGTTTTTGTTTGTTTGTTTTTTCACACTTAAGATAAGCAGATTTAAGATCATGATTCCTGCAAAAATACAGTTTAATTGATTGTTTCAGGAGGAGGTAAGCAAGTATTAATACAAATACCTACCTTTATTGAATGTATATTATGTACTTGACACTATATTAATGTTTTTAATGTTATATAATTAAATGTAGTATATCTGAATATAGGTATTGTTACAATTTGCAGATAAGGAAAATTAAGCAATGAGAAGAAAAATAGCTTGACACAATATCATGGCTATATATGATATAGTCCAGATCTGAATTCAAGTTTCTTGGCTCCATTCTATGTAAGGGTTTGCCTAATTTCTCTTACTCCCCAAACATAAATCCATTGGCAAGTCTTCCTGATATTACTCTAAATAGTCTCAAAGCCATGTACTTTCTTTTGTACCATCTTTTGGTCCTAGCTGTCATAATTTCTATATGGACTATCTCAGTAACCTCTCTGGGCTACTTGTGCTTATACTTGTCTTTACTCATACTTCATTCTTCTCTCATTCTCAGAATCTTATTTTTTATACATATTTGCATGTCATTTTCTGTTTAAAGCCTTTTCAATGACTGTCCCTGAAATGTAGCATGAAATCCAATGCCCTTCCTATAACCTAGGTATATGGCCCCAGTCTTCCTTTTAGACCACCTGTCATATTTACTCTCTTTACAAAGAATGCTACAGTTGCTCAGCTTTCCTGCTTATTTTCCAAAGCCTCCAATTTTGCTCATACCATATGGCGTTTGCATTTGCTGGACCCTCTGCTTAAAGAATTACTCCTCTAGATAACTTCATGACTATATTTTACTAATCATTTAGATAGATGTCAGAGGGGCTTTTCAGCCAATACAGGAAATCCACAGCTTCTGTTACTTTGTGTTATGTTACCATTTTTTTCCATCTGCCCAAAATTTACTGCTTTTGAAATCATCTTACTTGTTTATTTTTCCTGATAAGAATAAAATTTCAGGATGGTAGAGATTTTCTTTACTACACTAACCCCTAGCTTCATCAAAGTACATATTTCAAAATTACTTTATGTCATTGATAGATGGGAAAATGCATGCATGACTTTCATTTGCATTTTCCAAACTGATTAACACTTCTTTCATTTGGAGTTCTGAAACACTGTCTTTCAGTCAGTGCTGTGCTTTTATGGAGAATGAAATCAAATAGATTTGATCTAAAATTCTGGTCCACCATTTACCAGAGTTGTGACTTTGGGTTCCTTGAGGCCATCTCTTTAACAGCAGAGCTCCTAAAACATTGCAATACTATCTGTCAAATAATGGCACAATGGCATTTAATATTTTAAAACTATTTTAATATGTAAGATCACAAGAAATTCAAAGAAAAAAAGTACCTAAGATTAGTCCTGAAAAAAGAGCTATTGAATTCCTTATGGTATGCAAGAGATACAACTGGCTTCAGAGAATTTTTATTTAGGTTGGAATAAGGATGTTTAGGCAGTGAGGACTGTGGTATTAGGGACAAACATGCAAAATAAGACTCTTTTGATGTATTAAGGGTAGAAAAATTCTTCCAAATTAGAACGCCTCATTTTAGAATAATAATTTAGATGAGATTTATGGGAAAGATGGCAAAAATTATAAAACTGAGACATAGAATGAAATCAAGAAGGCTCTTAATTCCTATGCCTAATCAAAACATAGAATTTGTCCATGTACTTTATTCTATAAAACAGATTAAAATATAACTTGAAATATTAATTATGCTGTAGCTATATTATACTATTTTTTTCTAAATTCACATTAATAGTATTATGTTGTATTTTCACATTTGTCAATAAAAGTTTCATCATAATTATTCACAATTCATTATTTTGAACTATTAAGAAACTGTCATATGTATGTATGTATACATATACATATACACATACGCATTTTAAGAATTAAAACAGATAAAATGGTTTTAGCTATATGTGTGTTTTTAAGAAGGTATTTTAAAGTAAATAATTGGGCTAAATATTTGTAAATCAGATTGGGGAATGTCTGGTTAAGAGAAAGTCAGTAACTGGATAATTTAGATACCTTAGGTGCCTCACACTGTGCTAGGTGCGTTCACACATTTTGTACATCATTTATAATAAGTTTTCATATTCTGGTGACATTAATGCAGCTTCCTTAATTACAAACAAGCATCAACAATAAAAAAAAAAGTAATGCCTGGATTCAGATCCATGTAAAATATTCAGGTTATTTTTTCATTATTATTAAATGATCTCTATAATTTTGGCTATGTGGTATTTCATACATTTCTTAGGGACCCCATCGCAGAATACTACTAATACAAAAAAAAAAAAATAGAAATTGACCCTGAGTCAATCAGGTATTTCAAAATTATCGAAGATATGAAAATTCAAGTACAACTATGAAAAATGCATTGAGGAATGTAGAAGAATGAAGTCAGAATAGCTGAAGGTAACTACTGATTCTCTTTGAATTTATCAAAGTTATCAAGTCAGCAGATTGATATTCTGATGGAAAATAAAAGATTTATTGGTAGGATAGTGAGTAAATTGCTGCATAAATGATTCACAAACAGTTTTTGCAATACAATGGAAATCTTTACCTAAATATTTTGTTCCAGAAGGAATTCACGAAATTGGTGTATTTTTTGTTTTGTTTTTTAGCTTTTTGAGGTACCATTTTCTAGGAGAATTTCCATATCTGCTTGCTTGGAGCCATGTCAGTAGCATGTTGTGCTTCAGACTGTAGGAAGGAGAAATTATGGCGCTCGGAGCAAACCATTTCCTTTGAAGCGCTGAGCTGTTGGTTTCATTCATTATTTCTTTTTTCATCTCATTGGTGAGAACTTAGCAATTTGACCATACCAAATTACAAGAGAGACTAGGAACTGTTAGACTAATTGAGTGGGTATATAACCCTAAAACTTTAACATTATGTTAAAAGGGACAAATGGAGTTGGGTAGACAATACGCTCTCATCCACTAAAGGGTTATTTCTCTCACTGACTTATAAATGCAAGTAATTTCTAGCAGTTATTAAAAATAATGCTTAAATATTTCTTAATTTTTTTTAAGCAATGCACATTTTTTTTAAAGTCAAAGCCTACTTCAAGGTGTTTCTAGGGTGTATAAGCAAACTTTGCATGGATTTATTATTCAAAAGTATCTTTTATTTTAGCAGAGATCCATTCACTAATTATAATTGTACTATACACCCTCTATTCATGCATAACCATGTTTTTAGCATTGTGATTCTCCTGATACATATTGAGCTCCAGTGGTTCCCCTCTATATGGAAATCTATGGGCAGTTTCTCCCCTGCCTTATCTAATAAGTGTTGGCATCTGTTCCTGTCCCTCTGTTCATGCTTGCACAGTCAAACCACAACTGACTAATCACTTTGATTTGGTCAGTTGTTTTTATAGAGCCTGAATTAGAGACACAGAAACTGGGTATTCTCACAAAGGATAAGATTGTGCATTAACTACAGTTGAAACCAATTTCAAGTTTAAATCTGGCTTTTTTAATGTATTGTAAAAGTACCTACTTAAAATTCTATATAAATAATATAGTATAATAAAACATGAGCTGATACACATGTTAGTTCAAACTACCTGGGCAGATTATAGTTTTTTTTTAATATTTATCTTTATTTATGCATACAAGAACTGCAGTATAGGCATGAATTGCAGGGGCTGAGAAGATTCACCAGAAACAGAGTGGGGAGCAGAATAGGTGGCTCTACTGAAATACACTGCTGAGGGGAGCAGCCAGCAAGACAGGAGAGGTCTGCTGTGCTATGTGGGTCAGCTCCCTGGCCAGGGAGTGAACGCTGGCCACAGTGGCTTGTGATAGCTTGATAGTGCTGAGACTTTAACCCCTGCGCCACCAGAGAGATGCAAATTTTCACTTTTTATAAATCATTTTTTATAACTAGGCAATTCTATATTTTAGTGCAAAGAAGGTTTTTTTTTTTTTCTTCCTAAAACCAAATGTGACACAGGGAATCACCTAAAACAAAAGTGAGTCAATAGAAAAGACCCTCCTGCTATCCTAGGCTTTCAGCAATACACGTGGAGAGAATTTCAGTGATTGTGTGTTAATGCAGAAATGTTTTGCATGGATCTGTATATTCAGGAACACATAGTTGGTGGTGGTCCATGCTTTATTTCATTTCACTTAATCATAAATACTACAATGCAATGAGATATAATTCATCTTTACCCATAGGGCTACACTATTTCATTGTATAGATGTATACCATCATTTACATAATTAGAATTTATTGATGGACTTCTAGATTGTTTCCAGATGTTAGTTATTATGCATAAACCTGACATTTACATTCTTGTGCATGAATCTTCCTTTAGATGTGCAAATGTACTTTTAAGAAAAATTCTTACACACATGTTCTTAAAAAGTTTCCTTTTACTCTGATTTTGCTATTCATGTAAAATTTTGAGGACAAATATATATACATATTAATAGAATGAACTATAATTCAAATTTTGAGGAATTATAAAAGATAAAGCAGTGCAATAAGATATAAATAAGACATTATTATATTATTTATTAAGTCTATGCAAATCCATCATCTGTCATCCATCCACAATCTATTTACCTAATTTTTATACTTTTTCAGTCTTATCTAGACTTTAGTGCCTCTATCCCTTATCCCCTAACTTTGCTGAATGTTGCCTAAGGCTATTTCTTCCTGGAAGATGGTATCAGTTTAGGGATTTCTTTTTTAAGAAATCACCTACTCGGCCCTCCCTGGTGGCTCAGCGGGTGAAAGCACTGCACTACAAAGCTTAAGCCACTTCCACATGAGTTCGATTCCCATCTGCCCTGGAGGAGTGCACATGGCGAGGCAGACCTCGCCTGACCCGCCCGCTGCTCCCCTCAGCAGTGTACTTCGTCGATCTGCCTGTTCTGCTCCCCACTCTGTATCTGGTGAATCCTCTCACCCTCCGCATCTCTGGCCTGTACCCCAGTTCTATATGAATAAATAAATAAAAATCTTAAAAAAAAAAAAAAAAAAGAAATCACCTACTTCTGAATCATGTTGATTTGCTACAATTTTATATTCCTGCTTCAGTACCTAACCTCACTCTTCAATTTCGGTAGTGAGTTTTGTCCTTGTCTTCCTCACACTCCATAACATTCATTTCTTTTAAATGAAGCAGGCAGTAAATCCTTCGCTATTTTTTTGTATGATCTCATCTGTTTTTAATCAATAAACAATTCTTATACTACTTCATAGTTGTCAGCAACAATTCCAATTTATCTTTTTATATCTTTGCTAGCCATTTCCTTGGGAACCTGAAAGGGAGTCAGGTTCTAAAAACTTAATTTTAAAGTGAATGTGGCCAGTATGTTTGCACACGTGTATATGTCCATGCACCAATTATCATGTTGTACATCTTAACTATTTTACAAGTTAATTTGTCAATAATACCTCAACAGAGCTTTGGGGAAAATTAAGTGAATCTGTTCAACTCAACATACTTCTCCAGTTACCAAATTTAAAAACAAAATAAAAGCTTTGACTTAAATTCGTATTGAATAGGCGACATTAATTTATATTCTTCTCTGGTTCTCCTTTTACATAATTCTCATTTTTTTTAAAATTATGAATCCACATTCAATATTAAGAAAACATAGTAAATACTAGAGATTTAATGTCTGACTGTCTAATAGAGAGTAAGTACCAAGTTTTTATGAATAACTTCATTTAGAATTTGCCTTTACATAAGGATATTACTATTGTTACTGCTATCATTTCTATCCTTATTTTACCATCATATTTTCACTAATACTTTTAGTTTCTATTGTTATATTTTCTTCTTCTGGATGCTGTCATTCTTAGGTTGATCTGTTTTCAGTGTTCTTATCATCTCCTTTCTTATACTTCAATATTCCTTCTTGTGTTTTTTTCTTCATTTTTCTTTTATTGTCATGGAGTCTCATTTTCTTGTCATCAATGATCTGAATTTCTCTCTAGCACCATTCTACCTCTTTTGTGCAGGGCATTCTCCATTATAATTCTTACACATTAATTCTGCTATTGATCTTTAAATACTTGAAGTGATTTCCTACTTTTCTATAATACTCATTGCATTTTTTATCAATATTTTTAATTTATCTATCTATCCAAGCCTTTTAGCCTTTTATAGAAACTTTTTTTTTCTGGATTTTTTTTTTCCTGCTGGGATAGTTAACTCATAAATTTCTATTTTATTAATTATTATTATTATTATTTCTTTTAAACTGATACTTCCTGGTATTTTCTAAAATTTTTTGCTGTTATATTTTACCTACATGGACACCATTTGCTTTTCTTTATTTGCCTTCAATTTGGCAGTTATTTTTAGCTTTAGCATTTACTTTCAGATCACTAATACCATCAGAATTGTCCATTTGTATTACTCCCTACAGGTCAATTTAAGTAGAAAGCCAAGTTAGTTATAGAACCTCGGTCATGCTTTATAATCACACAGGCACTTCTTTAACATAAGTCTATCGGACCTGGGGTGAACAAACTGTCTTGCAAATTCTTTGTCTCACTTGGAAAGTATAGTGAATGAATGAATTCCATCTTTGTGGGCAAAACCACCAACACTGGCCTTGACCTTCAGAAAACATTTTCTTTACAGTGCTTTCTCAGTACAACACAGTTCTGTCTCATCAGTCAGTATACTAATTTTATGTGCCAATTATATTATATAAGAAGGAGAAAGAAAGTTGTAGATGGAGAAAATGAGTGGACCAAGCTTTCTCTTTGGCAAATATAGTATGTCTTTTGTGTGAGGGAAATGCCTTATCTTTATCTTTTCTCATCTGTAGGATAGAGCATATATCATATGGTCCAAAATTAATTAATTTTTTAGTCCATAACAAGTTTTTTTTTTTTTTTAATTCTACTCTCAGTAATGGAACTAGTGGACATTTCTCCAGTATTGTAGCATATATCTGTTTTTTTTAAATAATTGGTTCTGCAATTGGCTTTTTAAAAATAATAGTTTATTTTTACATCATTTTGTGCCTTTTTCCATCTTAGTTGCAATTGGTTATTTTTATGTCAGTAAAAGTTATGACTGAGTGGGAGCAGTTTGACAGGAACTTTTCTGATCTTAGCTGTGAATCCCAGGTACTTCTTCAATATTGCAAATGGAATGACTGGTACCTTAAAAAAAAAAGAAACTTATTTGTCTTTCTCAATAGGAGTTTTGGTTATTTTCTCCCCTGCTCTAAAACATATTAGGGTCACTATTTCCCCCCATCAAGCTGTTTCTTCCACATACCACTCCACTGGGATGATTTGGTGCCCTCTGCACATTTACCCATGCTGTTGCCCTTCATCACCATTCTTTATGGCTTATGCCAAATGTTGCCTTTATTCTTTTCTAATGTATCAGTTTTTTAATATCTTCAAAATCTTTGCATAATTTGTTCATTGCATGATCTCATGTTTTTAATTTTTTTCTGCTATGTCTGTGGCTGTTTTGTTTCCATTTTGAAATTCCATTTTCTTAGTTTTTCTAAAGACTTATTTTTTATTAACCTTTTCAGTACACATTATTTTCAAATACTCAAATTGCTCTCTCTCTTCTGATTATTTGCTACAGTTTCCTTCCATCTTCTTTCATTCTTATCCTGTTCATTTGTGTTGTATCTTCTGAAACAACATATAGCTAGATCTTGTTAGTTTTCTTAAATAGAGTTTAGAGCATTTATCATTTAATCAGTAAGGTTAATATATACAGAATTTTAATTACTGATTTATTCAGACTTTCGCTTGAATTTAATTTATCCCATTATATTTTCCTGTAGTATGAAAATTTTTCCATTAAAAATATCAGTGAGGGCCCTTCCTGGTGGCGCAGCGGGTTAAAGCACAGCATTGAAAAGCTAAAACCACGTCCGCATGAGTTCGATTCCCACCTGCCCCGGAGGAGACCATACGGCGTGGTAGACCTCTCCTGACCCGCCCGCTGCTCCCCTCAGCAGTGTACTTCATCAGTCTGCCTGTTCTGCTCCCCACTCTGTCTCTGGTGAAGTCTCTCGCCACCCCTGAGCCTCTGGCCTGTACCCCAGTTCTGTATGAACAAATAAATAAATCTTAAAAAAAAAAAATCAGTGAGATAGGCCATGTTTTCTTTGTTCATTGTTTGCATTATTGCCGTTCTGATTGTTCTCTTAGATGATAATAGCTATCTCTATCTCTGAATAAAGTACACAATAAGTGTGGGATTGTACTCTTGTGGTTGACTTGGTGGGTGATAACCATGTCTATTTCCATTTCAACAGTACTTTATTCTATTCTTATAGGCTCAGACACTCACTATTTATGGTAAATTCCTTCAATTCCCCCCCCCCCCCAATCAAGCATAATCTTATTAAATCTTTCTAACATTGTACTCTGGGAGGACAAGTCATCTTATGTCACAATTGGTTTGATTTGGACTATAAGTAATGGATATACACTTAGTCAACTGGTCTGGACCAATTGGTTGGAGGAGTTGCCAATGCTTCTGATACATGTTTATGATCCTTTCTGTAACTTTTCATCATTGTTCCACAGCACTACTATTTGTATAGCTCTAATCTAGAAAAAATAAACTAAATACTTAAAATTAAGTATTCATTCCCTGTATGACCAAAGGCATTGAGAGTGAAAAGAGATAGATGAAATTCTCAATTACAATTCCAAATTATCTTTGGTCTCTTTCCTTACCTGGATGGGCACATGGTAAATATCCTTCCTGAACCTCCTAAGCTTTTGATGTTTTGATTTTTCCATTTCTATGACTTTACATGAAAAGGATGTATACTAACTAAATTCACTATATTATTTTGGACACTAAAGTTTGTTATGAAGGTAGAAGATTACAGCTGATACTCACCTTTTCCTTGATAATGCCAATAAATTTCAGATATTGTCCCTTCTGGTTATCTTTTTCAGAAACTGCAATACACTACCTGAGATAACATTTCCTGTTTGTACCATATGCACCATACTTATTTTGATATTATCATTTAAACTGCTCTGAACATTTATTTTATGTCTTCTGATTGGCGGTCTACTCCTTGATGGGAAAAAAAAAAAAAGAGATCTTAAGCACATATGCAGAATCTAGTTATTTCCTAAACACAAAGTTACTTGATGATTTCCCAACAAAAAGTCTCCCAAAAGGTAAATGGAAAAGTTGTCTTCACATAAGAAATAGATGTGAACTGTTTTATACAAGTCCCGAAATGGAAAATTACTTTTTAAAATTCTGTGATTTTGTGAACAGCAAAAATATTATCTTCTTTTAATTTACAACTTGCATAACTTACTTTGATTAAAAGTATCTTAATACTAATAATAAGGGACTGATTACAAAGATCTAGAGAGAGCTAATAAGGCTCAACAAAACAAAGTAAACAACCCAGGCAAAAAATGGGCAGAGGAGCTAAAAAGACACTTTTCCAAAGAAGAAATACAAATGACCAAAAGGCATATGGAAAAATGTTCAACATCAGTTAAGGTAATCAGAGAAATTACCTTAACCAAGGTTATGCAACTTGTAAATCAATGGAAGAGTTATCACCTCACACCAGTGACAATGGCCCTTTGCAGCAACATGAATGGAGATGGTAGGGATTATGCTCAGTGAAATAAGCTAGAAAGAAAAAGAAAAATATAGAAAGGTCTTACTTATAGGAGGAATGTAGATAAGCCAAATTAGGAATCAGGAAAAAAAGGTAAATATAATAAAGTAAAAATCAAAACCATTTTAACAACTATAAATAAGAGACACTCTGTAGGGGAGGAGGAAGGAGAAGGATCCGGACAGGAGTGTGAAGAATTCAAGGGACTATGGTAGTGGTGTATGGGTAAATTGATGGTGGGAATTTCACTGGGAAATCATGCATTGTGCAAAAATGAAGAATTCTATCATGCATATATTAAAAAGTAAAAATTAAAAAAATAAAGTAGCATAGTTAAATAGTTGCTTATGTTTGATTCTAAAGGCAGATTTGAGAATCACGTTGCTGAGAATGTGAAATGTAGTTAATATCTGCTTCAACAGGCCTAAAACTATCTGCTAGAAGGAAGATAAAAATAAACAGATTGAACAGATTCTGTTCCTAATAGTAAAATTTAAAATAAACTACAAAAATCGACTCTTCTTATTGAAACTGGGAAATAATTATTGCATATGAAGAGAGTGGCTATACATACAAAAAGATGAGAGAACATGCAATGTTCAGGGATGTTTTTATTCATGTTAGTCTAATTTGCCAAGGAAGTAAGAGTTTTAGGATAGCAAGTTTCCATTTATCTATTCTCAATGTAAATTTTTGGCTAAAAATGTTCCAAAAGTAGAATTGCTTTTTTCAAGTGTGTTGGACTTTTTCTGTATAAAATAGATCCTGTCCTTGTCCAGCTTTGTAAGCTTCAAGGGAAATAAAGCATTTAGAAAGCCTTATGTACTCAACAGCTATAGCATTAGTTTGTTTATTGTTCAATAAATTGTATAAAATTAGTAGTGTTCCAAACACAGTTCTGACTCAACTGCTTTAAACTAGATAATACTAAAATAGTTTAAAGCTGTTTCCACCTAGATAACTATATCTCAACCAATATTTAATACATTTGTTTTGACAATGATATTAACATCTGTCATGTCTGAAGAGTCAATTTTTTAGAGGCTAATTGATCACTTTAAAACCTATAAGTAAACTGAAAACAGTTTGTTTCAATGGAGTCAATAAATCAAACAGATGTAGCTTTAGTTAAGCTAATGCTTTTAGTTTGAATGAAATGCTGGCATTTTCAGAAGAAAGAAAAAAATGTAAATGAATGAGTATGTAGCATGCACTAGCAGTGTATTTTAATAGAAATGATTATACAACCTACACTTCCCATTTCTCAGCATCAGGACCATAATAAAGCCCTTCTAAAAGACTTATTGAATATGTTAACATTGTAAATGTTTGTGTTTGCTATATTCTTTTATTGGCATCACAAGTTTTGTTCTATTTGTTTTACCCTCTTCATTTATATGAAATGACTAACTTTCCACATTTTACATTTTTTTATTTAGTTTATCTATTTTCTACTCTATGTGTAGAATAGGGTAAGTCTATAGAATCATGCAGCTGATAATTGAATTTTAAATTTCTGTGGGGCATACAGCATAAGAGGGTTATCTAGCCTCTAACTTAATCACAGGGAAATAATACTAAAGGTAAAACATGCTTCCTAACAATGAGAAACCTGTGTTTTTGTGAAATTTATTTAACTACAAACCTATTATATAGCATTAGTAATTTCCTTACATTCTGCCACTGTTAGGTAAGACTGATCGTATACTGCTATTGAATTCATACAAAAGTGAATATATAAGTAAAGAAATCTGTGTATGAGGTGATTTAAGCACATCTAGATAAGTTATCAATGTCTTTATGTTGTGGATACACAGCAAATAAAGCAAATAGGTTTTCACTTTACTCCATCTGAAAGTTATGCTGCAGAAATGAAATACTATATGTGTTCTACTACCTGAGGTAGTAGTTAGTTCAAGGGCGATGAAAAATATATGTTAAAATATTACAAAATTGCTTTCTACAACATTCCATAAATCTATGGCTATATTCATCATTGGTGCTTCATATAGGCCTATGGGGAAAAAAAAAAAAGCATGACTTCCCCATTATTGTGCCATATCTGAAGTATTCTATATGTTTAATGCCTTTTATATCTATTTTCTTATGTAGTTTAATAGCACACTTTGGACTTTATATGCCAGGAAACAGAAATAACTAAAGATAATAGATCATGTACAGCTGAACAGCTGATTGAATGTCTCTCTCTCTCTCTCTCTCTATATATATATATATAAATATATGTTATTATATATATATATTTATATATATGACTTTTATTTTTAAAGACTGTTTTATTCATCTGTGTGTACAAGAGCTGGGGTATAGGCCAGAGGTGTGGTGGGCCTGGGGAGATGTTGGTGAGAGGATTCACCAAAGTGTGGAGCAGAATAGGTGGATTGACTGAAATCCCGAGGGCTGAAGGGAGCAGAAGGCGAGATAGGAGAGATCTGCTACAGTATGTGAGCCAGCTTCCTGGTGGGGAATTGAACCTGCAGTGGCTGCCGTAGTGCTGAGACCCAATCCCTTGTGCCACCAGGGAGGCCTGAATGTCTATATTTGTAATGGGCCAGATAACAGATCAAACAATACATTTTTTGAAGAGATCAACAAGTTTAATAAACTTTTTCCTTCATTTCAACTATGCTTAATATTTTTGCTCCTAGTATGAGTTAAGCAGATCTACCTCAAGCCAACTTCAAAATGGGTGACTAAATTTATTTCTTTTCTTACCCATTTTTTTTTCATGTAACAGTTGCCATGGCACACTTTTTAATAGTCCCAGCCTGAAATAGCCAGAAAATCTGGAATCATATCTTATGCACCCCTCTACATTTTCACAACTTAACTAAAGCTGCAACACAGTGATATATCAAACAATGCTATGTATTCACTTTTGCACATAAATTATTCTTTTAGTACATGTTCTCCCAGAATTCAGGATATTGTTTGTTTTAACAGTTTTAACACATTTTCACAGTCACTAAAATATTAACCAAACAAGAATTTATTGAAGAAAAACTATCATCAAAGAGCACTTGGTAATTAGAGTGTGAAAAATGTTTCCAACCCCTATAACTTGGACTATTGTATAATAAGAGAGCTGTTTGTAAAAGAATAGTCTGAACACTTGTGGTCTCAGGTCATCTATTAAATGTCTGCTGGCATTTTATTGATTTCAACAAAAATAAATTTGCATGGGTAGATATGATATGTAAATCTAATTGAAATTTTATGTATTATAATAATCATAAGATCTATAAATCTTTTGTACATAAATCTTTCGTACATAAATCTTTCAGCTAACATTCGATTGCTCAAGCACAGATATTTTGGTGAACATACTTTTAGTATGATTGGGGTTTTGGCATTTTCATTTATTTAATTTCCTTTTGTGAGAATAGTATTTGTTATATTATATTAATGTGGCAGACAGACCTTATGGTGATTCTCAGGATTTCCAACCTGTTAACGTACATGCCTTTGTACTTTCAACTCAATGTGGCTTGGTCAAACCAATAGGCTGTGGCATGGCGACAGCCTGTCACTCTCATTAGTAAGTGACCATATCTGTGACTCTCAATTTAAAAGGCAATTAGGCAATTTAAAACCTTTTCACCAATTTGCAGTGATATGTGTCTGAGATATGTAAATATGCATGCATACATACATACATACATACATACATATATATATATTTATGTATATGGATTAAAAATAGCTTAGTAGAAAAATGAAAGCAGCACTGCCATGCTAGAACTCAGAATCAAGGTGTAAACAGTGAATGGTGCTATGACCCATATCAATGTAATTCTGTGCTAGATTAATGAATTTAAAAATTTAATACATATGTTCAAATAACAGGAATTTCTGCATATAATTTTTATTGTAACAGTGCTTAACTTGCCCCAATACCACATTTATTGTCTCTTATAAAACTTTCCCTAAATTAGGTACTGTATCATCACAGATTTTCAAATTAAACATACTGATTTACTTACTAAGCCAATTAAATTTTTTTAAACCTGCAGATTTATATTTTCTTAACAGAAAGTTTTGTCAGTAAATACAGAAGACCAACTATGATAGAATCATTCAGTGTTGCACTCCACATAACATTAACAGATATGAGATAAACTTCTGCCAAGACTCCTAAAAAACAGGAAAATAGTATGCTCAGAGAGAAAACAAAATTAGCAATTGGCAGAAATCCTCTATCAATGGCACTCTTTGTCATCACATGCTGCTAATGACATGGAATATAGAAGGCAAATTAATAGTCCACATGTGTCTTAATAGATACATCAATTTAGAATTGTTTAAAACAATATAAAAATTATGAATCAATTTGTAAATGACATATTTGCAATCTATGAATAAGCTTCACAATTTGATTAGCTTTTTATTCTGAAATAATTTTAGACTTATAGATGACTTGCGAAGATGGTACAGAAAGCTCCTATCACAGCTCCCATCTCATATAACTATGATAAATTTATCAAAACCAGGGATAAAGTAATATAAAGTGATTTTATCTAAGCTACATTTTATTCAAAATTGAGTAGTTTATTTCTTAATGTCCTTTTATGTTCGGGCATGTAATCCAGTTTATTAAGTTGCATTTAATCATTATTTTACATTAGTTTCCCTCAACCTGTAAAAGTTTCCATATATACTTGTCCATCATAATCTTGACAACTTTGAAGTTTACTGGTCAGGTATTATGTAGAAATTTCTCAATTTGATATTTTCTCATGATTAAACTGGGCTTAATGGTTTGGGAGAATACTACAGAGAGGTGTGCTGTACTCTTTTCTAAGTATGTGCAACAACATGACATGGGTGTTCACTTCAGCTGCCTCTACTTTAAGGTTATTATTTTTTGCTGTCTATAATCTATGTTTTACACTCAAATCACTCGTTGTGCCTCCTTTCAAGCAAAGGACAATTAAACTCCTCCTGTTGGAAGGAGAGAGAACAAAATAATAGGTAACCACAGTAATTAAAAATGAGGAAATACTTTGAGGTTATGAAATTATTCTTAATTTTTTTCTTAATGTTTTTCTGCTAATTACATCATTTATTAGTGGCTCTTGCCTGCAGCATCACTACTGTGGTATTTTAGTGGTGATTTTCTACTTACCTCATTCCTTCTACATTTTTTATTTGAATTTCATCTATAAGAAATAGGCATCTTTTGCTCTGCTTTGTATTCAATCATTTATTTATGTCTGTACACATACATGGATATTTATTTTATTCTTTCAATTATAGTCCCATATAATAATGATTTATTTTTCTGATCTAATAATCCAGCATTCAACATGGTGGGTCAAAGTGCATTCCTTTGAAATATCTTCCTCATTTTAAAAATTTTTCAGCATCTTGTATTTTCACAATCACAGCTGTGGTTTCAGTCATTGTTCTGAAGCTACCTGGTTCTTTTATTATATACTGGAATTTGGAAACTCCAGGTCTTTGCAAACACCATATGATTTCACTCATGTGTGAATGATAACAAAGCCAATAATAGGGCCCTCCCTCGTGGTGCAGTGGGTTGAAGCACAGCACTACAAAGCTACTTCATCAGGAGTTCAATCCCTGGTCCTGGAGGTGACCTACATGGTGATTCAGACCTCTCCTGACCCACCCACTGCTCCCCTCAGCAGTGTATTTTAGTTAATCTGCCTGTTCTGCTCCCCACTCTGTCTCTGGCGAATCTTCTCAGTACCCCTACACCTCTGGCCTGTACCCCAGCTCTGTATGCATAAAAAAAAAATCTTTAGGAAAAAAGAATAATAAATTTTAAAATAATCTCTTAGACTTTGAATTGGTCAAACATATTTGTTCCTATTGTGAATAACCATTGAATATAGAATTAGAAATATCCCTTCAGCTTAATATTTTTGTATTTTTTTTAAAGATTTATTTATTTGTGCATACAAAACTGGGGTACAGGCCAGAGGCTCAGGGGCAGCGAGA
>NW_004567109.1:43575261-43588520 GCF_000260355.1 Condylura cristata | reverse complement strand
ACCTCCGGGGCAGGCGGGAATTGAACTCATGTGGAAGTGGCTTTAGCTTCTCAGTGCTGTGCTTTAACCCGCTGCGCCACCAGGGAGGGCCATTTTTGCATTCTTTGGAAAGACACCTAGGAGTAGAATTGGTGGCTCACAATATAAATCTATTTATAACATTTAAAGAAAACTTTTATATTATTTTAATAGGCACTGACCAGTCTACATTTCTATCAAAGTAAATGAATTTCTCTTTCACTCCATCAGCACTAGTTGTTTCTGGACATGTTGATTTGGGTCATTCTCTCAGTAATGATACGTATCTCATAGTGGTTTTGATTCTCATTTCCTTGATGATAAATTATGTATGAGTACCTTAAAACAACAAAATAATGCTATTTTAATTTTGCTCTAAATGGGTTCTGCCATCTACAACATAGAGACAGAATGTATTCTTAGTGTGTAAGGCTGCCAGTAGAAATGAACTTTAATAGAGTTCACATGCATTTGAGAGCAATTTTAAATAATATAGTTTACAAACAAGGCACCCAAAGTTACTTATCCCCTTGTTGGTAAATGCTGTGGTGACGAATAGGATTGACCCAAATCTGGGCCTTTGAGGCCCCAAATCTTGCCACATATCTAAAGCACCTTCTGGTGGGGAACCATAGGAAATGGGCACGCAAATCTTGAGGAAAAAATGAATAAATAAAAATACAAGTCAAGCCGAAGGCTGCTATTGTCAGCCTCCCCAACGTTCTCTCACCCTTGTCTGTTTCAGGTGTCTCTTTCCCCCCAAGCCTCTAGAAGTCTAAGGCTGAGATAAAAGCATTGATTCTTCACATGTCTCTGTCTGTCTCATATGTCTCCCCCAGGTCTTGTTTTTGAGGCCCATGTTAGCTTTGTCTCTCTCCTCAGCTCTACCCTTCAATGTGTAGGCAGGGAACATAGAACCTCCCCTTTTTAGATTACATTGTTGCATTCTGATATTTAGATGGCACATTTACACCTTTTGTAGCTTGTAGTTTTTTTTTTTTTTTTTGCTTTTTGATATGTGTTGCAGTTTCCTTTATAACTCATCCTGACTCCCTCAATCTGTGTTTTCTTTCCTTTATAGATTCTAAGGATTCTGTTGATATGTCCCCAAGCCCAAAGATTCTTTTCTCAAATGTGTTCAGGCCCTCAAAATTTTTTTTTCCTTTTTGTTAACACTTTAAAAAAATACATACATTTATGTATTTGTGCATACAGAACTGGGGTACAGGCCAGAGGCTCAGAAGCAGTGAGAGGATTCACCAGACAGAGTGGGGAGCAGAACAGGCAGATCTACCAAGTACACTGCTGAGGGGAGCAGCAGGTGGGTCAGGAGAGGTCTGCTATGCATGTGGGTCACCTCTGGGTCGGGGATTGAACTCATGCTGAAGTGGCTTTAGCTTCTTAGTGCTGTACTTCAACCTGCTGTGTCACCAGGGAGGGCCCTGTTAACACTTTTAAGGTTAATTTATTTATTTGTCTCCACCCATGTCCATACACCATCTGCCTATGTTTTCAATCCCCTCTCCCTTTCCCCTAGTCATTCTGGTAACCATTATCTTCTTTTTGCGGAGTTCAAATTTTTATTTTTCCTACTGTTTGTGTATAATTTGTGTATAATTTCACTCATGTGAAACTATTGGAGGAACAGTATGCCCTAGGTGAACACTCACCACATCCATGCCAAAGAGAGGCCATGTGCTAAAGATTACAACTCACGTCATGTCATGAATATGCCATGATGTTGACTTTCTGAAGGGTGGTTGTTGAACTAAGAGTGGGTTAAGCAGTCATGCTTGATATAAAATGAACACATGGGCTTGCATTCTGTGGTCTGCCTGCCTTTAGCATGCATATGGAACTCCAGCTCAGACAAAATGTACTTATCAATTAATCTCTCTCTCTCTCTCTGTTCTCCCTCTTCTCATTTTCCTTGTAAATAAGTGTTTTTACCAACCTTTCCCATTGTGCCTTCCCTTGAGTTTTGTTCTGAGTTCTTAAGTGCACAGGTGAGGACTCACATCCAGGTCAGTCCATTTTCTTTTGAGATTGTCCGATAACAAAATCAATATTTTGACATCTCATTTTACTTTTTGGCTTAGTTCACTCAATATAATCCCCTCAAGGTCTATTAGCATTTTTTAGCTTTAGCATTGCTTTTCTTTTTTAGAATTTCTTCTCTGCTTAAATTGTCTTGCTTGTTTTCTATATTATCCATTAGAATCATTAGCATTATTAGTCACTGATATTGGAAAATCTGGGCTAATAAACATCTTTGCCATATCTAGTCTGATGCCTATTCTGTATTATCGAATAATACTTTTTTTTTTTTTTTTGCTTTTTGATATGTGTTGCAATGTGTGGCAGACATGATCTATCCAGTAAAAATAACTGTTGTAAATAGGCCTTTAGAAAAGTAGCTGTGTTTGTGGTTGGGGGAAAAAGAGTTCTATACTACTATGACTACATCTTAGTCCTTTAGTGAGCCTATACCCCTGAACTTTAAACTGAACAAGTCTTTCCCTCCCCACTTTTGATGGGGCAGGATGGCAAGAATTAGATATTTTACTCCTCCCAAATGGAAGACTAGAGTTGAGTGGTTTATTTCTCTTCCCCCAGAAGATTAGATTCCGCTTAACTAACTTCTACTTAACTCCCTGTGGGCTTTCACCTTGTTAGGAACAGAGTACTCTACACCCAAATGGCTCATTTTGTTCTTCCTCTTCCAGAAGAAAAGGGAGATTTTCTAGCATATTTCCTGCCTTAACATGGTTGAGCTCCTGGAAGTAAATCTCACAGTATTGTAATGATGCCCCTCATGACTGGGCCCCAGGGGATTTTTACACTCCTGATTTGGTCTACTCTGAGTCTCCAGCAGTTTGTCAATTATAACTCAGGTTTTCCTTCTTGAAATGATTCCTACTCTTCATTCTCTGCTCTGGTGCACTGTTATTCTCTGTGTTCCTCTGTGGTCTCTCCATCTTGGGGGCAATGATTTCTCCTGTGTCCTCTCTCTCAAGATTTTCCAGAACAATTGTTGAAACAGTTGAAACAGTTGTTTCAATCTTTTTCACCTTTTCTGATTTAGACTGAGGCAAATTCCAAGCTTTTTACATGCAGATATGGAACTGGAAGTTCTGCCTATGTTTTTTGAGTCTATTTCTACAATCTTTGTTCTGTTCCACTAGTCTATGGCTTATATTTTCAGAGAGATTATACTATTTTGATTACTATAGATTTATATGAAGTCTTAAAGTCTAATAATCATCCAAATTTATTCTTTGACAGAATTACTCTTATTATTCTACTTCCTTCATATTTCCATAAAGATTTTAAGTCATCTTGTATATATCTACCAAAATGCCAGTAGGATTTTCATTAAGATTATGTTAAACATACAGATCAATGTAAGATAATATTGGGGTATTAATAATACTAACTAATCACATTCATTAATTCACATACTTTTTTTATGTAGTTTCCTTTGGTTACTTTCAGTAGTTTTATATTTTCAACATACCAATTCACCACCACATAATGTATTAGATATCCCTAACTACATACATTTATTAAAATAAAATTTTTGTTTAATATTAAGCTCTTTTTGTTCATTGTTGACATCTAGAAGTATAGTTGATTTTTGTATAATGATGTTGTATCTTAAGATATTGATAAACTCAAAAAACTGTTCATAGTATCCTTTTGCATAGAGAGTCCTTGGAATTTTTCAACAGAGGAAATCATGTTATTGAGTAGAGGACAGTTTTCCTTGTTCCTGAAGCACATGATTTCATTTTTGGCTTTTTGAAGTGGCTAAAACTGCCAGTATGATGATGACTGTAAGGGAAAAAAAAGTACAGTCTTCAAGTTAAATGGATAGTATTCAGCATATTACCATCAAAGACAATGTTAGGAATAGTTTCTATATGAGACTGTGGAGGAAGGAAAGCACACCAAACAAATATAAGAATCTGTACACATTACATAGGCTGCACATACACTATAGTGACTTGTTTTCTTTGAAATAAAACTTTTACTCTAAACAGGGATATCTGCCCTTTGATGCCATTGTATGTACCAGGGTCAATATAGCAGGAGGCTGAGAGCAAACTCTGGGAACTAAAGGTGAAGATCACCAGAAACATCAACTGTGATGTACTATTCGATGGGCTTTTGCTTATTAATCTCTTTTTGTTTAACTCATCATTCAGACGCCAGTTAAGATGGCAGAAAAGTCTCTTCAGGGTGCTATGACTGCCATTTTCTCAGATCAGTGGCCAGCAACCTGAAAACTAAAAGTTCTTATAGGTTCAATTTTCTTCTCTACAAATTGACTTTTCTGTACTGACAGATAATATCAAGAACCTGATAATTTCTTCTAACCATTTTACAGATTTACAGATGCTTTATTCTCAGTTAAATAAGTTCCCTTTGATTCTAGATTTCTTAGTATCTGATAATTTTATTAATTTTTGCCATATGTTGACCCCAAACAGAAGCAATTATTTATCAAAACAATAAACAGGTTCAACAGAAGAGAGAACACCCAAAAGTGCATTCATGGGGCATTCCACTTGTACTTCCTCTAATTCCAGTCTCCTGTCCTCCCATATTACTTCTGGAGGATTATACCTACTGTTACACTAGAAAGGGAGAGTGGGGGAAAGCAAAGCCTGCTGGCTCCTGTAATCACTTGATTTATATACGTGTAAGCAATACCTAGTCTCCTCACTTGATTTAATAGAGTTATGAATATTAATGTTCACACATGAATAAACATTAATTTGTTGGTTTTTTCCCTATGTCTATCAAGATCATCATAAATTCTTATTGCTTAATTTCGTCTGCTAATGTTATGAATTACTTGCTGTAGTAGTTTGCTGGTACTACCATAACAAAATACCACAACCATTAGTGTGTATACTTCCCTGGCATGTCTTCCTCTTCTTATAAAGACATCAACCCTATTGGATTAGGGCTTTATCATAATCACTTCTCTAAAGAGCCTACCTTCAAATACAGTCACAGTGGAGGTTAACACTTCACCATATGTATTTTGGGGACACCTAATCCAATCCATAACCCATGGTAAGACTTTCAAATCTTCTTTTTTTCTTATGCTAAATTCCATGTATATATATATATATAATTTTGTATTTATTTCTTAATATATTGCTAATAGGATTTGGTTTATTTTTGCTGAGAGTTTGTATGTATATGATCATGAGTATTAGTATTTTATAAATTTCTTGTCTGTCTAGTTTGGGTAATAAGGTGAATCTGACTTCATGAAATGAGTTAGTAAGTATTCCTCTTTTTCTTGTTTCTGGAAGGAATTTGCAGAATTGGTACTCTTTCCAGTTTATTCAATAAAATTCATCAGTGAAGGTACACAGTTCTAAAGTCTCTGTTTTATTGGAATATTTTTATTCCAAATTCAATTTCTTCTCTCTATATAACTATTTAGATGACCTGTTTCTTCTTAAATCATTTATTGTAAGTTGTGTCTTTTATGTAAGTCATTGATTTTATGGTTGTAAGTTTATCCATAGTATCCTTTTACTACACTTTAAATGCCTGTGGGATCAGCAGTAAAGTTCTTTCTTTCCCTTCTGACAGTGGTAATTTATGTCTTTTCATTCTTTTCTGGGACAGCTTACCTAGAGGTTCATTAACTTTACTGATCTCATATAATCAGTATTTGCGTTTATTGATTTTCTTTGTTGTTTCTCTTTTACTTAAAAAAATTAGGTATAATTGACATATAACATTATATTAGTTTCAGAATTACAACATAATGACATACCACAAATGCATATACCACAAAATGATAATCATGTCTAGTTAACATTTATCACAACACAATTACAGAATTTTTTTCTTATAATGAGAACTTTTAAGATTTACCCTTAGCAATTTTAGAATATACAATCCAATATTATTTACTATCATCACTGTTCTGCTTATTACACTCTCAGCATTTACTTATTTGTTTTGTAACTGGAAGTTAGTATCTTTGATCACCTCTCGCCATTTCATATAATCCTGCCACTAGCAAACACCAATCTGTTCTCTGTGTCTGTAACTTCAGTTGTTTTTTGTTTCTTGCCTTTTTAATATCTCACATATTCATTATAAGTTATTTGTCTTTCTTTCTTTTCATTTAGTATAAAGTCTTCAGGATCCATCCATATTGCCAGAAATGACAAATTTTCCTTCTTTGTTATAACTGAATAATATTCCAGTGTGTATATGTATGCATGCTCATACACTGCATTTTCTTTATTCTTTCATGCATCAGTGGAAATTTAGGTTGTTTCCATTTCTGAGGTATGCAAATAATGCTGCAGTGTGCATAGAGTTGTATGTGTTTTCAAGTTAGTGCCTTAATTTTCTTTGACTAAAACTCAAAATTGGAATTGCATACAGTAGTTTTCTTTTTTCAATTTTTTTTGAAACACCAAAGTGTTTTCTATTGGCGCTAGACCAATTTACATTCCCATCAACAGTGCACAAGTGTTCCCTCTTCTTTATATTTATGCCAACATTTTTTAATCCCTTGTCTTTTTGATGTTAACCAGTCTAACAGGTGTGAAGTGATATCTCATTGTGATTTTTATTTGCAGTTCTGATAAATAGTGAAGGTGAACATATTTTCATCTACCTGTCTACATGTCTATTCAAATGCTCCACCCACTTGATAATAAGCATATTATATTTTTTCTGTGATTGAGTTGTATTAATATGTCATTTATTTTGCATATTAGCTCTTTATCACCTATATAATTTTCATACATCATCTCTGAGTCCTTCACATATTTTTACTTTTTTATATCAAATCCAGAAAATCATCACCAAGACTTATGTCGAAAGGCTTTCCAAATATATTTCTTCTAGGAGTTTTGTGGCCTGGTTTTATGTATAAATCTTTGACCCATTATGAGTTTTTTTTTAATATGGTGTAATACAGTAGTTCAGCTTCATTCTTTTGTATGTGACTTGCATGTCATTGTCCAATAGGATTTATTAAAGAGATTGTCATACTTGTCTCCTTTGTTATCAATTAATAGATCATACATGTGCAGGCTTATTTGAGGACTTTCTATTCTGTTTCATTATTCATGAGCCTGATGAGCCTGTTTTTGACAATATTATATGATATTGATTACCACACTTTTGTAATGTAAACAATATGAGGAAGGCTAATGTCCAAGGAAGGTGTAATGTTTCAAGGAAGAAGTAAAGTTTGAAGGAAAAATGGATTGTTAGAGAAAGAAGTTAGGCAATATCTCAGTAAAAGAGAAAAGACAAAAGAGTGATGAAGATGGGGTAGTGGTCATGGACAAGGAATGAGTTAGTAGAAAATGAGTGTATCATGGAAAGAAAATCATATTTTGAATCCATCCAGAAAGACTTATTATAGGGTATGTCATATGCCTCTGACCGTACTAGGATTGGTTTTAGAATTGTATTCAGTTGAACTGACATTAGATATTAATGATATCAATTGGTAAGAACTAAGGATTAGAAGCTGCTATATGTTGTCTAAATCTATTTTTTTTAAGTATACATCAGACATTACTATTGTGTACAAGTTTTGTTTAAACACAGATTAGATATATAGCCTTCCTCGCCTCCCTTTCCCCATGCATACCCAGTTGCTGATTAAAGGAGGTTTGGGTTAAAGCTGATTGTGGGCATTTTAATCAGTGATTACTGATTGTTTAAAGTCCACACATTCATAAATCCTGCTCTTGACTGCACATTCCAGTTCCAATAAAATAATATCTATTCTGCAATCTCCTTTCTATACTAATATTTTTTTAAAAAGCAAGAAGACAAATACAATAAGGTTTGAGATATAAATAAGCAGTCTTATTCTAGCTAGAGGTAACACCAACATTGAATATAATCCACAGTTCAAAGGAATTATGAAAGAAGATATTTTTTGTTTTAATTTCTCTCTTCTTTAGCTTTAATGTGGGAGAAAATGTGATGCCTCAATAAAAGTCATGTATCTAAGTGATAATAAATCTATAACTGTGTTTTGATCCTTTGTAAGATATTGTATGACCTAATTTTCCTAGCATGATGATTAGTCTACTATTCAAATCAGTTTTTTTTTGTTTTTCTTGAACCATATAGGCATTATTTTTTGTTCTATTGTACTTGAATTAATTCAATTTATTCTCCCTGTGCCATATTTTCTATGGACTGAATGTAAATATCTGATTTAATGTTGCTGCATTAGATGTACAGACTTTGGATGATTTTGTTCCAGGGATTCCAAAAATCATATTTTGAAGAGGTCAGTGTGATATCATTGACATGTTGCAGATTCAGAAAGCATCATTCTATGGCAGGATACCAGTTTACAGAGTTCAAAATCTGTTTGCGCACTGCCTTCCTTGAAAGCTGGATTATGGAACTTACACTTTTTGTGCTGAATATTTTCTTCTACTAGGTTATATGAAAATATTATCTTCCTTACAAGATAATAATTCAGAATTAAACATAAAACAGTTATAAAGACAAATGGAATTGGTAGTAAAAAATTAATCATTATTATTGGTTGAATATTAATTTCACTCTAGCATCATTCTTATAATTAGTTTTTACTTTGTTCTTTCTACCAGTTTTTTTTCTATTGAAATCATTTGGCATTGTAGTTCCTATTTGTAGAGCTATGGCTTACTGAATACCTATTAAATTCTGGGCACTGTGCCAAAATCATTACTCACCACTTATAATTTACTATTCACAGCAATCATGGGCTATAAATATTATTATCCCAATTTTACAAATATAAGTAATGAGATTTAGGGAATTCTTATATATTAAACAAGAGTTTTAGATACATAAATTTACTGTGAGGTAGGACAAAATGCAGGTTAAGAACTTTGACAATGAGTTTTTTTAAAAAAAGGAGATGATGTACTTTTCCCTACTATCTGGTAAATATGACTAAAAGTTTTAGAAATCACATAAAACAAACACAAGTAAGATTTGTAAAAGGATAGAGAAAAAGAAAGACTCGCTAGGGACCTGTGGACGAAAGAGATAAAAGGATACATTTCCTGGATTTACTTTTTGCTTCATATTTCTAGACTGGATTCTGGAAAAGGAGGAAACCTAGAAATGCCAAAGAACTGAGAAGATAAGTTACGAAAAAAAATCTGTGCTAACCAAAATGAATGTCTAATAAGACTGAAAACCTTTTAAAAATAACCATACTACTCCAGCCAGATACCCAAAGAAAACTGTGGGCCCATAAAGAGCCACTGTAGCTAAGGTTGAATGGGATGTTTAAACTTTCATTTTTACTGTATGATAAAGGAGACCCCACCAAGGTTATGTAGAAGAAGGCTGAAAAGGGCACTAGTATTTTCATCCCTACCAACTGATAACAAATTTCCTACACTGTATGATATCCACAAAAACACTTGGCAAGCCTGGATTTTCACCTCCTTCTGATTAACTTTTCTGTAATCAAGTACTTCCTTGCCCTGCTGGGATCATGTCAGAAGAGACCTATCGGAGATTCAGGACTATCCCTATCACCCAGTAGTAAGAAAATTGCTCCTGTCATAGTATCAGAGGCCAGGTTAGCAAAACGGTCTTTTATCAGTAAGGAAGGATGCTGCTTCTTCTGCCTGAGTTGTCAATGGAACCCAGCTAGATGATGAAACAGGATCCAACCCCTCAAAACATAGTGTCCAAATGTTCAGATATTAATAAATAATCCTTCATGATACCAAGGCAGGGAAAATCTAAACTTGAATGACAAAAGACAACCAATAGATGCAAACACCAAGATCACACCCTCTCTTGAATAACACAGGAAAAATTACAACAGGAAAACAATAATTTACTGATATGTGGGTTTATAGGCAAAAAAATTATACTACTCCTGTCAGCAAAATCTAAGAAAGAAATAATGGGTAGGATAAGTGTTACTGAAAAAGAATTTCAAGCAATAACAGTTGAAAAATTCCCAAGGTTAGTAAAAGTCATAACCTTATAGTTACAAGAATTTGATCAAGTCCTAAAAAGAAATATGGCACACTAAGTCAAATCAAATTTCTAAAAAATTGTGAAGAAAAAATTTGAACACATTCAGAGAAGCCTTACTGTATACTTACAAATGGAAATTAGTTCCATGGGAGCCACAGAATTCAGAGGAAAGAGTGGAATATTTCAGGTCTAAAAGAAAATAACTGGTCATTCAGAAATCTATATCTATTTAAATAACCTAAAGAAAGAAGACGCAATCTATAAGAATGATCTAAATAATTTCTCTAAACAGAAAGTAATCATTAATAAAAAAATCTTGGCACACCAGGAAGGAAGTCCAGTGTAAAGGGCAAACAGAAGGACAAATAGATTGTCTTTCTTTGCTTGAATGTACAGCATCATATTTGGCAATTGGGGGGAAAAAATGTTACAGTCCCAGATATGATTATGTATATAAAGGAAATATTTAATACAATTTATTACAAATGGTAGAGAGTGAAGGAATGTAAAGGGAGGTGAGATTTTCCATGTAAGGTGAGCTGGTAAATTGTTGATAGCTGCATATAAATATAATGTGCTATCTAAAGCAACTATTAAATCTATAAAAGGAGATACACAAAAGTCCCTACAGATAAATAAAAATTAAATTCTAAAATGGTTTAAGTAACCAAGAGGTGATAGAAAAAATCAAAACAGAACAAACATAAATGGTTGAGGCAACATCTAACAATGATTACATTACACTTAAATTACCTAAATTCTCCAATTAGAAGAGATATTGACAGAGTGGGGAAAAATTAGTGATCCAACTATATGCTTTCTATAAGAAACTTACCTAAAATATAAAAACTTTTAATATTAATCAAGGTTAACGTAAAATTTATTTAGAGATTTCTGGTGCAACATAGTACCTATAGTTAATGATATGATATCATGCTCTTAAACACTTATGAAGACTTACATCTTACATTAAGTGTTCTTAATACAAACACATATAAACACACACTTTATAAAGGAGCACAAAAATACTTTTGAAGTTGATGCTATTACCTTGACTGTGGTGGTGGTATCACAGGTATATACAGTTCATCAAATTAAATGGATTAAATATGTGCAGCCTTTATATATCTGAAATGTTTCATTAAAGCTGTAAAATAATGGATGGGAAGTCATCCAGAAAATTTAAGTGGTGCAAAATGAAAGAAGATAATAGATATAGTACAAATACTTGATTAATTACAAGAAATGCAATAAGTTGACTGTTTCATTGAAAATGACAAAATTTTTCAGAATTAAAAATCATTACAATGATTCAAAGAAATTGATTGGAAAAGTCCTATCA
Organism: Condylura cristata; assembly: GCF_000260355.1. NCBI lineage: Eukaryota > Metazoa > Chordata > Mammalia > Eulipotyphla > Talpidae > Condylura > Condylura cristata. Next base: position 43,577,149 of record NW_004567109.1, on the reverse strand, counting down.
AGTCAATTCTAACAAAAATAACTTTATTTTGTTTTATTAACAGTAGAGAAAGTAAACTTAGGGCTAAATACATTATTATAGATTATTAGCTTATTTTTCTCAAGTAAAAAATTCATTGCCACAATGATATTATAATGCTATTTTAGTATGCAAATGATGACATATCCTCCTTGAAGCAGAGAAAGTGAAAATAAATTTTAAATATTAGGATCATAAAAGTGAGATAAAGACTGCATTTATTTAAATATATTATTAATATTCATGAGATAAATTGCAAATGTACCAACTTGCAGTAATAAAAGAAAATTCACATTTTTATATATTATTGGAGTAGAAAGAAATTATTAAAGGAATTTATAATACCAACAAAATTTGAATGCAGCAAGAAAATTCTAATATGATATGTGTAAGTATTTTATAGAGAAAATGGTGATTTTGAAAAACACTAACAGAAATCTAGTCAATGTGTTCTATGTTCATAGATTAGACAATTTATTGAGAAGCTGTTAATACTCTCCAAATTGATATACAGATGTTATGTAATTCAAATTAAAGTTCATGGTTATGTGCAAAATTTGACAAATGATTATAATTTATATTTAAAATGTCAAAGACCAAATTTGAGAAAATATTTATGTAACAATATAAACTTATATACCTATCAGAAATCAAAACTCATAACTAATTAATCATGTCAAAGTCTTATTGCTTCTGAAATAGATAAACATGGAAAATAGTACTGCAAAATAGAATAGAGTGCCTAATAAAAAGCCTACATAATGTCAGATATGTACTATCCATTTTTAGTAAAGATACTAAAAAAATTGAAACTATATTTAAAAAGAAAAAAATAGTCTTAACTCCTATAATACACAAACATCAGTTCCAGTTAGACTAAATAATCCTAAGTGTGAAATCAAAACTATAAAATATTAATTATATGAGTCAAGATAACATTTTAAACAAGACACCACAAGGTTAATCCTTAAAGAATGTGCTAATAACCCTGATGCCAAACTATACTACAAAACTATAGTTAGCAAAACAATGTGGTATTGGAATAAAAACAAACACAAAGATCAGTGGAACACAATTGAGAACCCAGAAATAAACATTCATAAAGAGGGATGACTAATGTCAATAAGGAATCAAGAGCATACAGTGGAAAAGCAGTCTTTTCAACAGATGATTCTGGGGAAACTGAATTCAAAAGAGTGAAACTAGATAATTCTCTTAGAATATATTCTCTTAGAATATAAACTAACTTTGAAAAGATTTGAGACTTGAATGAAAAGTCTTAAGCCATAAAATATATAAAAGAAAATATAGGTGATAAATAGCTAAGTATTTGACTACAACAACTATGAAAATCACAGTAAAAATAAAACAATTGATACTACCTCATTAAAAATCTTCACAGCTAAAGTGAAAAAGTAACATACTGATTCAGAGAAGATTTTCAAAATCCACAAATCCAATAGGAAATTTAATAACCAAAATTTATAAGGAACTCATAGAACTCAACAAGAAAATTTTTTTTTAAAAAATGTACAAAGAATCTGATTAGCCATTTATACAAAGAAAACATACATTTGTAATAGTAAGTGCAAATTGCTACCGGAACGAGCTATCTCTCACAGATGTGATAATGACCTACATAAAAAGACAAGAAATATCAAGTGTTGGCCAGAGTGTGGGAAAAAAGGAGCCCTCATACAACTGCTGGTGGAAATGTAAATCAATAGAATCAGTAAAATCCAATGGAAATTCCTCAAACAATTAAATGAATTTTAAATATTAAATTTATTTAATTAAAAAAGTTCATAAGAAACTAGATTATTGTCTAGCAATTACTTTTAGTTGTCTTTCTGAGAATATCAAAACATTA
>NW_004567109.1:43548507-43575161 GCF_000260355.1 Condylura cristata | reverse complement strand
TATAGCACCCCTCTGTTGGTTCTAGCACCATTCACAAAAGACAAGATATGACAACAACATGTGTTACGTACATCTGTCCTTAGATGGATGAATGGATAAAGATGATGTATGTACACAATGGACTACTTACTCAGCTATAAGAAGAGAAGATGATGTCTTGCTATTTGTGGGAACATGAATAGAACTTGAAGGAATTTTGCTTAGTGACTTAAGTCAGAAAGATCAATATTTTATGATTTCATTCATATGTGAGATATAAAGAAACAAAGCAACTAATACAAAATCTAGTGGAGGAATAACAGAGGCATTACATGCAAAGTGATTTTACAAGCATTGGGCAACTAGTAACTAGGCAAAAGCATAAATGTAACACTTAGATTATGACAACAAATAGTGGTTTGGGGAGGACAGTGAGGGCTGAGGGATGGGTAGAGGGCTCTGCACACTGATATTTGATTTATCAGTTATACAAATTCCTCATGCATTTAATATTTACTATTACACATGTGTAATCAATGTATTGGGCAGTAGATAAATTCATAAACTCTTAATCTAGTCAGTACATAGTGGAAATGGAAGTAGAATTTTTAATATAATAAAACAATTTACTTTTTGAATTATTTATTTTTAATGAGGTAACATGTGGATTCTCTTTACACCATTAGTTGTGGTAATAACCCTATTCCACTGACATACAAGATTGTGCTCCCTTCCCTACTTGTTACCTTTCCCTTACCCCTTCCTTAACTTGATACTTTAGTTCTTCAGTCAGCTGAGAGTTGCTAGCTGACTGTTTAGTTTCTTTATATTCCACATATTAGTGAAATATTCAGTATTTTTCTTTCTCTTTCTGACTTATTTTCTGTAGCATTATCCCTTCCAGCTACATCCCTGTTGTCAAAATGGCAATTGTATCTCTTTTTGATCACTGATTGTGGTACATATTATGTTTTGTGTATATACCACATGATGATTCACTCATCTGTCCTGGGGCATTTAGACTGTTTCTATAAGCTAGCAATAGCGAATATTGCTACAAGCCAGATAAGTCTGAGATAAGTAAATTTGAGATAAGTAAATGTATAGTCTTAAATTTAAAAATCAAGTTTTATTTACTTTAAATTTATTTATTTACTGCAAAAATGTAGGTGATTACCATCTAGAAATGTAGGTAAATGTAGGCAATGCAGAACCTTTTATGATATTTTAAGTTTGGGGGGTTAAATACGTTAGGTTAGAAAATTTTCAGTAATTGAAACTGGATAATTTTAAACTAGTTCGGTCTCTTGATATTCTTTTTATATATATTTTGTATACATTGTAATATAAAGAAAAATGGGCTTATATGAAGACATACACAGAAAAAAATTTCTTTAAAATTAAATGGTTATGAGGAAGGTAACAAATAGTTATAGTTAGAATGCAAACTTGCCATTGAATTAGAACTAGACTAGACCAGTTAAATATGAAACATATTTTACCATTAACTGAATGAGAGGCACAGAATTAATGCACAGGAAAATGTGGCTTTTCTTTTAAGTGTTAATATAACTCAAATTCATTTCCATGTCTTTTCCTTAGAAGCAGGAGTACAAGTGCTTAATGCTTACAATTTTTTAGACATTCTATTCAAGGGATTTGTTTTCTTAGACTCTCCTCCTTCATTGAAAACCTTAAAAAATAAAAATAAAGTAAAATCCCCAAAGCCCCTTCACTGCAAATGAAAATCAAAGCAAAAACATTAAAAAAAAAATTGATTCTAGTCAGTGTCATCCTTGGGGTTGGATATTTTTTGCACCCTGGTCAAGTAAATTATAAACATATTCAACAGCACATAATGCACTTACATTTATACATTCTCTCTCAGTAACTACATGTCAGTTTTTCAAAAGGAAATCTACATAATGCTAAAGAGTGTCTTATTCACATGCCAATGGATCTTACTGGCTTGGTTGTCATGGATACACACCTTTTGTTTGTTTGAGACATCTATAAAATTTGTGCATATGAATACTTACTTACCATATCTGCAATGATGTTACAGACATTTTATAGTAGTAGTAAATAAAATTAAGCAACTATGTAATTTATGATGAAAAGATAAACGCATTTACCTGCATGTATTTTAATAAATCAATCCTTACTGACTTTTAAAATAAGAAACTAAGTACTATATTATTCAAGGAGGAATGTGGTTTACAAGACTACATATAACTTGTAAGGTTATATTACACAGAATATAGGAAATCATCAAAACTTGAGAAAACATAAAATAGGATGCTGTACCTATTTAAAAATAATATGCATTCTTCTCAAGAGTGTTGATGTTATAAACATTCAACAATATAGGTATTTTACCCTCAAGATATCCAATGTCCTATTCTCACACTCAATCTCTTTCTCTTTCTCATGTGCCATAATAACATCATCTTTATGTGTTAGTAGGTGTCATGAAAAAATATATATTACAATCTTCAAGTGCTAAAAGAGCAAAGCTTAAAGCTAGAGCTATATTTTTCCCATCTAAAAGTCACTGACACAAAAGAAAAAGATGAACAAAGAGCTATGAATGTATGCATTGGATGGGAGCTTCTGGAAGTTATATGCTACTTTGTTCAAAAGCACAAACCACAAAAATATCTTAATGTCACCCCTATTGAGAGAGGTCAGTACTGGTTTGGCAGTCACTCAGCCTTGATTTAAACATACACACATGCACACGCACACATACACACACACACACACACACACACATACAGTAAAGAAAGTTCAAGCCAGAGTAAGTCTGCATTGATGCGGAGTAGTTTTGAAACAGAAGAATCTTTTGAGACTGTTGTCATATTCTCTTACTTAGTTTGCACAGACTAACAGGTTTAATAATGTAAGCTAAGTGAAATAAAATATAGACCCTGCAGAGCTGTATGGTAATATGCATCTACTGTTTGCATTCAATTAGCACTTCAACTATTTAAAATGGCAAATCAACATTCAGCATTTCTTTCTGCCAGTAATAATGTAATGGTGTGAAACTCCTTTAATGCATTGTGGTTTTAGATGATTCCTCTATTCCTTTATATTAAATAACTATGTAAAAATATTAATAAAGATACTTGCTAAGACTTTACTTCTTTTCGGGTTTCCCTGGTGGGCAGGGGGTTAGGTTGCAGCACTGAAGCTGTAGGGTTTGATCCCAGCCAGGGAGCTGACCCAAGTGGCACAGCATACCTCTTCTGTCTTGCCCAAGTGCTCCCCTCAGCAGCATAGTTTAGTAGATCTGCTTGTTCTGCTCCCCATTCTGCCTTCTGTGAGTCTTCTCACTATTCCCCACCTCTGGCTTACACCCCAGCTCTTGTGTGCACGAATGAATGGATCTTGAAAAATATAAAAAGATTTTACTTCTTTCTCAATGGACATCGGGATTTTATTTTGCTAATGAAAATAAAATAAATGAACCATATTGATATCAAACTTGTTATAATAAATCATAGCATATTTTAAAGATTTATTTTATTTATTTATGCATATAAGGGCTGGGGTGTAGGCTAATAGTATGGGGGAGGGAGAGAGGATTCACCAGAAACTGAGCGGGGAGAACAGGAAAACTGACTTAAATACACTGCTCAGGGGAGCAGTGGGCGAGACAGGTGAGGTCTGCTTCAGCATTTGAGTTAGCTGCCCGGCAGGGAATTGAACTCATGTTGCAGGAGCAGCTGAGAGTTGGCCTCTTGTACGACTTGGCAGGCCCCAGTTCATTGCAGTTTTAATAACATGAATGTTTAATGTTCATAGAGGAGGCTTGCTGATTATAATAAAATTTACCAATTCCTTATTAATGAAAATTATTTAGAGACAAGTTTTCACCCTTCATAAATATATTCTAAAGATTAAGCTTCTACATTTAGAGAATTAAGAAACCCTATAGAGGGGCAGTATTTTCTGCCGTATTTGCCCCATTATATGTTAAAATCATGAAATAGAGTTCTGAATATATTTTTAGGAAAAGCTTCTACATATTCTTTTCAGAATCTCATAAATATGTCGGGTACAGGGTATACAGATTATTCCTTCAAATTTTCACGATCTTTATGAGTGATATATCAAGGCTCTTATGTTTATAGTTTAGAAAGTTTGTTTTCTTACATTATCAGATAAAATGAAGCCTTTATTTAGGGAATAGAGGGAAGGAAATTGGTGTTTTTAAAAGTTCCAGCTATAATTCCACTAGTAATTAAAGTTGGATCCCACAGTACTGTCCATATTTTTCCTGTTTCTCATTGGAAAATGTGACAAATTTCCATGCATCTTTTATAACCCAGCTTAATTAAAACTAAAGCTAACAGAAAAATGGATTTAGTAAAAATCTATATGCTCATGCACTGCTAATTAATAGAGGCTGAAAAATCAATCTGAAACCTCAGCAAAACAAGTGTATAAAATTTTAACATAAAATTTTCTGAGGACTTGTATTGATACAGATAGCTGTGCAAGGTGTGGTTGAGGAAAAACATCTATCCAAGAATAAGTTACATCTGACTAGAAGCATTGTGTTTAAAATAAATACTGATTTGTTTCATTAAGTAATGAAATTTAACTTATTCCAGAATAGGTCAACCCCTCAAATTTTCATAATCCTACCTACTTGTACTTTATTTCAGTAACAATGGATTCACTGAAAGCATTTCAATACAAATAAGGAAAAAATATATATATGTATAATTTTAGAGGCCTGCAATGGAATTTCTTTATGGGATAACTATTATAATGTGAAAATGAAAAAAATGAAAATCAGATAGATACTCTAAGGATAGTCATTAAGATATTTTATGTATTATATTTTTAAGTGTCTACCTTTAAAATACATTTGTCTTTGTCCACCTTTAAAATACATTTGTCTTTAGTGTTCAACATCATCAATCCAAGGAGTCCATTTGTGGATTTCTAATAGATAAAATCTTCATATGTCTATTTCTTTGTTACTTTTGATTCTCAATTATTTTGTTTTCCTTATGGCTTTTATGATTTTAGAATGGGAACTACACATTTTCCCCAAACATTAAATAATAATTCTTTCAGATCTGGTTGTGAAGTTCAGTTCTTCCAGATAGCAGTTACATATATTTTTTCTGTTACTGTTCTGGTAGGAAAGCAATCTAAAAAATTTTTCAAATAAATGCTCTAGCTTGATGTTTCTTTGGACTGCAAAGTAGGAATTTAAACTCCAAATACCAGTAAGATTTTGTAATTTCAAATGTCAAAAAAAAAAAATTCCCCTTCATTATGTATAAGAAAGAGTTAAAACAAACAAATTTCTGTCATTTTTAAAAACAGCTACTTATTTATGCATACATGAACTGGAGTGCAAACCAGAGGGAGAGGTGAGAGGTTTCACCAGAGACAGAGTCCAGAACACAATAGGAGGATCAGTTGAAATTCACTGCTGAGGGCAAGACAATTGAGGTCTGCTGTCCCCTATAAGTTAATCCCAGGCCAAGGATCAAACTGATGCTGCAGTGGCTGGTGATAGCATGATAGTGTTGTTTCTTTAACCCCTGCACCACCGGGGAGGCCCTCCAGTCATTTGTTAAATGATAGGGCTTATTTCTCATTTACTTTATGATAATGTTGCAAAATTTTCTGTTTGATGTAGGATTCTAGTTTTAGATTGTTCACTTTAGACTGACCGACCTTTGAGTTTATTCTGTTTTTTTTTTTTTTTTTTTTTTACATTCTGTCAATGTGGGATCCTTGTTCATATGGGTTCATTAAAAATTTCAAATTGAAAACAAACTTTGGAGCTCACTTACTTCCCATAGTCACTGCTTTCATATAATATTGAAGACATGGTTATCACCTTATCTTTGCCATATCAATGATTCTTTTACAAAGGTAATTTTGGTGTATCATGTACTGTTTTCTTTTAAAATATTTTTTAGTTTACAGTTGGTAGCTTCTTGTCTCTTTCTTTACATTGTGAAAAATGGAATACCATGGCAGACTTTATTTTTCCTCCAGAGGGATTTTATAGTTTTGTGAAACTTGATTTTGAATTATTGCTTCATTCATAATTAAAAATTAACTTGAGATGGTGGAGCAATATGGCAGAAGAGGGAGGGCCCTGACTCACTTCCTCCACACACTCACAGCTAGTTTGCAGAACAAAGCAGTGACTCCTGAAAGAAAGCAGACCATCACTGCAATAGCTAAGAGTAACATCTGAGGAAGGGGATCCCTGGAAGCAGTGGGTGGGCCAATAGATAGCCTACCCAGATGGGTGAGGTGAGCCCCAAATGGCCCAGCAGAGTGAACTGGTATGGCTCTTACAAGGTAACCCTTGGCAACTCTCAACAAGCCCTGTACCCTGGGACAGGACCTGGAAGCAAACTGGCCATCGTTCGCCTCCATAGAAATTGGCTCACACATTGGCAAACTCCAGGGTGGCTCTGGAAGGAATTATGCTGGCACAGCGCAGCATGTCTCTGCAAGCCCTGGAGTGGGACCCAAACGTACACCCTCCAAGATAGTCCCACGAAAAACCGGATGAATGTAGTACATTCGAGAATGTAACAAGTTGATATTTTAGGCAAATTATATCACCATGGTAGGAAATAATGAGGGATTCTTATTATGTAAGATCCTTAAATATACAGAATCATGATAGTAATATGCATTGTGATTACATTATGGTATTGCATGTCATTCAGAAAGCCAACAAGTCTATCAACACCTAAAATGAATGTTAACCAACGATCATATACTTCTGTCTGTGTATTATTCCATAAGAATCGTACACAATGGATAAGTGTATATACCTGTTTTATCATTTGTTTTGACTTGAAAACTTAAGATTTTAAAACAAAAATGTTAAATATGGTTTGTTATACACGATTCACTAAATATCTTAATTAAAATGTTTTAAAATATGTATATATCATGGTATCAGGGCAATGATATGAACTAGAAAGATTTCAGCTAAGGAGTCAAGTTTGTATACTCTCTTACTTTGGGTAACATTAAAGAATGTGTTTCCTGCTTAGGACTTAGGGTATAATAGAGTAGTGGTTAAGGAAAGGAGATGTATAGCTTAACCCGCAGTAGCTGGCTGATGGTGGGTGAGTTAGTTTTCCCCCCTTTCCTCAGCCATAAAATGGAAATAAAGCCTACTTCATAGTAACAGCAGCTACCAGCTGTGCTCTGGGGACCCCTTGTTTCCTTAGGCATGGATGGAGTTAATGCATGTAAAGTACAGAGCTTTTTAATAATAGCTATTAGTACTATTGGTGAAATAGAACTAATAATACTTTTACCTTACTTGGTGTACTTTATAGAGGTGTTAGGAAAATGAAAGGATATCTAAGTAGTAACTCTGACACATAATAGGCTCTTAGTAAATATTAGTTACTGCCATTATTATTTAAGCTAATCATTCCTTATGGAGTTGATACATAAATACATAAAGGAGAATATATCAGTCACTTTTCCTAAAATAAACATTTATAAGTAAAATCTCATATTTCAGACACAAATCTATGTGTTTGGGAGAGCCCCTTGACTAACACATTTTAAAGAAAGATCAAAACTTAAAATATTAACAAAGGTCATTATCATGTCTCCTGTCAGCACATGATAGTCAGTGAAGTTCTCTTTTTAATTTGTAGGAGCATGGATAAACTTGCTTCATAAATATTTATAATTTATTGTTTCTAACCTAGGCTGGTGTCAAAATCACAACTAACATGACCTGATTTTGACATTTCATGTTTCAGCATTTTAAGGTTTCCAGTAATATATGTGCAAAACTTGAATTAAAAAAAAACACAACTTATAAGCTTTGTGACATTATAATTTTTATGATGCAGTAGTTTTGACCTTTGGAGAATATAAAAAATTCAGGGTAACATGATCTTTATCTTCTCAGCATGGCACATTACTATATTCTTTCATTTCAACTTATAGTTACTGATAATGAGGTATGTTTGATCTTTTATGCTTACTTTTTTAGTGTCTCATAACTAGAAAATTATTTGGTAATCATTTTGGATTTGGAAAATATATATGTAAAATAACTATTCCCATATGCAAAAACTATCCATTCTTTACTAGATTTATCATTTACCTTTGTCTAGTTTTGAAGTATTTGCTAGTCCTATTGGTAGTAATAGTTCCATGTGTTCTAGCTTATTTTATAAAGAAGTCATCATTCACTGACTTTTCCCAATGTTTGTTTAAAAATATTAACATCTGGTCCTCCTTGGTAGTGAAGGGGTTAAAGTCTCAGCATTATCAAGCTATCCCACCCACTGTGACATATGTCCCATCCCTGGCCAGAGAGTTAACCCACATGACACAGAAGATCTCTCTTGTCATGCCCACTGCTCCCCTCAGCTGTGTATATCAGTATACTGCCTGTTCTGCTCCCCACTCTGCCTCTAGTGAATCCTGTCACCCCTCCCTGCACCTCTGGCCTGCACCCCAATTCTTGTATGCATAAATAAATCTTAAAAAGAAAGTTGGTATCTGTCTCAAAATATCAAACCTTGTCATAATCATTGCACATCATAAATACTATAGTATCAGGAAACTTGTAAGTTGTGATTTTTTAATTCAAGTTTTGCACATATATTGCTGGAGGCCTTAACTTGCTGAAACATGAAATATAAAATAATCTTAAAATTAGATGATAAAGCAACCCTATATACTTTTGTCTTTTTCAGTGTCATGCAAATAAAATCTTACAGCATTTATTATTTAGTGTTTGGTTTCTGTCATCTGGCATAACACTTATATCACTTATCATAATGTTTATTAAGTGTATTAGCAACTACATTATTTTTATTTCTGGGTAGTATCTCTATGTGGATGTAGTACAATTTGTTTAGCCATTTTCCAGCTAATTAACATGGAAGCTATTTCCAGTTTTTGGCATTGATTAGCCTTCTATCTTAGACAAATAGTAGGTATGAAACTGTTAGGTCCTATGTTATTAATTTTTATTTTAAAATTTTAAACCACAATTTTTATGAGATTGAATCTTTATATGATTCTGATGGATTGTTCATTCCATTACTGGAATTTTGCAATGGTGCCAAAGCTCAAAAATTTATTTCCTATCCTCTAAAATATTCTTATTTTTTCCCTTCTCTAAAACAGGATGATTTATCTTCCCAAAGATCCAACTTTTACATGTGTTAACATATACCTCTAAGGTAATTCATTAAAATATACTGGCATTTTATGAACAAGTACAGATTTCCAATGCTATGCTTGACTAGCAGAAAATATTATTGTGCCACTGTATGAAATATCAGTATTAGGTTGGAATATGATGCCAGAGAGACATCTAATAGGATGGCAAAATATTTTCCCTTTTTTGGAAATCTGTCAACATTAGAAGAAAAAAACACACCCTCCCTCTTCAATAAGGGACACTGATCTTCATTTTGGAGTCATTCTTTACTTTTTAGTAAAAGAATTGAACTCTAACCCAAAACTAATCATTATGAGTCATTTCTTTTAGAAGGCCCAAGTTGAATTGAATTTTAAGATGTATTTAATTCTTAAATAGTTTTAACCTAATACTTACAGACTTAAATTTGGAAAAAAGTATTAAGATATGGTAATGTCAAATAGTTTCTTTAAGATGAGGTATTGGCCAACTTCAGTTACTTCTTTGATGGATTTTGATTATTTTTCTCTGAATGCTTTTGATAAGTACATATTTTCTGCCTATGTTGCAAATAACTTTTCCTTTTTTAGATCCATGAGAAATTGATTATTGCTGATGAAGTTAATTTACCTGATTGTGGAAGTGAGGAGCTGTTTTATTTTTTGTTGGTTTGTTTGCTTTTTCTGGAAACCTTGAGGGGCATTACGTATTAACAGATCGGAATGTGGTGCCATTTGTCCTAATGAGGAGATCATAGTTTGGGGTGGCAGGTGATGATGGTGAGTTTGATGGTGGTGGGAAAGGACAGTGCCTCAAGACAGATATATTTTAACTAGTGTTCCCAAATGATTATTGATGTAAAGTTGCAGTCTCCCAATGGGTGAAGCCATAAAATCATAACAGAATCCTAATAGCTTTAATTTCTTTACTTGCTATCACAGAAGTGTGAGGGAGGAGCAAATGACTCTCTAATAGCATGGTCTCTTGATGAATATTCTAAATAGTTTAAATTCCCCAAAATGTTCCAGACTCGGGCAGAATAATTTATTCAAAAGATAGCATGGTTATTGTAAAATACACACAGAACTGAAAATCTATTAAAGGTTATATCAACATGGAGGAGAAACTTTTATTCACTACAGGGAATTTAGAGAAATATAAACATCATTAAAAGGTGAATGATGACTTACAAAGGAAAGGTTAACATAATCAACTTTTGCTCATTAAATTCTGTAAGGAAAAAAGAAGAGAAAGACAGCTTTCACTTTTTTTAGATACCCTTTTTGTGTCCTTTGGTTGTATTGAACTTATCTTCAGTCTAATGTGCTACTTTAAAGTATATGATCTAGAAATGTATTTGCTCCTGTTCCCAGCAAAACATGTTGCCAAATGACATTTAATTTGTTTCTAGATCTCAAGAAATGTGTATGAACTTGATTTGCAAATGCCAAAGTTTTTATAACTACTGAGAAATCACATAGTAAATTAAGGTTTCAAACATTTAACTGAAATGTTACACTTAAATCTGAGCAGTAAGTATCCTTTCCCATGGTCAATTATTGTCTGCCAATGAAGCAAAAATAAAAATGTGGACAGACACCTGTGATGTAGCAACCATTTTCTTAGTGTACACCTTAGAGTATCTCTTTCTATTTGCTATGAATGTCATTAAAAACACTTATAGTTCCCATGTTTTTGATTCTTACTGTGCAGAATTTATCGATCAGTGCTGCTTAAAGGCAACATTTAGTTTTAAGTCCTCAATTTGTTATTAAAGGAATAGAATCATATCTAGGGCAAAAAAAAAGTATTTTAAGCAAAATTTATTGGCAGAAAATAAATAGTAATACTCTCTATTTAATCTATAACTGTCATTATGCATGCTGAGAACTAATATATGTTCAAACACTGAAAATTGAAAAAGTATATAAATTACTTGGTTCTAGTATTTAGTTCAAAACTTCAAGAATTTTATCACTCAGTAAAAGTGATTTTTGTACTTTTTACTCATATCCCACAAATCAAATTGCCATGAAATAAGAATAACTACAAAATTATTTTTAGTCTATGCAATATTAAATTTGTTCAATAAAATTTAAATTGAATTTAAGTTATATTTCCCACCTCTTTAATGTTTCTCTCAATTAAAAAAGGCTTTACAACTTATGAGAACATACATTCTATTCAGAATTGATGAAATCTTATTTCTCATAGGTCTGTAGCTTGCAATGAAGAGAAATCCACAAACAGCTAAGACATAGTGTCAGGATGTGTATACAGAAGTATATACTTACAGGTTGAATTTAATATAGCTTGTTTCAATTAAGTTCAGCTCTTCAGCACATTGACTTAACAGTTTATTTTGTAATTGAAAGAGAAAAATATTTTAAAAGGAATTTGAAAACCTCATGTGTTTTTAATCATAGATTTAAGAAAAAGTAAAATTTGAATATGATTATAGTTTACTTTTATCTATCACTTAAAAATTAATGTAGAGTGACAGTGTGCTATGCAGTCCTATAAAATTGGGTTCATTTCAAGGTTCTCTATCATATCTTACTTTCAGTGCTTCAGATATTTCTTTTTTAAATTGTTTTATTAAGGTAACATGGATTTACTACAATGTGCATGTTGTAACAGTATGTTTGAATCTCTACACAGATATGTTGTCATACCATATCCACCAGCAAAGAACCCATAACCCTGCACCACAGTTCATTGGGTCCCCCACTCCCTTTACTTTTCCCCCTTACCCTTCCCTTCTGGTAGCCTCAGGTCTGTAGTAAGATTTCAAGATGCATTATGGTTTGGTCTGCTCCTTTGCTTGTATTTTAAATTTCACATAAGTGAAATCATCCTGTATTTGTCTTTCTCCTTCTGATTTATTTCACTTAACATATTTCCTCAGTATCAATTCTTATTTCCTAAAGCCCCCATTTTTCCTACATAAGCTGCAAAATTTCCCCATTCCTTTCTTTTGTTTCATTGCAGAATCCATTCTGTCTCTTCCTTCTTTCATGTCTCTTTAGTATTTGAGAACTTGTTCCAGGTGTGACCAAACTTCTATAAAGGACTGATAGTAAATACTCTAGACTTTGTGTACTGTAGTTTCTTTTACTATTACTCAAGTCTACTGTAAACAAGTATGCATTTTAAAATAACATTTTTATATACATTTTAGAGTCTTTTTTATAATGGGTAGCATTTCTCCAATTACTACAACATTGGCACCTGATTAGATGCCCATCTAAACAGGCATTTACTCCTTTATCTTTGGAAAGGTGCTATCTATAATTCTCAAGTAAAAGCAGTTGTTAAGTAGATAAACATGGCATTTAGCTATTGTAGGCTCTTGATGGAAGCGAGTCTAACCTACTTTGAAACTTGGTGCCCTCCTGCCAGGTTGGCATGCTAACACACCTTTCTCCATACAGAACCTCAGCAACAGGCAATGTCACCTTCCAAGATGGGATGGGTGAACTGAACAGAAAAGCGGTCCTAACCAGTATGTAAACTATTGAGTGTGGCTGTGTTATTTTCATTATTTTTTATATGTAAGTTCTAAAATTTCCATTTTTTTCAATTTTAAAACTTTCCATTTCTTGGCTCAGATTCCTATATCAGTTAATTCATTAAGGCAATGTTTTCATTTAGTTGATCATTCTTAGTTGCTTGAATCTGACTCTTTTTTGCTTATTTAAAGTGTTTGATTAATCTGGGGCATCTAGGGAGTTATAACTATTATTATTATTATTTTTTCATTCTGTGGATAATGTGTTCCTGTTCTGTTAATTTAATATTTCTTCATGTCTGGTAATTTTTTGTGGCATATGGGTTTTGTTAATATGCTGTAAGGAACTTTAATTCTGTTCTATTCTTGTAAAGATTATTGATTTGTTCTCATGCAGATTATTTTAATCACTCTGTACTTATACAGACTTGGTTTGATTTGTTAGGACAGATCTTTGAAATACCTAAGGCGTTTCCCATGTTTTATAACTTAACTAGGGCCAACAGTGATATTCTTTCTCTCCTTAGGATTTTGTCAGGGTTGAGTTTTATTGTATTGTATTGTATTGTATTAATTGATTGACATAACATTGTATTATAACATAAAAGTTTCAGGTGTGAATCGCTGGAAACCAACATCTAAATACATTACATTAATTTCACTCCTAAAATCCAGCTTTCGATTTGTCAGCAGGGCCTAGGTTGTATTCTTATTCTCACAATGAGGCCTGTCTAGAGTCCCAGTTGGATGAAAAGGGTATTGCTAACAAGGTGTAACTGAACTCTCTCTACTTAGATTGGTTTATATTTCCAGCAATCTCTAGCGTTACTCTACCTTAATATCTCTGTTGTTGTTGTTAAAGATATAGCAGCATTCCCTGCATTAGCAGTGTATGCCACTTGCTGTTGAATGCCTAAAATCCAAAACTTAATGCGTTTGTTCACTTGGGGGTAGGTTACTAGGAGAAGGCCAGTAATTATGTTAGATATGAACTACCTTCAGATAACTAGAGGTAGACATTACTTCAGCATTTTAAAAAATTACATAAATGTAGTTATTAAATATAGATTGAGTGTCAATTAAGATCCATCCATGTTGTTGTAACTAGCCATTGTCTTACCGTAAGTTATGAATATCCTACTATAGGAAAAACATAACTTATTATTTTGTTGATGACTTTGGGAAGTTTTTTTTTTTCAAAATTAGGCTTTTATTCATAATCCTATGTGAAAAAATATACATTTTCACAGTACATCTATGCACATACCCTTTTCTCTCTGTGTATGTGTGTATGAGTGGAATTTCTTGGTTGTAGTGTCTGTGTTACTAATTTTACATGGTAGCAGTAATCCATTGTCCTAAGTTGCTATCATCATTTATACCCTTGTAAACAAAATGTTAGAGTGTTTATTCTGCATCCTTAACAGTGTTTGGCTGTTTTCTAAACTTTTAATTTAGGGCTATTTGATGCATATTATTATTTTTTAAATCCATATCTCAAAGCATTAAATTAAGTCCTTAGTAACATGTTAGAGAAAACAAATACCAAGAAATGCATGAGAGATTATATTATTAAAGAGTCTTTATAGGAATAAAAGTTCTTAATCATTATGAATTAGGTAAAAGGTTTTCAGGAAAACATTATTTCAACAAAAGTTGTTTAATTCACTAACAATAACAATTATTTTCCTTTTGACAGTTTTCACAACTATCATAATAAATTATCTGCTTAGCTTTCTACTCCTATTGAGAGACTGATTTGTGTTAGCTAACTCAACAGTATGTAGTATGCTTATACCTTCTTGACCAGTTCTTTCCACATCTGTTCGTTGCCTTTGAGAAAGACACATTAACAACTTGCCCTGAGCAGCAGATTTTGCCAGTGACTTGCTGCCAATTGGGTATTAAAGGGAATTGGGAACACATGTTTTGTTTTAAAAATCCCTAACAATTTGGACGGGTGCTTTGAACTGGACTAATTGACACTCAATCATTGTCATGCTGCCTTGCCTGTGTGTGATAATCATGTGGGGGACAATGGTTTGCAAGTTGCTCATCATGACTTTGGATCTGAATGGCAGTATCAGAGTAAGTGCTGCCATCTGACCCATTTCACAATGGAATAGGAAATGTAGCTCTTATTGAAAATCTCCTAACTGTACTAATTTATATTCATCTGATAACCCATTGAGGGGGAAATGGGAATGAGCTGGCAGGTGGCCTTTCAGATATAAAGGGCACATGGCAAACCAGTTGTTTGTTGCTTACCCACACTGGAATACTAAAGATATTGCCGAATATGCATATTTCTAGAATTTTAGTTCTTATTCTGATCAGTCCTCCCTCTATTCATAATCGAAAAATTATAATTCAGAAATCTTACATAAATGAGACTTATTTGTGTGTATTTAATACATTTCTGAACATAACATATGGTTTGTTCTTAGCAGCTCATGTCAGAATTAGAGCTAAAATTACTGTGTTATCATTTATGCAATTTTAATGCATAACATTTTTGTGGGATTTTTTTCAACATAATGAATGAAAAACCAAGCTATTTGTTTTCTTTAGGCACTGGCTCACATGTTTTCATAATGCTGGCACAAAATGATTGGAAAGCATTCTGTTGAATTATGATATTTTTTACTTGCATATTTTAAGCTAAGAGTTGACAACACTATATATGTTTAGGACTATCGGGCCACACTGCTTCAGATTCATGTTCCCACACCAAACCCTCTATGAAGGCATCAATATTCCATCCCAGTCCATTGGGTTCCACCACATTTTGCTCCACAGCTTCCACCAATCCACCTCTAGTAGCCTTGATTCTGGTCAGATCTCTAGAGTTTGTTTTAGTTCAATTCTGTTTGTTCCTTGTTTTCTTTCTTTTATTTCACATATAAATGAAATCATCTGGTATTTGCCTTTCTATGACTTATTTTGTTTAACCTAATTTTACCCATCCATGTTTTCTCACATGGCAAAACTTCACCTCTTTTAAAGCTAAGTTATTTAAATTATGAAATAAGTTATTTGAAATATGAAATTGAAAATATCTCTGATGGTACATTTAAATAAAAGTGAGAAAAGTTATTTATATCTGAAAATGATAAGGATCAAGTATCTTTCTTTTATTATGTTTATAAGTAACGCACATACATATACAACCATTCCTAAATTTAAATGAAGATAATTCTCTACTTTTGCTTATAATATTTGCTTTGCTTTGTGCTTACCATTGATAAAGCAGAAATAATTGTTATTACTCTTCAAGATGTATTTTGTTTAATTTCTACACATTAATTTGAGAAATAGCTCTTCCACTTCATTGTTTTCTTCATTGATTTAACCTAATTCTATATTTAAAGTAAACTATCAGCTTCTATACATTTATTTACTTATTTATTTATGCATACAGAACTGGGGTACAGGGCAGAGGTGCAGGGGTGATGAGAGGATTCGCCATAGTCAGAGTGGGGAACAGAACAGGCAGATGGACAAAGTACACTGCTGAGGGGAGCAGCAGGTGGGTCAGGAGAGGTCTGCCACACCATGTGGTCACCTCCGGGGCAGGGATTGAACTCACACTGAAGCTGCAGAGGCCATCTTCACAGTGCTGAGCTTTAACCCGCTGCACCACCAGGCAGGGCCAGCATCTTACTTTTTAAATGCAAATTTATTCCTCTACTTCTAATACATACCTAATAATATAATTGCTAAAAACATTATATGATGTTCTACTAACCAATACGTTTCTTTTTGTATTAGTGATAGTGCCAATTTTATTTTTAAATACTAAAGAATCAAGGTTAATAATTAATGTGTGAGAAGGAAGGAGACAAAAAAGGAAAGCAACTTCTAACCTCCACTAATAATAAAGTGCTGTAATAGTAATTAATACGAACATATAAAGTAGTGGAATTTTAAAATACAATAACAATAGCAACTTTGCTAACCAGCTTACATATTTGTTTTATTCATAGCTTTCAACAAGTGCTATGAAATATTATTTTTACTATGTTAAACACACAATAATTACACATACACACCTCCCCACCCCCCATGTATATACAGATATATTTGTGGCAACTTCACCAGGGTGATAACAATCAATAAATTGAAGAAGTGAGAGTTGACCTCAGTTGGTCAGATTTCAAAACTCAGGTTACATTTTATTTCTGTCAGTAAGCTGACCACCACTGAGGGAATATTTTCTATGAATATGAGCATGAGACTGAAAGAAACAAAGACAGATGAAGGAATGAAAATTTCTGGATTGCCTAGAACTGTGCTAGACAGCCAACATATTTTTAGAAAGAAATTAAGACTACATTTTATGCTTGTTTTTTTTTATATAAAAATCCTGTGTTAAAAATAATTGAAGCTTATTTTTTATAAGGAAATGTTATGAAATGAGAATTTTATATATTAGTTATTTTGAACTTTAATGATAAATCATTATCTTTTAATTTTACTATTGCTACATTGTTCAATTTCCCAAATTGTGTGTGTCTGTAAAAAAAAAACAAAAGTCTATTTACAAATCACTTCAGATAATAGATCTCAACTCATATTTGTTGAAGATTGTATGAATGAATAAAGAAATAACCCACTATAACCATATCAATTATTTAGTAATGCAACTTTAGGTAATAATCATATATTCAGTCACGATCCATTTTCCTTCTATAATCTGACTCTGATATTAACTTTGCCAGTTTTCCTGATTACTATAGCTGTTCATGTTTCATGCATATGAAGTATGTAAATCTCTATACCTTTTGTGCTGCAAGACAATTTTGTGTTGAATACAGATCTTTAAGTTGTAAAATATTGAATTATATTTCAAGGTATCATTTGGTTCTGTACTTGCTTAATACAAATTTATTGTGGAAAATATAGCGTTGTGACTCAGTAGTCAGAATTACAAAATACATTTTTAGAAACACATACATGTAATTTTTAATAAACAGAATTGCTTTCTAATACTATTTTTAATATTATTAAAAGAAAATAGAATACTGGACATGAAGGCTCTCAGTTGGAAAACTTATTAGCTCTATGATCTTGTACAAATCTTTAATTTTGCTGTAGGTTGATTTGCTTGTCTTTAAGACATAATTTTACTGAGTAGCTTGTTCATTAAAATGAAATATACTGTATATAAAGCAAGTTATAATAATGCATCACTCTAGTTGAATTATATAAAAATCCTAGGTATGAAGCTAAAAGGTATCAAAACTTAGCTTATTTTAATATTAAAATGCTTAATTATCCAACAGCATATCATTGTTAGTGACTCCTGTTGGTGTACACAGTGCAATGTCCAGGAATCAGGGAGAAAACCATTTATTGAACATATTGATATAGTGAATGTATATCAGTAGTAAAAGTAGACATAAGGCCCTCCCCGGTGGCGCAGCGGGTTGAAGCACTGCACTGAGAATCTAGAGCCACTTCCTCATGGGTTCAATCCCCGCCTGCCCCGGGGGTGGCCACATGGCGTGGCAGACCTCTCCTGACCTGCCCGCTGCTCCCCTCAGCAGAGTACTTCGTTGATCTGCCTGTTCTGCTCCCCACTCTGTCCCTGGTGAATCCTCTCACCGTCTGCATCTCTGGCCTGTACCCCAGTTCTGTATGAATAAATAAATAAATCTTTAAAAAAAAAAAAGTAGACATAAAAAGAAATAAAACAACTTTAGAATTTCTTATACATTTTTATAGAAATGGACAGGAAAAGCCAGAAAGAAAAAGAAAAATCCTGGATGGTTTCACTCACTCATAGCAGGAGTGTAAGGGATCAGGAAAAAAATCTATATACAGTATTTGTAATAAAGTAAAAATGAACATCAACTAACAACTAACAAAATGGGGGTGGGAAAAGCACACATGGGGACTATGGTGATGGCACATGGCAATGGGAAGTCCCTGGGGATTACAACTGAGATGAAAAGATTACAAAATGAAGAATGATGTAAAATATGTATGTATGTATATGTATACATATATATGCATACATATATATGTATGTATAAATACACACATAAAGCAAATTATGATGATACATCAATCTAATGGAATAATATAAATACATCAATCTAATGGAATAATATAAAAATCTTAGGTATGAAACTAAAATGGTACCAAAATTTACAGATTACTTTATATATGTGTGTGTGTGTGTGTGTGTGTGTGTGTGTATTTAAGAAAAAGAAATGGACAGAAAATGATTTCTACTCTGAAATTTTGGATGTAGTACTTCAACTGTGATTTAAGGATACATATCATGTGAGACTAAAATAGTAAGTCTCAATGTTGGGGAAAAGTATGGAAATGTAGCAGAAAATAAAGAAATGGGATGTAGCTTTTAATAAGTCTGCCTAAACAAGGTGATTTAATGTAACTGGTAAAAGGATATTTTAATAATCACACTTACTTCCTTTGGCCTCAACTGAAACTGGAAAATAAACTGCTTTTCAAATCAAATATGCAACTAGCATCCTTTTTCACACTTCTCATCTCTTCTTTTACACTCTTCCCTTCCTTAAAATTTGCTCTTCTCCAGACTTGTTTTCTTCAAGTTTCTTAAATAATTAAGTGTCGTAAGATATCAACCAAGACATATACACCTAAACCTAAAATACTAAAATAGCCTGGCTACAGAAAAAAGTATGGTTAGAAGAGGGCTAACATAATGTTCAATAGGTAACATTAACTTCATAGGTAAAGGTTTTAGAACAGTAATGTGATGAAAGCAATATTTCTGGGTAAGAATTATGGCAATATTAGTGTAGCAAATCTGGTATGTGTTGAAATATGTTAGGAGTTTCTAGTGGTTATCCATAAGTAATTAATTACAGACAGAATGCGTGTAAAAGGATGTTACCTGATTGGGTATTAAAAGTAAAGTATATGATCTTAGGTTTTTAAAGTAATATTGAAGCTATTAATAAATATAGCTAAGAAAAGGGTTTTTTTTTTAGTGAAAGTAATGATTTTCATTTTTGAAAATTTGAGTTAATGATGATGGGAGAGTCATGTGTTGACTTCACATCTATATTATTAATCTTAAAATGTGTGACACCTATTCTTCATAAAACATAAAAGAACTGGTTTTTTCAAAGCACTTAAAAATAGTTCAGTCAAAATATTATCTACTGAGAAAGCAAAAAGATGTGAAACACCTGAATTGATTAATTATGGGAAGAGATAAAATTACAGCTTGAAAATATTTATTTTATTCCTTAAGAATTAAGTTCTGAAGTAGTCTATAAATTAATGTAAAATCTAAAATATACTCTGGATTTTAAGAGTTTGTCTTAAAATGCTGTTTATCCAAAGATCTACTTAGAGAAAATTGATCATATGTTCATTATGCAGGTTGCAAATATAAACCTTCTCCAGCTATGAAATTTTGATAGATAAGAAAAAATATATAATTAATTTTATTCTCTATAAATGTAATGTATAAATTGATTCTATTTAAAATATAAAGTAAAGTCATATTCTCAAATTACGGCTTAGTAGTGCCATTTCTTTTAAGATGGTAAGCTAATATATATGTAAACCATATGTGTGATTTAACTTACTATAAGAATAGTTAGCTGAACATACCTCCCTCCCCTCTCAGCTATTAGATTATCAACTGAGCATTTGGCAAATCTTGGATCAATTTAGTTGCAAATATTTTGACAAGAGCCCAGAGTATTGTGTATTGTTGGTTAAATAGTTTTCCATATGTTTTAGGTTTTAGGCAAGAAGCTAGAAAAATCCATTTCTATCATGACATTTAGGAAACCTTAGTTATATTCTCATTTTGATGAAATGCTATTTGTTAAGCAAGTTGGTGGCACAGAAATAAAATGTGGGTAAGCATTTGGAACCAAAGAAACAGATTTTTGAGTGGGATGGTTGAAGCACAAGTAAGTTACTTGGCTATTTTTGTGTGTCACAAAGATGATGTAAATTATGGGTGAGTGTGGCACAAATGGAAACTGAAAAGACTATGGAATTTTCATTAGCAGATAATGAGGGCATGAACTATGTAAACATGAGAGGGACATATTTTGATGATCTTAGAAGAGAGGATAAAGATATTTGATATTTATCTAAAGGTAAATGATGAAAATGAAAGAATTTAACATAACTCCAAAGTTTTCAGTATGGCCACATACAATCAGAGTATTAATGTGTAGACACATCAAAATGATGGAAGATTACCTTAAATAGAAATCAACAAGACAGAAGATGGGAAAATAAGTCAAAGGAAAAAATGTGTATATAGTATTTAGATAGCAAGATATGTCAATCAAATAATTTTGGATAACATGTATTAGAGGAATAGGTGTAGGATTATGGGGAGAGTAAGATTTTATAAATTGTCCTCAAACTCAGCAATGAAAGAGAACATATCAATGGGGTTGATTTTATAAGTGGCAGTTTTGAAATTTAGCACTTGTAGACGTAATCAATATAACAACTACTAAATGAAAATATGTTATCCATGCAAAAACAATTTAGCGTCTTCAGATATAACTGTGATTGATTGATCCATGTCAGAAATACACAATACCATTTATAAGTAAGAAGCCAGTACCAGCAAAGCCTATTGTACTAGTTCAGTTTAAACCACTGTTTAAAACTGGAAAAGAAGCGATTGAAATATAAAAAAAGTATCTCACTTTGAAAATCATTATGTTGTTTGATTGTAAGTTCACAAGGAATTTAAAAACTCTGTACTCCTCATACAGCTTCTGCAAATGATATCTCGTACAATGAAAGTATTTCACAACATCAAAACCAGAAATTTTCTTTGGTGAGAACTACTAACCAAACAACAGAACTTACTCATTTAAAATTTTTTTGGAACTATTTGTGTGTATGTGTGAATTTATATAATCTTTGCATATATACATTTATATAATCATCATCACTATAACATACAAAATTTCTCATTCTGATAAACAATTCCCTAAGTTATTTCTTTGCATTTATATCCATGCCCACAACATTTTTATAGTTGTGTTAATTTCTAAAAGTGAAATAATAACATTTGTAAACCTTTAAACTTGCATTTTATCCTACTCATAGCATTCTTGAGGGCCACTCATGTTACTGTTTGTATCAACAGTTGGTTCTTTTATACTGTTGAGTACTATTCTAATTTTCCAATATTTGGATATCCCACACTTTGTTCAGCCATATCCATTTAAAGATGTATTGGTTGTTTTCAGTATTATGTGACAGTAAATTAAATAACTGTGTAATTTGTGTACAGGTTTTTACATTAATGACTTAATGTTAATAACTGTGACATGGTAATGTTTTATTAAGAGTTTTATGTTATACATCCTTCACAATTTTTCCAACAATTATGTACTCAAGTTTGAAGTTCCATCTGCATGTCAGTTCTGGAAGACATTATTTTCCTAGCAATGTTTGTATTTGAATATTTAGGCTTTCTTATTATCCAAGAGAAAGTGGAATGAGTTCAAATTTATTTAAGTTGATATTTATTTCTGTAGCTAAGCTTAAAATATTACTGTAAGTTCTAGCAGACTATCAAATTTATTTTAAAAATTACAAATAAAAAACACACACAAAGTGCTGGTGAGGGTATGTAGTAAAAAGGATCCCTCTTACAATGTTGGTAGGAAGGTAGACCCATCCAATTCCTATGAAAAGACAATGTGGAGATTCCTAAAAATGGATTTCCCATATGTACCAAAAATTCCATTCCTATATATTGATCCAGAGAACACAAAAACACTATTTGAAAAGAAACCTGCACTACTATGTCTATAGCAGGACTGTTTACAATAGCCAAGATATGGAAAAAGCCTTAATGCCCCAGAACAGAGGAGTGGATCAATAAGATGTGGTGCATATATACACATAGGAATAGTCTTCAGCAATCAAAAAAAGATAAGCATATGCCATTTAAGGCAACATGGGTGGAGCTGAAAGGGATTATTCTAAGTGAAGTAAGGCAGATAAAGAAAGATACATACTGGATGGTTTCATTTATATGCAGCATATAAAGAAACCAAAGAATCAGACAAAGAAATATTGTAAGACTTGATGGTGGAAAGCTGACTGTTGATCTGACCTTCAGGATGAGAGTGGGAGGGGAAGAGGAAGAGCAGAGAAAGGTGGGGGAGAAGAGCATGGTGGAGTGTGATGGAGGACTGTGGGTCTTATGGTGTTGGGAAAACTGTGGTGACTACACCTGAAGGTTGACAACCTAGTATGTGAAAAAATAAACAAAGATGCTTTAAAAAGAAATCCATAAACAATTAACAAATTAAGACAAAATATATAATAAAAAGTGACCACTTTAGCATTCTCCTTGACATTTTCTCATTAAAATATGAAAAATATAGGCCCTGTTTGGTGGCACAAAGGGTTAGGGCATAGCCCTGCAAGCTAGCCATAGCCGCTTCAATGTGAGCTAGATCCCCTGCCCCAGAGGTGACCCACATGACCCAGCAGACTTCTCCTGTCTCCTGGCTGCTCCCCTCAGTAGTATACTTTGTGAGGCTGCCTGTTCTGCTTAATCCTCTCACTGTACCTCTGGCCTGTACCTCAGTTCTATATGCATAAATAAATAAATCTTTAAAAAATTAAATATATTTTACAAAATTGTAAACATTGCTGAATTTGTTAGTTAAAGTATGTGGCTTGGTATGTCGAAGCATGTTATCCATGTGTAGTTGGTGTGAACCATCACTTCAGCTAGTTAAAATATCCTACAAATCACCCTCAAATCTGCTTCATGACCTATTGAAATGCTTCCATCTCACCTTTTCCACGTCTTCCCTTTTCACAGGTAACTACTTACATGGTTTCTGTCACTGGAGATCCATCTATTATGTTGCACATATCATTTATTTATTTATGAATTTAATTTTTAAAGAGACTTCCAGTTTCTTTTCCAAAGTGATCATAACTTTTTATATTTTTACCAGCAGTGGATTGAAATTTGACTGGTTCCATGTCCTCTAAAACTCTTGGTATATGCAGTCATTTTACTTTAGACTTGTTTTTAGGTGTATGTGCTATCTGTGGTTTTAATTTGCATCCATTGGTTACTTTGTATTTTTTAAATGCTGTTATTAAGTTCATAAATACTTAAAATTGTTTATTTCATCTTGATGAACTGATCCCTTTATCATGTTTAAATACTCTCTGTTGTGCCTGGTATACGGACATAATAAAATCACTTGGGCATAGTTTATCCTTTTAGGTGTTAATTTTAGATCTTAATTTCAAACTAAGTGTATTAATTTTCTATTGCTGTATATCAGTTCATTGCAAAATTGGTGACTTAAAGTAACATCCTTTAATTAAATTGTAGTCCCTTGAACGAGGTAACCTATCATTGCTTAAACTTAAGTCTTCTTTTCAAGAACTCAGGAGACTATGATCTGCCTGGAATGCATTCATTTCTGTAACTCAGAGACTTCTTATAAGTTCAGGTAGTTATTGACAGAATTTGGTTATTTGGAGTCATAAGATTGAGATTTTCGTCTTCTTACTGTCAATTGGGTTACACTCTTAATTGTGAGAGGCTTCTAAATTTCCTTCCATGCATCCTTCTCACAACATTGAAGCTTATTATTTTTTTAAATGAAAGAAGAAAATCACTCTAGTCAAGATTATTCTCTTTTTTGTTTTTTTAAAGATTTTATTTATGCATACAGACCTGGGGTACAGGCCGGAGGTGCAGGTACAGTGAGAGGCTTCACCAGAGACAGAGTGGGGAGCAGAACAGGTGTACTGATGAAGTACACTGCTGAGGGAAGCAGCAGGCAGGTCAGGAGAGGTGTGCCGTGCTATGTGGGTCACCTCCAGGGATGGGAATCGACTCATAGTTGAAGTGGCTTTAGCTTCTTAGTGCTGCGCTTTAACCAGCTGTGCCACCAGGGAGGGCCTCCAATCGTCCTTTTAAACCTCCTACATTATTGAACCATGCCCACACCAGATAATCTTCATTTTCTGTAACATAAAAATCAGCTAGCATCTGCAAAATCGTATCAACTTTCCATTATAGGATATCCTAAATATGAATTTGAATAATATAACAGACCATGACATACAAAAAGAGATTGTGTTATATAGGACATATATATAGGATATATATCAGGAATCAACATATTTAGGGATATTTTAGAATTCAACCTGCTACTCATTAGTAGGCAGAGGACACCATTTTGTCTAGGGTCAACTTCTTCCAGTATTTGGATAGATACTTTTTTTTTTTTATGAAGCTTGCCACTCTGATTGTTGGGAATAGTTACTCTTTCTTCCCTAAACCACAACTGTGAGAATTATATTAACATGCCTTTCTTTTCAAAAGCTTTTTATTGGTCAGCAATGCCTATAGAATATGTTCTTAATTGTAAAACTTGAAATGTTCATCGCTATCATTAACCTGATTTTTTTAATTAACCTCAAAAATTATTTCCTTCACACATCAGAATTGATGCCATGGTTTTCCAAGAAGTCATTTTCTACTCTTCTGTCTTCCAATGTATTAGTGATATATAAAATATTTTCATTTAATTCCAACCTCCACTTATTGAAAGTCCTTTGAGACTGTTTTTTAGATGTAATAATGCTTCCTTCAGAAAGTCTTTCTTGATTCCATCAGGCAATTTCATACTTTTATTTTTGTTGCTCGGAAGCTCTTAGAATTCCTCTGACATATCACAACTCTACCTTGTGTTGGACTTAAGGTTTATACATTAGACTTCTCCTTTCATAGTAAAGACCTTTTAATAACAGTGAACTTCTCATGTTTTAATCCTTGCTATGTAACCTCCATACATATATGCACAAAACACTGCATCATATATATATATATATATACTTTATATATATATACTGCATCATATATATAGTATGTTACTATATATATAGTATGTTACTATGTATATATGTGTATATGTGTGTCTTCATATATATTTTACAAATGCATAATATATGTTATATATTTATAGACACAATAATATTAAATATAAAGGGGGTGGGGAATTACCTCAGATCAATCATGTTCTACACAGTGAGTAGATACATGACCACATATTTCTGATTATACATGTTATTTTTTTTCCAATTTACTGTATTGATATGATCAAAGAATAGGGGTTTACTAGGAAATAATTACTTTGAGAATCCTGCAAAATGGCTAAGAGGAAATGTAGATAGAGCATTTGGAGGGAATAACTACTGAACATTTTGCCAAATCATAACAAGAACTGTTAATGATTGTTTCTGCTAATATATCTGTAAAAATAATGTTGGCAGGAAATAAGTCAATTTTGCTATAAATAAGAATATATTATTTTGTCCATAAATGCTCATGTAGGTAGAAAGGTGGCAGATTGCATACATGAAACAAAATTAATTCTATTTATTAATTTTAGATATATTGACTGTTAAAATAGTTATAAAAGAAGACATACCATGGAGGGAAAGAAATAAGAACATTGAAGTATTACAGTACAAAACAAGCTAATGAGCTAAATATTTTATAGTACTTTTTAAAAATAATATAATAGTTTATTTTTACATAATTTTGTGCCTTTTTCAATCTCAATTGTAATCCCTGTGGGCTTTCCACCACCAATTCATCCATGTGCCATCACCACAGTCCAGTGCACTCCCTCCATTTTTTATCCCATTCCCCACTACACCCCCATAACATGTCTCTGGTATATAGTTGTTCATTATTATTATTATTATTTCCCCTGGTCTTTTATATTCCAGCTGTGAGTGAAGCCATCTGGTATTTTTAATATACTTTCTGTCTTATTTCAATAAGCATGATCCCTTCCAGCTCCATCCATGTTGCTGCAAAAGGCATGTGTTTGTCTTTTTGATACTGAGTAATATTCCACTGGGTATATGTGCCACATCTTTTTTTTTTTTTTAATTTCAAAGTTTATTTTTACATCATTTTGCACATTTTTTTTT
>NW_004567109.1:43510687-43548003 GCF_000260355.1 Condylura cristata | reverse complement strand
GTCGTAGGGAAGCTCCATGTTTAGCAGTTTGAGGAACCTCCAAACAGTTTTCCATCGTGGTTGTACTAGTTTGCATTCTCACCAGCAGTGCAGAAAGGTTCCTTTTTTCCACATCCTCATCAACATTTGTTGTTGCTAGTTGTTTGAAGATGTGCCATTCTCACTGGGGTGTGGTGATATCTCATTGTGGTTTTAATTTGCATCTCCCTTATTACAAGTGATATTGAACATTTTTCATATTCTTGTTGGCCATCTGCATTTCCTCTTTGGAGAAGTGTCTTTTTAGCTCTCCTGCCCATTTTTTTCCATTGTTGTTGTTGAGTTTCATAAGTTCTTTGTATATCTTTGTGATCAATCCTTTATCGCCAGTTTTGTGTGAGAAAAAATTTTCCCAATCAAATCAGTAGGATGTTTGTTTTTTGTAATGTCTCTTTTGCTGTTCAGAAGTTCTTTAACTTGATGTAGTCCCATGTGTTTATCCTTTCCTTCACTATCATTGTGTTGGGTGCTGTATCTTCAAAGATGTTACTAAGGTCGATGTCATGTAGTGTTTTGCCCATCTTTACTTCCAGGTATTTTATGGGTCTGTTCTTATGTCTAGGTCTTTAATCCACTTCGAGTTGATTTTTGTGCATGGTGCAATGAAATGATCTAGCTTAATTTTTTTTTTTTTGCATGTAGCTTCCCAGTTTCCCCAGCACCGTTTGTTGAAAAAACTTTCTTTATTCCATTGTATCTTCTTTGCTATTATGTTAGAGATTAGCTACCTATAAGCCTGTGGGTTTATTCTGGGTTTTCTATTTGAATCCACTGGTCTGT
Organism: Condylura cristata; assembly: GCF_000260355.1. NCBI lineage: Eukaryota > Metazoa > Chordata > Mammalia > Eulipotyphla > Talpidae > Condylura > Condylura cristata. Next base: position 43,547,184 of record NW_004567109.1, on the reverse strand, counting down.
GTGTCTGTTCTTGCTCCAGTACCATGCCGTTTTGATTATTATGGCTTTGTAGCATAGTTTGAAGTCTGGGAGTGTATTCCCTCCATTCTTTTTCATTTTAGTTATGAGAGTTGTGGCTTTTCGAGGTCTTTTGTGGTTCCATATCAATCTCATCAGTATTTGTTCTATTTATTTGTAGAATGTCACTGAGACTTTTATTGGGATAGTATTAAATCTTTATATCACTTTTGGTAGGATAGCCATTTTGATGAGGTTAATTCTCCCAATCCATGAGCAGGGGATGTCTTTCCATTTCATGGTGTTTTCTTGTATTTCTTTGAACAGTATGTTGAGTTTCCTTTGTATAGATCTTTTACCTCTTTTGTTAGGTTGATTCCCAGGTATTTGATTATTTTTGTTATAGTTGAAAAGGATTTTTTTTTTTAAATCTTGCTTCTTCTGACTGGTTGTATATAGGAAGACATCTGACTTTTGTGTGTTGATTTTATATCCTGCTACCTTACTAAACTGGTTGATTGTTTTGATTAATCTCTCTATGCTGTTTTTAGGGTTTTCCATGTAAATTAACCTAATGAACTAAATTTTAAGATAAATAAGCTAAAGTTTAATATAAATAAGCTAATGGAACAGGGCCTCTGTGTATATGAATATAACATCTAAGGCTAAATGTTACAAAATATATGCATAAGATATCCCTTATACATAAGAATCTTTGAATTTAAATATCAACTGTAAAATGTTTTTTTTTTCTTAAAATTATAAGTTTTGTGTTTTGAATATCATTTTATCGTGGTTCTGAATCAGATACTATCATGGGGTTACAAGAAGATAATTGTGCTAAAAAAAAAATAGACTGTTACTCACTGAGAATAATAAAAAGCAATGAATGAGTATAATGAAAGCTTGCTGGTCCAAGGGCAGAAGTAGAAGAGATAGGTACCACATTTGTGATTAAATAAAAATCAGCTAGAATAAATCTTAGACTATGTTAGACTATGTTTTTTTGTTTAGCATCTTTTTTTTTCCTTTCTATTTCTACGGTGTATATGCCCTTGGAATTAAATTTTTCAAAAGATTGGTTTTTTTTTAAATATTTAACTTTTTATTAATTTATGCATACATGAACCAGGTTGTAGGAGGGATGTGGTAAGAGGATTCAACAGAGACCAATTAGGGACCAGAATGGTGGTTCTGCTGAAATACACTGCTGACAGGAGCAGTAGGTGAGACGGGACAGGTCTGCTGTACCATGTGGTATAATTCCAGATCTCTGCTCAATGTATAGAAGGATTCATAGTAAAGTGAAATACCTAGGGTCTCTCTCAGTCCTACTCTTTAGACTGGTGTTTAAACTCTAGGGATTTTTTTTTCTTTTTTACAAATAATCCAGGTGATTCTTATACATGTAAAAATCTGACAATCACTTTTTAAGGGTAGAGACATTTGATTGCTTTATTCTATATCATGTGTAGGAAAGTCCTTGTAACATGCAACACAAACTACTTAAAGGTAGATATTGTTATGAAATAATAAGTCCAATTCACTTCTACTCACATCTGTTGATTAGGGATGTACAAAGTACTCGAACTGCTATACAGGGCACAGAGATGAATAAAACATGATTCCACCCAAAGTACTATATGAGTTCAGGGGTGGGATTAAATAATATCATGTCAAGGGAATGGAGGTCAATTTCTCAGAGTGTGCTTGATCTGAGAATTGAAATAGGAACCTGAATTTAATAAACAGATAAGAGGAGAAGAATGCTGAATGAGAGAATGGCTCAAGGCAAAGAAAAAAAAATGTGAATGAGACATAATTTGTTCTAGAATACGTAGGTGTATGTAGGAATGTAAGTTGACAAGGGAGTTGTCAGTTACTTGCAGCTTTACCCAGTGCATGACACTTGTTATTTCTTTATTGAAATTTATTTAGTAGAACTGAATATAAACCTAAGTTTCCACTATGTTCACAGCAATGACCTACTGGCCTAATGACTGCTTGTGTAGCTGACAAGTTCAATGGTGCATACCCAAGCTGCATTTCAACCACTGAGTCATATTCTGTACATGACTGCAAATCATTCCTGCTAGAAAGGATGTCTTTCTGAATGTTTGCAATTCACACTTATGTCTGCCTGATTCAACAAATCAAGGCGATTTTAAAAAATGGATGTCACTTTTAGTAGTTTGACAACATCCTTTTCAAATCCATGGTTGTTTTGTTTTGTTTGTGTGTAGATAGATAGATAGATAGATAGATAGATAGATAGATAGATAGATAGATAGATAGATAGAGAGAGGGAGAAAGAGAGAGAGAGGGGGAGAATACCTGTTCAATAAATATAGAATTAATAAATAGAATTTGTTTTGTTTCTTGTGTGTGTATGGTGGTATGTCTCTATTGAACACTTTTCTTTTTCTTTATCTCTTAACTTTTTTGATGTCCCTGAAATGAAATTGCTTCCCTTTCTTGCACAGGTGTATATGCACAAACAATTAAAATATAGTTGTGGTAGACAGAAGAATTGTCTACCTCCATCCAACCCATCATCATATCTACATTCTAATTACTGGAATCTGTGAATATATTGCCTTGTGGCCAAAGTGACTTAAGGATCTTGAGATGGGAAGATTGTTCTTGAAGATCTAGGTGGGCCTGCTGTAGTCAGAAGCAACCTTCTAAGAGAAAGTGAGAGGTCTAATAAGAGAGAGATGATAATGGGAGAGTTGGTCAGAATGATGGAGGAAGAAACCAGGAAGCAAGGGTTGTAGCTGCCTATAGCAGCTAGAAAAGCACACTCCGCTAGAGCCTTCAGAAGCAACCCAGTTCAGCTGACACCTTGAATTTAGCACATAAGACCCATTTTGGATTAGTGATCACCAGAGTCATATGATGATAGATATGCTTTGTTTAAATCACTCCTTAATTTGTGACAATTCTGTACATCAGAAAAAGAAAACTAATATTAAGTCAAGTCAGCACCTCAGGAGAGAGAGAGCTAACATAGTATTAACTCTATCCCAAATTTACAGAGTTCCATCTCCTAGGAAAAATCAGCTGGAGGCAGTCCTGCTCAAGCACACAGCTAGGAACTTAGAGCTGAACACTTGAAATCCACTTACTTTACTTGCTTTGGCTGCCAGACTGACCTGGAAGCTATGTCACAGAAGATGGCCTAGAAGGCTCCAAAGTGGCCAAGGTCCTAGTGTGTTTTTTGCAATGTCAATTGCAGATTTTCTTGTCTCTTGGCAAAATCAGTGTAGTGCAGATGGCCTATCCATACAGAAGTTGTTCTCTTTGTCCCAGAGCATCTAGTTCAAATTGCTGAAGAGAGCTTGCCCTTAGGGTTCCCAGCAATTAAAATTGCCATTCTCCCATTTGAATACCCTTAGCCGTCTGGCTTATAGCAACAGCTGTTTTCCAACTCCTGACTAGACAGCAATGTTTATAAGTGGTGTGTGTGTGTTTGACTAGAGGTGCATTTTTAAAAACTCAACTAAGTAATCTGGTTCTAACATTGTACATTGTAACTGATTAATTCTCTCTGGAGTGCCCTACAGAAATGTTTTCTCATGGCTAACCATGCATTCAGTAGACACTTTGGATTTGTTTCTATCACTTCTCCACTGGCAGCCTCAAACCTTTTTTATGCTCCTTTTTTTTTGGCACACACATGATGGTTCACAAACCATAGGGAAGGTCTAATTGTGGTTTCGTGGCTCATAGTTCTCCTCATTAAGCTAATGCCATCTTTCTTCACAACAGTGACAATTAGAACCAGGGGAGTGCCAAAAGTTCCCCTAAGTTCACCCAGGCTGCAAACCCAAACAGGCTTAATTATAAGCCAATGTCAACTTTCAAATTGAGAGGCAGAAATTGTGGCAACATGACCTAGACTTTAAACCATTGGATGTAATAGGGTCTCACTGTTTGTTAGAGACATTTTGGTTTTGTAGATTTTTACCTATTGTCATATGTCATATATGTTTTTTTCTATTTAATAATCTTGATAACTGTTCTATACAATGGATTACTTCCTAAAGAAAAATACCTGCCATACTAGGGACAGCCGCATCCTAGAGGAGCAGTAGATAAACATAAAACTCTTATTTTGGTTCTCTAATATGATTTGTGTGGCAAGAATTAAGCTCACTTTATATATTTCTTATGCTTCTCATTTGTAGGTAGTTGAAAAAAAAAAGTAAAGCTTTTGTTAACCTACACCTCCTGAGTTATGTAGAATAGGCAAGGTTGTGAGATGGACAGGTATTTGGTTTTGTTGGTCTTTTAGAGTATATTGTGAAGAGTCTAAAAGATACCTCCATCAAGAATAGACAGTAATAACTATTTCCTTTTTAGTAAACGGGAGTTTAAGAAATCCAGGAAGGGCTGAGAATTTGTGAGAGGTACAGGAGTGTGTGAGAGGTCTAGAAAGAGAATCCATCCATGACTAGCTGTTGGCGAGGACCACAATGAGAGAGTTCAAATATTCTGTGACCACCCTTTGTTTTATACTTGTGAGTAGCTGAAAGTAAACACTGAATACTCTTTTTTTTTTTTTTAAAGTTGTGTTTATTTATGCATACAGAGCTGGGGTACAGGCCAGAGGTGCAGGGGCGGCGAGAGGATTCACCAGTGACAGAGGGGGAACAGAACAGGCCACTGACAAAGTACACTGCTGAGGGGAGCAGGGAGTGGGCCAGGAGAGGTCTGGCAAGCTATGTGGGTCACCTCCAGGGCAGGATCCAACTAGTGCTGAAATGACTTTAGCTTCTTAATGCTGTGCTTTAACCCGCTGCGCCACCAGGGAGGGCCCCAACTTTGAATACTCTTACTACTCTGTACCTGAAAAGTTTTCCAGACTTAAATTAAGAGTAAAGACTAAAAAATATATACAAAAATTTTTATGACCTTTGCATAATTCAGTACTTATCTCTTTTAAATAAACATAACACTAACAAATCCAAAAGAAACATTCTTTCTACTAAAAGTTAAAGATCACTGAGTGATCTGTATAAAATGGGTTTTATTTTGGGCTGTCAAATTTGTGTTTCTAATCAATTTAGTACATTATAATTCATCTATTCAAAACAGGTGTTTTTCAAGAGGAGAAGAAAAACATTATAATTTCCTAAAGAACTTTTTCTAGACTCACTATTACCTTTCTGACCATCCTTTTCTAATAAACCCTAAGGAGATACATAAATCATGCAGTTGGAGATTATTACAGGAGAGAGTACTTCCCTGAGTTTCACCACCCTCAAGAACCCCTGCATTAGAAACAGTGAACAATTATATGGATTTCATCTTGTTCTCATTAATCTTGCTTCTCACTGGAATATGAGATAGATGATGACAAAGAAGTAAAAATTATAAAAGAGGCTGAAAATTCTAATTTTTAGTATCCAGTAACTACTTCTTTCAAGCTAACTGCTACACATACATTTTATTAAGGGAGTGCATCAACTTAGAATTAATTTACTAAAATTAATTTACTTATTGAACATGTGCTATATGCAAATTCTTTGCTAGATTATTTATGTAAATTCTTTTATTTAACCTTCAAACTAGCCATTTGTTTAAGGTGGTGTTTAAGTTATTTAAATTATGTTCATTTTATTCTTAACATAAAAGTAATTAATACTCATTGTAAAATTTTGGGAAAATGTAAAACTGTATAGTGAAGAACATAAAAATAATCCATAATGTTAACACCTAATAATAGCTCCTGATGCACTGAGTTTATTTATATATGTAGATATATGCATATTTTAAAACATATAAAACTGAAAATACAATATAAGTGCAATTATTATGATCCATAAAAAATATAACATAAATCCCTTAGTAATATGTAGCCAAGATTGCTGCCATGGTATCACATTTTCTTCTGGAGCACTCCTCAAAGATTATGGAACCCAACCCAAGTTGGAGTGCTTTTTCTTTACAGTCACTCTCTTTCTTTCATTCCTTTCCATACACATTTATTTCTACAAACAGAATGCTGAAAAGCTGGGCAAAGCAAAGTTTGCACTAATTTTTGCTGTTTTCAAAGAATTTGCCTTAATATCACACCTACATTTTACCTATGATTAAGTATCAGTGAGGTGTGGTTTTAGCATCTGCATGTTACCACACATTAAAGATTACTGATCATGTTCACTTGCTCCCATGATGTTTTCTGTTTCCATTTTTAACGAGTGCAAGTGACTGTGATACATATACAGAAATATTTTTATATCAAGTTAGTGTCTTGAAACCCACTTCTAAAAGAGAAACATTGAATCAAAGTGTTTTCATTATACTACAGCTCTTAATATGGGCTCGATAATTATTTCAGAAGTGTGCCAATATATAAATCCCCGAACAGTTAATGATAGTGCTTATTTTACTGCTTTAATGCAGATTATTATTTAAAAACTATTCATATTCTAAGTCAATAGGTAAAAGCAAGTAACTCTTTATAAAAGTTTGGGTTAGTAGCTACTCCTAGATTGTGAGATTAAGCAGATGTGAATTTGGAAATAGTTGAGAAATGCCAGGCATAATTTAAAACTGGGAAATATATTTACCACATAAGATTCATGGGTAAAATTTAGTTGATTTGTTTTTTTTTTGGGGGGGGGTAAATAATCTCATGCAGTACCTAGAAGGTAGTAAGTGGTTTATAAATAGAAATCAAACAAATTGATTATTGAATGATGAAAACTTTTTTTTTAAGATTTATTTGTCTATCTAGACAAGAGCTGAGGTATAGATAGGCCAGAGGTGTGGGGAGTGAGGGGTACAAGAGTATTCACCAAAGGTAGAGTGAAGAGCAGAACAGGTGGATCTACTAAACACACTGCTGAGGGAAGAAGAGGCCAGACAGGAGAGGTATGCTGCACCATGTGGGGCAGCTCCCCAACAGGGATCTAATTCAGGCCTCAGTGGTTGGCTATAGCCTGATAGTGCTGTGTCTTTAACCCCTGTGCCCCAGGTAGGTCCTATTATTGAATTATGCATGTAAGGTTTTGTTACATGGATTATCAGTAATTTTAAATGTTTACAATCATTTTAAAAATAGCAACTTTTATGAAGGTTTTATATACAAAGTTGTAAATATTCTTAGTCTGGAATGTTCACATGTTTTTGTCTTTTTATGTTATTGGTACACAGAGTTTTGGATTTTATATAATCAAATGCTCTGTTTTTTCCTTTGAAGTTTCTTCTACTGCTTTTACACTAAAATGACCTCCTCTTCTATAAAATTAGATGAACCTAAACTTTTTTTGCTGATTCTTTTTTCATAATGTCTTCTAAAAACATACAAAAAAAAAAGCAGCTAAGTGCTTTACTGGTATCTATTTTCTATTCCCAAAGCATAGAAAGGAATTTATAGGAGTGAGAAGGGAATACTGTGCATAGCTGGGACAAAAAAAAACAAGGCAAGCATTTATTGGAAAAGATGGAGATTTAGTCCTTTCTCGCTTCTGTCTGAAGTAGTTTTTTTTTTTAGTTTTGCATCACTGCGTTTATTCTTTGTAATTCCTTTTATACAATAATAATGAGAATCCAGTGAAACTGAAATTAATAATTATTTAATAATTATTTATTATCTCCTTCCCATCTTTCTGAAAGTAGCTACCACTGAAAACTTGTTATATGTTTCTCTCTATCTAGTGATAGAAGCAGTCATTTTGGAATATATTTTTATTTTAGGAAAAAAATAATGATTCTTCTTATTGTTACAAATGGATACCAGTTACCCTTAAAGGAGATTCTATGTGACCGAATAATAAAATGTATGAAAAAACTTATACAAAAATTTTGCGGTAACGGTATTTTAGAGCCTCTGTAAAGTAACCACATATCATATGGCTCAGATCCAAATTTGGTATCCAAAGGATACCAAATTTTTCCCATGAGAAATTCAATTGAAAGAAAGGACTTTAAAGGTAAACAGAGTTCAGTGCCAGTCCTAACATGCAATAAGGGAGAAGTTGGTCATTGCAAGTTTGACATAAACTGAGGCTTGAATCAATACATGTTGGGAATAATAATAGCTGTTATATATATATATATATATATATATAGGGGAAAAAAGAAAGTAACACCTAGTAAACAGCATTAGGTTAATCTATTTAAATAATCTATTTAAAGTACATTTCTTTCTTATTCATTTCACATAGAACTACTTATCATGGCTTGACACTTGATTGAAATTTGGAACTCTTGATTCCATTAAAAAATACACCTTAAGAAATCAAGTATAACCAAAGTGATCATTAATGTTTTTCTCCTTGTTTTCATTGCTAGTAAGAATACTTCCATAAACAAAAGTAGTTCTCAGTGGTAGTATTTACAATAACATTTATAGTTCCTTAAATTTGTGCACTTTTTAAAAGTCTCAAACTGTATTTACATTCATTATCAAAGTGGCCTACTAAAAATGCACGTGTTAGCCAAAAGCAGTCTTGTTAGTCCATTTTATTGTTGGGGATATTGAGTTAAGGGTTTTAGAGACTTGCCTGAAACCACAGAAGAATGCAGTCAGTCTGTCTGTATCTAGAAGTCAGATTGTGCAATAGGCTCATTGAGTTTTTCCTTGAAATCCATATGCTTTCATTACGCCTTGTTGCTTCAGTGGTCTATAAAATGGACATATAAAGTGGACCTCCTTCATTCTAGAATCACAAACAAAATTTTAAATAAATTTTCTATACTACATATAGCATACCAATTAGAAGAAAGAAACTGGCCCTAAAATTACAATATTAAGATAGAAAATATCGCTTAAACTTGCTTATGGGTCCTTCAGAAGGAAAATAAATCATCAAAACTTTTAGAATAATTCATAAGAAACATTTTTTGATGTAGTTGATAAAAATTAAGTAAAATCACCACTAAATGCTTCTTTATTAATGAAACAAGTATATTTTCAGTCTCTTATACCAATATCCCTCTCTAACCATATAATTATAATAATCACAATTAATTTACTGTTCAGTAACATTTCCTGAGAATTGGTATGTTCCAGTGCTATGTCAAGTATTTGAATACAATGGCACATATGGGAAAGTATTTGTTCTTATAGGCATGGATGCATGGTTTATTTCAATATTGTAATCAGCTTCCCATAACAAGAACATAAGATATATCTTGGGAGGAAGAGTGGGTAAAATTGAGAAACAAGAAGAGATTTAGAGCATGGCAAATCATTCCTGGTAAATTGGCAATGTGTTTTAGGCATTGAGGCTGAAAATCAATTTGGTACTTTGGTGCAGTTTATATTTTAGAAGATTAATTCTGGATTTATGGAGTGAAAGTAACATTGAAGTTGGGTAACCATCTGCAAAGTTACTACATTTGTAACTTTGATTATTCATTTTAATTCTAAAATCCATAAATTTGGTCCTCCCTGGTGTACAAAGGGTAAAAAAAAAGCACTATGAAGGTATTGTAGCCACTGCAGCATGAGTTTGATCCTCAGCCAAGGGGGTAATCCACATGGCATGTCAGACCTCTCCTGACCCACCCCTGTTCCCCTCAGCAGTGTGTTTCAGTGGATCTGCCTGTTCTGCTCTCCACTCTGTCTCTGGTGAATCCTCTCATGCCTGTACCTCTGACTTGTACCACAGTATTGTATGTATAAATAAATATTTAAAAATAATCATAAATTCTAAAAATTCAGCTCTCATTTAGATCTTCTCTTTTAACTGTGTCTATTTATCCATTTTTAAAACACTCATCTATGGTATAGGTGATATATGTATATACAACATATGCATATATTTACATTTCAAAATGTTGCATTGTATATATGTATATGATTTATCTTCTTAATTATTTTCCAACTTTACCATGTTCAATGAAATAGACTGAGTGATCAATAAATATTTCTTGAAGAAATCTTCAGGTCATTTTGTGATCTTTACAAAATCTAGTTTAGCTATAGCATAATCAAGAGGCTACTGATATGAGTGATAAAGGAAGTCAAAAAACAAAATATACCTTCTTTTAGTCTTGTAATTGGGGAAATAATTTCCTCTGACACACCTGTGATATTGCCTTGGTTGCATTTGCCTCATGCTGAATGTTGTACATTGGTGTCTGTGAAGGATTCTGAAACTTCCTTATTGAGCTCATTTTCAAACACTGGAGATTTTTTTTTAAAGTTCTTTTCTTTCTAGGAATAGTATATTTTTTTTAAAAAAAATGTCTTAAGATTTTTACCACAGTGTTTGAAAAATTACCATCTTAAAACAACTATGAGTAGCTTATATGAAATAGAAAATATAGGTTACAGTATAGTGTTGTGTATTTAATCTCCCCAGAGTTTTACTCTGTTAATTTTCCTTTTTCTCTCCTACATTCAACCATTCTTTAATGCACACACACACACACACACACTGACCATTTTCCTTCTATTTAATCTATTGTACCATTTGGTATTGCCGTCATTCATTCAACAAAAAGGGATTGTAAACCTTTAGCATTACAGAGGATTCCTAGACTACAACAGCAAACTGAACAAAGTTCTTGCACTCATCCAACCTCCATCTGGTAGGGACAACAACAATCGAGAAAATAATTTGAGGGCTGCCCACGTGGCATAGGGGTTAAAGACACAGCACTGTCAAGTTATTGCCAGCTACTGCACCATGAGTTCTATCCCGGTCTGCCAGGGAGCTGATCTACATGGCGCAGCAGACCTCTCCTGTCTGGCCAGCTGTTCGTCTCAGTAGTATGTTTCAGTTCATCTGCCTGTTCTGCTCCCCATTCTCTCTGGTGAAACCTCTCACTTTGATCACATATACACCTGTGGCCATACCAGTTCTTGTGTGCATAAATAATAAATCTTTTAAAAATTTGAATAGGGCCCTCCCTGGTGGTACAGCAGATTAAAACATAGCACTAAGAAGCTAAAACCACTTCAGCATGAGTTTGATCCCTGCCCTGAAGGTGATTCATTTGGCACAACAGACCTCTCCTGATCTGCCCGCTGCTCCCCTCAGCAGTGTACTTCGTGGATCTGCCTGTTCTGCTCCCCACTCTGTCTCTGGTGAATCCTCTCACTGCCCCTGCAGCTCTAGCCTGTTCCCCAGTCCTGAATGCATAAATGAATAAATCTTTAAAAAAAATTTTTTTTGAATAGTGGAGGGGGAGAACCCTTAAGGGAAATAAACAGGGTAGCACTTAATGAAATTTCATTTGAACTGAGACCTGAGTGGTAAAAAGAAGTTATGACGAAATGATAGGTTCAAAAGCTAGAATGAAAATGTGTTTCTGGTATTTTTAAGACCTGAGACAAGATCACTGTGGCTGGGCCAAGTAAGTAAGGGGTGCCTCTGGTACAAGGTCAGTTGGGAGAGAGAGAGGGGCTAGATTCTGAGGACCTTTAATCCCGTAGAATTACTTCCAGTTATGATAGAAAGATATTGGAAATCTTAAATCGACTTTTTTAAAAAAAATCTCGTTTGTATATTTAAAAGATAGCACTTGGGCTCTTAACAAATGGATTTTATAGACTGACAGTATATTTGTGTTTTTCATTTTCCTGTTCATGGTTAAAGGGTTTTGGAAAATGTTTGCATTTTGAAAAATACAGCATAGAGATTAGAAAACACTTGGAACATCAATTACGACATATAACTAAGATATATTAGATGTACAGAACTGCTTAAAATCAATAAAATGATAAATTCTCTAAATAAAAGTGTAAAACCTTTTTCTTGAGAGGAGAAGGTAATTTAAAAATCTTAACATTGTGAAGTTTCTTATTTTACAATTATCTCAATAAAGCAATCATTGAGAATCATTTTAAGTATAAGGAAATGTTTTAAGATGAGTTTGGGGAAGCTATAATAGATAATGTATTATTTCATGTGCAATAAATAGAATTTACATTTCTTTAAAAAATATATCTTTAAAAGATTTCATTGTTTGCAATTTACTCTGCAATATATGGTAACCCTAATTCCGCCTGCATAATTTCACTGAGATACCCCCTCCAATGTGAGCTAGGCTGTCCATAATATCAGTTCTGTGGACACAATTCATCCCTCATTTCATTTTCCTATTTTTAGCATTTGGTGAGTGACCATTTCCTACATCTAAAAATACGGGTAGCTGGACTTTCAGGACTTAGACATCTTTTAAAACTTCTTCATATCTCCTGTGAAATTTTTTCTTCCTCTTAAATTTGTGCATGCAGAACTTCTGCCTTTTTTTCTGAAAGTATCTCATTCTGTACACTATGCTTGAGTGAAATCATCCATCCATCTAATCATCTCTTTCAGTTTCCATAGTGGTAACTCCAGAATTTCATTTGCAGTCCAGAATCTCTCCAGTACATCACATCTGTATATACAAAATATCTTTCATTTATCTCAGTTCCCAGTACGCACTTCAGATACACTATAGTCATCTCAGACACAGCTGATACAAATATGACTTTGTAAGATTTCTCAACATATTTGAGAAATCAGCCTACATTCTTCTGACAACCTTGATCCATATTTCCCTGTCTCCTTGTCTTTATGCAGATTCTAAAATTTTCCATTAAAGGTTTATCAGTTTATCTCCTAATTATTTCCCCAATCTGTCCGCTGACTACATCTCCTGTTCATAGCTACTACTACCTTAGTCTAGGAGAACACCCCTTTTATATTCTCCCTCAAATCCTGTAGGTATACATCATGTTACTTGTCAAAATTTTAATTGTGCAATAAATACCTACTTTTTTCCACTTATAAAGTTCCATAAGGCTATGATCGTGTCTATTTGATTTATGTCACACCTAGAACACCTGTTGTAGGGTTTAGCTTATACTATGCACTTAATGAATATTTGTTAAATACATTAATGGATGAGTAAATAAAAAAATCAGGATTGTGAATTGTTCTGAGAACAGAATGAAAAATTGCAGAAAACGCTGAAAAGAATTTTTGTCTAGGTGTTGATTTCTAAAACTGTACTCAAACCCAGTATGTGTGTTTCTGCCACATAGTTACTTTTTAATATAAGAGGCTTTTATTAAAATCAAGTATTTAGCCTGACAACTCAGAATATGGAATAACAGAGAAAATCCAGTATGAGTGTCAGGAAATTAGTCCTAGTAATAGCAAGAAGTAAGGGGCATGTGACAAAACAGTTATTTCTAGAAATTTTATTGTAGTTATTGTTTGAACACAGCATCCTCTTAGTCACATACTTGTTATGATAACATTCCTTTGTATTAGGTGTTTTTCTACCATTATAATTAAAGAAATATATATATATATATATTATTAAAGGTATATTTTAAATTACAGTGAAACAAATAAAAAAAGTTTTGATAATATTGGCCTGGAATTGTACTTTTGACACTTAAATAGAAAACTAATTTGTGGGCACTAAGAATATAATTCATACTTAGTGCACCAACTTGCAAGAAGAAGGTAATTGAAATGCCTGTATCCATTCAGTAACTCACTCAGAATTCAAAGATTCATTATATCTCTCAAAGCTTTATTGCATTATTGGTACTGAAGGTGGGTCTTTATTTGAAAGAACTCAGTGATATACAGTATGCTTGTATAATATGACACCCATAGTCTGAAAATATGGACTCTTCCCATGACTCCATTATAGTTTGTCTGGTTTCTTATTGGGGAGGGAGGAGGGAACAACTTGAATTTTACTATAATTTTCATCTAGAGGCTATTTACTTGAGATGTTTTTTTTTCTTTTAAGGAAGTTTGGATCTGTAAATTAGAATATTATTTGTCTATAACTACTAACTAGTATACACACGTATTAACCTTGAGAACCCAAAGAAGGATACATGATGGTCCTATTATAAAGTCTAGCTAGTCCCACTCCAGCAATGATACAAATTTATGCTTTTGTTTTAAGTAGGAACTGGTTAACTGTCTGGTTAACTGTTTAACTATAATTTTAGCTGTCAGGAAGTGTGTAGGTTTTTAAATTACATTTAATTTAACTTTATTATAGCACTATAAAAACTTACTCAACTATGATTCATAAGAATGACTCTCATTCCTGTCTAGATCTTTTTTTTTTTTTAATTCAGTTCTAAGTTGCTAACAATTCACTTTTGTGAACATGACAGTATAAGTAGTAAGCTGGCCTGAAAACAGATAAGGAAGAAAAAAACCTCATAGATTATCTAATGTGTAAATTTCAGAGAATTTTGAGACTCTACACTGTAATTTCCAAATGTCCAGATTTAGAATATAGAATCATAACTATGGAGATGATTGTAACTACTTAACTATTCCACAAATGTAGGAATAGCAATATTTTTGTTCCAGATATGATATAGAATTCCATACCAGGATTATAAATGATTTTCTCTTGGTCACTGTGCTTAATGCAATCTCCAAACATATTGCCAATTACCTAGGAGAGTCTCTTTCCCAACTATATTCTTTCACTTTTCTGTGACTCAGTTCTTTTGTTGTCTCTCTTTTGTTTTTACAGCTCTATTGAGTTATATTTCACATAATAAAGATTCATCCATGTAAAGCACACAAGTCACTAAGTTTTCACTAATATGCAGAATATAGAACCACCAGTAGAATCTAATTTTAGAAATTTTCAACAAGCATAAAGAATTCTCGAACTAGTAAGCACTCATCTCCCTAAATTTCTAATCCTGCGAGCAAGAGGACAACCACTATTCTATTATCTGTCTTCATAGATTCACCTATTCTAGATATAAGCATAAATGATTAATAAAATATTTGGTGTTCCCTGTCTGACTTTTTTAATAAGACACATTTGGTATATTTCCATATACTTGAACACTTGATTTCTCTTTTAAAGCTAAAGGCCACTCCACTGCATATATATATGCCACCTTGTTGTTTTGTTTAACTAAATTAGATAACATAAATGAAACAAATTACTAGAAAAACGCAAATTTATCAAGTTGCTATAATGATAGAAAAGATATTCCAATTCCCTTCCTGATTTCATTAATGTGATTCTACCTTTTAGGAGGAAGGTAGACTAACTAGAAGTTTTGAAATGTTATCTATCTTTTAAAAATCAAGTTTAGTTTTATTGATTTTTCCCTATTTATATTTCCTACTTCATTGGTTTCTTTCTTGATATTAATTTCCTTTTTTCTATTTTTATTGATTTTTTTTTCTTTTTAAGATTACATTGCCCTTTTCTTCCCTGTTGACTAAGGTGGAATTTTAACTTACTGCTTTGTCACCTTCTTTTTAAATATAAGAAATTATATATTCTAAACCTCAGCTACATCCAAAATATTTATTTATGCTTCATTCATCTTAGTGAATTTTCTTATTTCTTTAGTAATATCTTGTTCATCCTTTGGTTACATAGTAGATCATTAATTCTACATATTTTTGAATTTGTATATTTGTAATTTTTTCCATATATCCTTCTCTTATTGACTTTTAGTTAAATTCTGTCCTGATTATAAACAAACAAACAAACATACTTTGAAACACTTCATTTGACACCAAAGTTTTCTTTTGTAAACCTTTTTTATAGCAGGTTGAGATACATAGCAAATTGTGAGGTAGGTTCAGGAATTGCATAATACCTCCTGCCATCTCCCATGCATAACCTCCCATGTGCTAATATCAACAACCCCCACCAGAACATTACATTTTTAGGTTGATAACACTTCATTAACGAATCAAAATCAAAATTAGTAGCTTAACCAAAGGTTCACTCTTGATGTACATTCTATGGCAGTGGCGAAATACATAATGACATATATCCATCATTATATGTCATACAGAATATTTTTACCAGCCCAAAATATTTAGCGTATTTCTTGTTACATATGTAAGGAGTCAGAAAGCTGCATTGTCACAGGTAAAAAGCTAACCGGATTGAATAATCAACTCTTTTGTGATTCATAAAAGAAGGAAGAACACAGAGTAAGCCACTGCCCCAAGAATTTAGAGACCAATAGAACACAAAGAATAACAACTTACCATAGCAAAGAATTAAGTGCCCAGAACTATAACTGACAAATTGCTGGAGGTTCAGAGTGGACAAGTCTGAAAGTTATAAACCCCAATGGGACTCACTGAAAGGAAGCACAATTTTTGTGAGATTTGCCTCCAGGAGTTCAAGCAGGTTCCACAGTAAATGTCACAGGAAAAATACCTTCTTGCTTCCCACAGGAGGAAGGGAAATGGAACCATTTTTGTGTTACACCAGAGTACTTTGTTCTTAACAGGGTCTGCCTTCAGGTAAAACTAGTTAGCCAACCCATTGTCTTCAGTTTTGCATAGTTCTTGTTACACATGTAAGGAGCTTGAAGGGAAAGACTGTATCATACCTATTCTAGACATCCTTTCACTCATAAAAGGTGATTTAAAAAATTAAAATGCTAGTGAATTTCCCTATTCAGAGGCAAATCTTCACTAAAAGACAGATCTAATTATAAGACTGTAATAACACTTCCCCTCCCCCAGTATCTCATCACCATAGTTTAAAGGCATATTTTCAGTAATTCTTTTTATGGGGTATATCAAATCATGCTGTAACAGAGGTACCTCCATAAAAAGGGGATGTATCATGGTTCCCACCCCCCTTAATGAAGAGTGGAACTAATCTGCCAGGAAAAGCTATAAAATAACAAAGTCAGAGAAAGAGGTGGGGAGACACATGGAGAAGAGCCCACTTGCTTCTCATCTTTGGACTTGTACCAGGCACTTAGGAGACATATGGATGAAGGAGAAGATAAAAACAAACAAATACTTGAAATAATAATGACTAAAAAATTTCCTCCAAATTAATATCAACTACCAAATCATAGATCAAGAAGCTCTGAAAATATCAAACAGCGCAATTTCTCTCCCTCTTCCACTCCTCCCCACTAAAAAAGGTGCCTTGATATGCCATTTTCAAACTTCAGAAAATCAAACATAAAAAATCCTCAAAAAAGCTGAGTGGGATGCTGGTGGTGGTTGGGAAGGGAGGTTGGTACTATACCTGATTTACAGACGAACAAATATAATAATGGTATGTGACTTCTCAGAAACGAATTCTAAGGTAGTATACATTGGCATGAAGAAACATAAAGAGGGTGATGGCAAATATGAGAAGGGGAGAAGGTTTTCAGAGTACTTGCTTTTGTGAACACCTAGAATTTTAATTCAGGTAGGCTTGTTTCAGCTTATTAGCCAGGGATACATATGAATCCATCTGATACAGTTCACTTTACTAATACCCTTCTTTTCTCCTGTAGGTCAGATCTGGTGTTAGTCAAATGTTGTCCAATATAAAGGCAGAAGTTTACATGATGATTTCATACTTGCATGAACAGGATAATATTTTCCTTTGCCATTTTCTAAGAATTAATAATAATGTGATTGAAAGGGTATAGGACTTTATAATATTCCAACAAAAGACACATGATACTAAGAAAAATCCAGATACTATTCAGCAAGCACTGAAAAAATTACTGTGTGTTTTGGTCATACCACACTATTCTTAAATCTCTGGATCTATTGTTACCAATCACCAAATAGGAACGAAGATCTTGGACTGTGAGGCATTCATTGAATTAATTCTGAAGGTCTAATCACATGCCAACAGCATGGGTGGGTTTAGTTAAAAGCAAGATGTAGAATACAGCATGTACTGGACAACCACTGACAGGAGCTGAGGTAGGTAGGTGCTTTGGGGAAGGCTGCTCAGTGAGCTGTGACTTGTGAGCTCAAGCATTTGTTCGTTTTGCTATGTGACTGTTTATCCTTTTACTCAGAGTTTGATTTATGAAGTTTGACATGGCACTATATAAATGCAATGCAATGCTACTTGGAAAACAAGAGAAAATGATATATTAAGTCACAGTGGCCCAATTGTTTTGAGATCTTAAGTCCCATGTTATAGCGGGACAAATGAAAACTCATTAGAAGTGAATATTGCTGTCCTTCATACTTGAAAATGGCCTTTTGAACAACTGCCAGGAAGGTCTCTGTAGACTGAGAAGTTTTGATATAGTAGGCATAAGTATTTTCTACTTATGCTGACTGACACTCCTATTGCTACACTCTGTTTTATTTTCTGATAATTCAGTAAATCCATCTCAGAAGAAAAGCAGACATTGAAACATATGTTTTCATAAGGTTACACATGGAAATAATTGAGAATGTTTACTCGAGTAAATCATACTCACAAACATATTTAGCCTAAAATGAGGGCCCTTTAATCTTATTTATGTTTGTGAGATGGGTTATATATTATAAGGTTTCCATATCTAATATCAGAACCGTGACTTACTCTGTTAAAAAAAAAAAAAGTGGGAAGGGCCTCTTGGGGGTAGCCAAGGGGTTAAATCTCAGTGTTAGTGTTAGCACTGCAGCAGCAGCCTGAGTTGGATACCCAGCGAGGGAGCTTACACATGTATGGTGAACCAGACCTCTCCTCTCTCACCCACTGCTCCCCTTTCCAGTGTATTTTAAAAGATTTACCTATCTGTTCCACACTCTTTTCTCTGGTGAGTCCTCTTCCCCCCTTCTATATTACACACAAACAACAACAACAACAAAAAAAAAATGCAGGAAACCATTTATAACTATATCATCCTTTGGATGCCTAATCAAAAACAGACAAAAATAATTTCTCTTCATAATTGAATAAAAATTATTTTTAAAATTGTATTCTAGGAAGGGGAGTAGTTGTGATCTTTATCAATTCAGCATCTCCCCTTACCTGAAATTGTAACTTTGGTTCTCAGGACTTCAAGGAATAGTGCTGGGGGAGGGTCTCTGATCTCCAGCCACATAGTCACGTTGCCTTGTGCTAAATAGCTGTTCTTCAGTTCTAAGCATGTTGCAACATGTGAACCTATATACAATACCACCCCACCCAGTCCATTTTATTCTCTTAATGACTTCATTAATCCTGCCTGCTACATGGGAAATGTTTATTATTTCCCCAAAAATCTGAGATCATATGGTAAATAGTAAAACATAGGATCTTGGCCCTCCCTGGTGGTGCAGCAGATTGGAGTCAGTACTGAGAAGCTGATCACACTTCAGTGTAAGTTTGATCCCTGGCTGGGAGGTGATCCATATGGCATGCAGACCTATCTCACCCACTGCTCCCTTCATCAGTGTACTTCATCAATCTGCCTGTTCTGCGCCCCTCTTTTTCTCTCACCACCCCTGCATCTCTGGCTTGTGCCCCAGTTCTGTATGAATAAATAAATAAAATATTAAAAATATAAACATAAGTTTCTTTGTCCAGGGTAAACGTATGTTAAGATCTAGGGAAATAAATGGGCAATTTCTATTTTCTCAAGGCAGGATCCAGGTAAGAACATAACACATATTGTTCTGTTTTCCAAAACCCAAGATAACCTGAGATTTCTTTCTCCACTCATAGATTGCCAAAAGGAAAAGTGGGAAGGACATATATTCTTGAGATTTCTTTAATTGAGATAAACCACCCATGACAGAATAGACACTGAAAATACAAATCAAATTCCCTTATACTAAAAATAAAATTACATTTTCTACTCCCTCACTTTATATATAGTCTGAAATTTATATATGCTACATCTAACTGTTCTCTGGATACAATAGTAGTTAACACATATTTAACAACTTATATCCTTTCACTCTTCGTACTAAGATTTCTTAATATACTAGATTCTTTAATCTTCACAACCAAAAGTATGAAGTATGCAAGTATGAAGTAGCAACTTCATTACCACTTAGTAGTCTTTTTCTAACAAGTATATTATAGTGCTTATATCATTATCTATTACTATGTCAAAGTTATACAAAAAATAAATGGTGGAGTCAACATTTTAATACAGGTTAAACATACCATGCAATTTATGTTCTCATCCTCTATTTTTGATATAAATAATTTTCAGTAGGAATATAAATAGATATGTAACAGATAATTTACTTTTGATTCCTATAAGCATGTCATATTTTCAAAGTGCTCTAGGAATATAGTAGACAAAGATGAATAACTCTGCTAAAGTGAGTCATTAATTATTTTTTCCACTTTATACTTATCAACCATAGTTTAAAATAAGTGGAGCAGATAATATTACACAAACACAACTTGATGCAATGGCTCTGTATATTCAGTGAGATAACTAGTTTGTGAGATTATCCACAAGTTACCTGAGTATCTAGCTATTCATGCCCTTGTTTAACCCCTCTCCACACAAAACTTCAGCTGCTCCTCTGTAACCATAACATATATAGGAAGTCATATCACGTGACTTCCAGACTTACACTATTAAAAGCCTTGGAGCTTCCTTTTTTTGTCTATTGGAGCTCTTAATTTTGGGAATCTTCCTCTTGGAAATCAACTACGATTATGAAAAACCAAGCCATAAAAAAAAAAAATGTATAGACATCCTAGCTCACAGCCAAGTTGAATGACCAATTCATGAGGTAACATTAACTCTGCCCTTTAAAAAAGCTGTCTTTGATCTTCAGGCCTAACATCAACCAGATGATCATAATTTTAGCTGACACCATGTGGAAATGATGCCAGACCATGTGACATATCATGAGAGAAAACAAAATAGTTTTATTTTATAGTGCTAGATGGGTAGACAGGTTGTTATGTAAAGATAGTCAGAATTGTCAGAATATTCTCTTTTTATATGTCTTTAGAAAAGCTGCTAACCCTCTATAACATTTCTTTATTAAATACATAAAATAGAGAAAATAAGATGAACAAGGTGACATAGATATTATGTGAGTGAATTCTTAAAAATTCCACAGTAATCTCAAGTATTTAGTCACTACGTTGGTTTTTGATTTTTTTTTTCCTAATAAACTGTCATACACGCAGAGGTTAAATGACTTACTCAAGACCAACCACTACTAAGTACGTGCACTGGAACTTAAATCCAATCACCTCTAGAACCAGTACTCTTCCTACCTCTTTATGTGTCCAATAGCATCTATTTATAAATAAATTTCTTAATGTTATGATGTCCTTGACATATAGTGCATTTCCTCATAGATAATGGAAAATCATTTTCTTTGTCATGGGAACAGACGAGTATTTCATTTTGAAATGTATGCCTTTGGCACATTACATTAATGGTCATTGAATATAATTTTCTAAAACAAAAACAAAATATCTCTTTGTCAGTTCACAACAGTAGTATCGATCTCAATATCTTCAGCCAGAACTTTATACCTTTATTGCATATTTATATGTGTTCTTACAACACTGCTCACATTCTGAAGTATCCATTTATGTGAGAAATTTCTTTTTGAAAAATTACATGTTCAAACTATCTTAGATAAACTTTAGAAAAATGTATAAAGTTAAAATGATAATGAACAATATACTTATAGTGTATATTAAAAAAGCAATTATGTTAAAATATGATTTTTAATATAACACACGTAACTGCTTTTTAAAAATCTATTAATGAATTGTGTTCTTTTGTATAGTTTAAAGAAGCAATAAGACTTTTATGTATGTGAAAAGATGAGTATCAGGCTTGATTTTATTTATTTCAAATCCAAAATCAACTGTAATCATATTGCAAAGATAGACATCAATAGTGATCTTGTAAGAAAGATTTTAATTAAAAATTCTTTATCTCTGGGCTCATCCTTCTTTGCATCTTGGGTAAAACATCAGTCTGTTATCATCTTTTAATTTTATATAATTTTTATATTATTCTTCATTTTCTACATTTTTCCTCTGTTTTAAAGATGTATTTATGCATACAGAGCTGGGGTACAGGCCAGCCATGTGGGGGGTGTGAGGGGGTTCATCAGGAACAGAGTAAGGAGTAAATCAGGCAGATGGAGGAAGTACACTGTTGAGAGGAGCAGTGGGCGAGTCAGGAGAGGTCTGCCGCGCCATGTGGGTCACCTCCTAGACAGGGATTGAACTTGCACTGAAATGGCTTTGGCCAGCTTGCAGTGCTGCATCCTAACCTATTAATCCACCAGGCAGGGCCACATTTTGTACTCAGTTATAGTCCCCATGGACTTACCACCAACATTTCACCCATCTGCCATCACACAGTCCCATGTGCTCTTCCTCCCCCGTTTGGTCTTGTTCCCACTGCTCCCCCATAGGGTGTCTCTGGTCTATAATTGTTAGCTGATATTCTTTTTCACTTTATTAAAAATTCTCTATCTATCTATCTTTCTTTCTTTCTTTTGTTTTTTTCCTGATCCCTTACACTTCTGCTATGAGTAAAACCATCTGATATTTTTCTCTTGCTTTCTGGCTTATTTCACTAAGCATGATCTTTTACAGTTCCATCCATGTTATCATTTTTTTAATCATTTTTACATATTAAACTTATTCTGATCATGTTAGCAAAACAGAGCTTAACTGAAACAGTTGAGTTTAATTAGGAAACTCAGCACATCTTTTAAAAATTTATCTTTTTACCTTCCCCAGGTTGGTAGACCTTGAGTCTGAAGTGCTTGCAGTGATCCAGGAAAGGCTTAGTTAACCTCTTTCTTTGTCTCTCTCTATTTAAAGATACACCTTACACTTTCATATTTGTTCTCTTTTCATTTTGTAGCTGTGAGCAAGACAGAAAACGTTATTAGAAGAAGCTAATATCAAGGATTATCATGGCACTGTTTAAATTTGAACTTCAGCATTGATAGGGGAAGCATTAATATAAGTAAGACATCAGAAAAACTTTTAAGAATGTAAGATGTAGCAAGGTGAACAAAATTTAGAAAAAAAATGTTTCAGACAGCCGGTGCTGCATGCATTCATTTCTCATGGAAATGAGGAAAAAAGAAAAAAAAAAATACTTATGTTTACAAGAAACCCAGAATTAGTTCAACATTGCTAGAATTTAAACTCCAAAAAAAGTAGTAGTGGAAATTTAGATTGCAGATGGCTAAATGCACCAATTCATGAAAGGCCATAAACAGCACATTTAAAAAATTGGATTCTTTTTATTAATGATATAAAGAACTGAGGGTTTAGTAAAAATGAAATGTCACTCTGTTTATTTAATTATATATTAGTTAGGTCAATGGGAAAGCAAGAGCAATAGATAATGCATATATAAGAATGTAGACAATACCCAAGATCATTCAGGTATTGGGATAAAAAGACATGCCAATAAATGTCAAAATGATCAAAATAAAAGTGACTGTAAGGTCAAAGGATGCCAACAACAGAAAAGAGAGGATGGTATCAAAGAATGTCCTAAATCTTAAAGAATGAAGATTTATGAAATAAGATCTTAACTTTCTTGTTTGTATGCTTGTCTTGAAAAAATGTGGGTCTATAATAGTCTGACAACATCACTGAAGAATAAGAAGTTCAACAAATACCAGCCATAGTGTTGACATTTTTCAGATGGAACTTTTCTTATATAGATAAAGGCCAGAAGAGAGGGGAGATGGGGGACAGTGTCCATGAGTCATCTCCCTCAGGAAAACTGAGGGTAGGCATCTGAGGGAGCAGCCACATCTGAAATGGCACTAGGGTTATGAAATCAGTACCCCAATGAGGAGAAGTAAAAGTAGAAAAGATTGAAAAATAGTAAGGAAGGAATAGTGTCAGTTCACCAGGTGCATCAGTCAGTCAGCTGTTTGACAAGGAGCACCTGGCAACCAGTTCGGCATTGAGGAGAATCACTTTTTTAGTTCCTACACAGTCTCTGGGCTCCTAGTGCTGTGTCTGCTGTGGGGAGACAGAGAAGCCACTCACCTGTCCCTCCTATGTGATTACTAGCCCATGCCCAGAGTACAGAAAAAGAAACTGTGTAGTCACAGTGAATGTATTCTGACAGGTTTTGTGTGTTTATGCACGCACGTGCACACCCACCTACCTTTAGGAGTTAGTGGAAGTACAGACTTACTATTGGTGCAAGTTCTGGCACTTCCTTGCACAGAGAACACAGTAGCTCTAGGCTTATTACAAGCTTATTACTCATAGCCTTAGAGGTAGATTATCCTAGACTAATGACTTTAGAAAGCCTGGGTAGCTCCCAAGCCCTTAGCAGATTGTGTAGAAAGAGATTGTGAGTAGCCAAAATGAGCATGTTCTTCCCAGCGTTTTTCTTTTGCCTGCCTTGTGGACTCAGGGTAAGGAATGTACACTAGAGAAAGGAGTCTCTTCAAGAAATGGTGCTGGAAAAACTCGACAGCCACATGTAAAAGAATTGACCTAGATCACCACTTCACACTTCACACAAAAAGTAACTCAAATAGACTAAAGACACTGATGTATAACCAAAAACAAAAATGCATTAAAGAAAACATAAACAAATCTCTTTGTGACATTAGCTTCACTGATCTTTGTGGATTTGTTTCCATCAGCAAGTGGGACTACATCAAACTAAAAAGCTTCTATAAAGAAAAAAAATCAGTAGTTTAAAAAGACACACCATGAATGGGAGAAAATATTTGCGCATCACAATCTGACAAAGCTAAATTCCAAGATATATAAAGAACTCATGCAACTCAACAAAAATAAAACAATAAAAAATGGGAAAAAAGCAAAACTGGCATTATTCCAAAGAAGACATAGAAATGACCAACACATGGAGAAATGTTCACCATCAATTAAAGTTAAGGAAATGCAAGTCAAGATCACAATGAGATATTACTTCACACCTGTGATTATGGCCCATATCAAAAAACACATATTGGCATGGGTGTGGAGAAAAAGGAACCCTCATACTCTTTGGAACTGTAGACTGGCCAGCTTCTGTGGAAAAATTATGGAGATTCTTCAAAATAATAAAAACAGATCTACTGTATGATCCAGCAATTCCACTCCTACATAGCTACTTGAAGAATGCAAAAACACTAATTCAAAGGAACATAGGCACTCTGATGTTCATTGCAGCCCTATTTACAATAATCAGTGGGACAAACTTAAGAGTTCAAGAACAAAGGAGTAGATTTTAAAAATGGAATATACACAATGGAATACTTACTACTCAGATAGATGTATAAATAGACAGGTAGGTAGGTAGGTAGGTAACTAGGTAGGTAGGTAGATAGATAGATAGATAGATAGATAGATAGATAGATAGATAGATAGATAGATAGATAGATGTAAAAGCTGAACACCTGCCATTTGTGACAACAGGAATGGAATATGAAGGGGGTAATGTTAAGTGAAATAAATCAGAAGGATAAATAGAAAAATGCCAAACTGCTTCATGTATATGTGAAATTTAGGAAGCAATAGCAAAGAATCAGTAAAAAACAAAAACAGACCCTAGAAATTCAGTTATGGAATATGGATTATGGGAATTGTAGGGGGAAACTAAATTGGGAGTAGTCACAGTGGATTGTGTTGGAGGATACTGTCTACCTTGGTGATGGGTGCAGTTTGAGGAGGGAAATCCTATGCCTCTAAATCTCATACAGTACTGTAACCCAATGATAAGTCAATTAAAAATCTGGATAAGAAAGTCCAGAAACAGAATAGTGATTGGAAATTTGGGAAGATGAATGTGGGATCTATAAGTAGTTAAATGTGAAAATTTGCTGCATTCATGTTTTATTTACCTATAGTTATTAGGAGGATTTGAAAGTGACTTCCCAGTATTTATTTTATTTTATTAAGAATTATTTATTTATGCATACAGAACTGGGGTACAGGCTGGGGTGCAGGGGCAGTGAGAAGATTCACCAGAGACAGAGTAGGGAGCAGAACAGGCAGATTGATGAAGTACACTGCTGAGGGGAGCAGTGGGCAGGCCGGGAGAGGTCTGCCAGGCCATTTGCGTCACCTCTGGGGTGGGGATCAAACTCATACTGAAGTGGCTTTAGCTTCTCAGTACTGTGCTTTAATCCACTGCGCTACCAGGGAGGGCAACTCCCTAGTTTTGAATATCTGGTTTGTCCATTGCAAGACTGCAATGTGAAGAAGGTAATTGATTTCATTTTGGATCCCAGCTACATTTCGTACTATATGCATTTCCTAAGGTGTTACTTGGTTTAGTCTGTTTTAAACTTAATTTTCTTGACCCCAGGAATACAATAATATCACCTACTTAATATTGTCATTATATATATTAAAAACCAACATATCCATCAAGTCTCTATCACAGATTCTAATGGCATCAAACATTATAAACATTAGTTCTTACCCATTTCATTTTCTACCCTTAATTTTCCCCAGTCCATCTAAATAGTGGCAACATGGCTTAACATTTAAGTGCTTAGACTTTGAGTTAGACAAAATAAGCTCAAATCCTAGTTGTAACAAGCTCTATTTGATAATGATGAGTCATTTAATCTTTCTAGGCTTCAGTATCCTGATGAAACATGGTACTAGAAATACCAACTTTTCTATGTAATCCTAGGCATTAAGGGATATTACACAGGACATATTGGATTTATGCTCAATTAAAAAAAATAATTACTCTTTAATTGTTCTGAAAGGACAATTTGGGAGTGTCCCCATGTTGGATCCAAGACTTCTTTCTTTGATGCCTGCATTACTAGTTGAGTGTACCTACTGAATAGGCATAATTAAATACCAAGGGCAACAAATGTTGATAATCAATGACCAGGACCATGTATATCCCTAATCTTGCTGTGCAATTCAATGAAAATGTCATTACTTTGGAATTAGTTTTTTTTTTTTTTGGCTTAAATCTCTGAAACAAGAGTAATTAGCCTCAAAACACACTCTTTCCTGTGTTTAAAGCATGGTGTGCCAATCTGAGGCATGCACGCAACCCACGTGACCACTGGCTCACATGCCATTTGTACTATAAAAATAAATTCTGTTTGCTTCAAGTTCTGAGTAACGCTTTTAAGTTTCTGGAAAGCTTGATTAGCTAAAACAAGCCTGGCTGAAATGGAATATGGCAGAGTTGCACAAATTCTGTCAGGGTATATTTTTTTAAGGATTGTGGAAAAATCCTGCCAAATCTGGTCCATCTGTTCACATATGAGTTCTTCAATATTAATGAGCTGGGCAATTGGGAGATTTATTTAATTAATCTTCATGGCTAGTGCATTAGGTAACAACAGTTATCTTTACTCTTATTACAGCATTCCTGCTGCTTAAAAATAGGAGCAATTTGTGTTCAGAATATGATTTTAACTGACACTGGTACCCTGGAAAATAAGCAATATAGTAATGTCACCACTCACAGTGAAGCAAGCAAATCAATAAAAGAGAAAATCAGAAACTGACTGGGAACTGATTGGACCAACAAAAATTTCTGACAACGTTGGTCCTGGAATTACTTTTCTAGGATAGGATTTACTTATATTGGTTTGGTGTTATTGAAAGTTAATAGAGGGAAATTTGAGGCCCTTGAGAGCAGATTATCTTGGGTTCTAACCATTCAACTGTCTCAAAAGGATAAAATATTTAGATTTCTTTTTTATAAATTAAGGGACATCTACTTAATACAAAAGACTGTTGAACAAATATGGGCAAATATTGTATCTGGCATATAGTATGTACTCAGTACATACTATGTTGAATTGTCAAAAAATAAGTATATCATACATGCCTTTCCAACACAATACTTAATGTAAGATGTGAGTACTATATGAATGTAGTTTTCTCTTCTTTTTTTTTAAGTATATACCAATAGAAAATGGATCAATATGTACATAAGCAACTAGATAAAAATTAACCAACAGATCTCTTTTTCTCCAAAGTTATGTTTTTACAGTTCTGCCATTAAAAAATCCACAAAAATAGTGTCTTTAGAATTTTAAGATAATTTTGGCAATGATATAGGCTTCAAAGGAAAGATAATAAACATGTGTTGCATGGCTATTTATATCATGCATACCGAAGAGAACCCACTACCTGAAATTTGTACAATACAAATTTTCAAAATTTGTCTATGAAGTTGTATTGTACCATTTTACAAATTAAATATATATATTTAATATATATTAATGACATATATATACATATATATATATATATATATATATATATATATATATATCTGGCACTAAGAATTTCTGTCATTTCCAAGTCCAACAGATAAGCTACTTCTATATTGCTAGTGAATACTTGGGTAGCATTAAATCAAAAAGAGATAGGTAAGCATTAGAAATTTGGAAGGATGGCTGATGGACAGGAAATAAAATTTATTTTATAATTTTTTTTTGCACATACTTTTCTAAGTTTCCTTTGAGTTTGCCACAATGTTCTTGTTATCATTTCTGTTTTTTTTAAAGATTTATTTATTTATGCATACAAAACTGGGCCAGAGGTGCAGGAGCACTGAGAGGATTCACCAGAGACAGAGTGGGGAGTAGAACAGGCAGACCGATGAAGTACACAGCTGAGGGGAGCAGCGAGTGGGTCAGGAGAGGTCTGCTGCGCCATGTGGGTCACCTCCCTTGGATCAAACTTGCACAACGCCACTGTGGCTAGCTTGCAGTGCTGTGCTTTAACCCACTGCACCACCATTTCTTGGCTAGTTCCCTCAACTGGAGCTTTTTAAAGTCTTAATGAGCACTGCTTGGGAGTACATCCTGATTCTCCCATTTAGCTATTAGGATTATTTTATGTGTTAAGCTTGCTAAGCCACAGTACTTAGATTTTTCAAAGAAGGTAGCAAGAGTGAAGTAAAAGAAATGTGTAAGGATGAGATTAATAAAATTGAGATTGTTAGTCTTCAAGACTTCAAGGCTTCAAGTGAAGCAGATTGCTCTCCCTTAAAAGAAAAATGCTGAGGCCCCACAAGAAAGACTGAATTCTGCCTCTGTGCTATGTTTGAACTTAGTTGCAATATCAACTTATCCCTGGACCTCCAGTCTCAGAATGCCCAGTGGACTTTGAACTTGCCAGTTCCCAAAAATGTGTGAACCAATATCTGAAAATAGATCTCTTCCTCTGTATAACAACACTAATATCCTTTTACCAAATACATAGTTAACATAATTAGTTACATGACATTTGGCAAGTTATTAAGTCATTCTTTGCCTCTGGGCAGTCTTCTATTGCATAGGATAATCTTGCAGATTTTACTGATATAAAAAATTATATATCTTTTTTGTAGCCTATTTAGAATGGAGACAGGCACATAGTTAAGTTCTATACATACATATTTGTTCTTATTTCAAAGCACTTGGGTACATGCTTTCCGTTCCAAAAGGCCTACTCAGCAATTTCCTCCAGAGAATCCTACCATAGTACAACCGGAGTCATTTTTTGATGAGAATATGGATCTTAAAATCACAGATCCTCAATGCTAAATAAGGGCTCAGGTTGCATTCATTTTTTACAAGTCCCTATCCCTTTAAATATCATCTTACTTGTTCTCTTGCATAAGGTCTTCTGATAACATTTATAGTTTCTGAATCTAAGCAGGCTTCCTGATTCTTGAAAACCTGAATTCTTTATTCTTCCTTAGCTGTGAATGGGATCATTACTCTGAGTAATCAGCACATTAAAATTAGACACACACACTGGTTTCATTTCCAAATGATAAAGGATGAAACAGTTTGAAGCACTTTGCAGCGCCTAATGGTTTTAATAGAGAACATGTAGTAAGGAACGTATGTTTTCTGGTTTAATTTTCTAACTAACACTTAAAGTCTGTTAAGGATCAAGTAGAAAAAAATTCTTGAGTTGCTTACAACCCTTAGAGAATTATGTATCTATAGATTTTAAAATGAGAATCTTGTCAAATCATGTGTGTGTGTATGATTCTGATTCTTTGCTTGATTTTTTTTTTAAGATTTATTTATTTATGCATACAGACTGGGGTACAGGCCAGAGGTGCAGGGGCGGCAAGAGGCTTCACCAGAGACAGAGTGGGGAGCAGAACAGCCAGATCAACGAAGAACACTGCTGAGGGGAGCAGCGGGTGGGTCAGGAGAGGTCTGCCACGCCATGTGGTCATCTCCGGGGCAGGCGGGGAATCGAACTCATGTGGAAGTGGCTTTAGCTTCTCAGTGTTGTGCTTTAACCCGCTGCGCCACCAGGGAGGGCCTCTTTGCTTGATATTTTGTTGAACTTTTCTGTTGAAAACTTGGAGACAAGCAAAAATAGATTTTGGCCATATTTTCTATATCCTCTGAACACACATATATATGTACGCACGTACATACATACATACATGTTTGTATGTATATGTATATGTATGTGTGTATGTATATATGTATATGTATATATATAATAGATTTGTACTGAATATATATATAGAATTGTACTATTGTGTGTGTGTGTGTGTGTGTATATATATATATAGAATGTATATATACAGAATTGTACTGAAACTATATATATATATACTGAACACATATATACATATATATACTGACATATATATATACTGAACATGTATATATATATGTATATATATATATACATAAAATGGAATTGTACTTATTAAAGATGTACTACATACACTGATTTGCTCTACATATACATAGTGAGATGATTAGTATAATCAAATGAATTAACATATTTCTTATAAACTTACCATTTCAGTGATAACAGCACATAGACTGTCTTGGCATATTTTCAGTTAATGTAATATTACTATTGCAATTTTAATCATCATATTGTACAATAGATTTCTAGGCTTGTTTTTCCTACATAATTCAAATTTTGTATCCATTGACTAATATCTTCCAATTCTACCACCCTCCCAGATACTAGTTAACCACAATTCTACTCTATTTCTTTAAGTTAAAATAAGGTAAACTATTTTATATTATACATATCAATGAAATATTCAATGTTTGCCCTTCTATTTCTAACTATTTAACAGCAAAATGTCCTTCAGTTTAACCTATGTTCTTGCAAATGACAGAATTCCCTTATTTTGTTAAGTCTATATCATCTTTTATTTATTATCTGTCTTTCTACCTATCATCTATCTAATCTATCTTACATTTTCTTCATCCATTTCACTTACATACTTTTCTGTTTTTTTTTTCTTTTTTGGTCTGTACATTTTGATATTCTCAAGACTAGTGCCATGAGACTTTCTTACTACTTTTTTAGGAGTTTGAATGTTTCAGTTTACATTTAAGTCTTTAATTCATTTTGAGTTAATTTTAGTATATGGAGTAAGATCAGGGTCAAATTTCTTTTGTCCTAATGAAGATAATCAGTTCTCCCATTAATACAATTGGACAGACTGTATCATGTGCCCATCAAATGCTTTTGGTATCTTTTTCAAAGATCAACTGACCATAAATAAGTGAATTTATTTCTGTATTCCTTACTCTATTCCAGTAATCCATATGATTGGATCTGCTAATGATATGGTGGATTTGTTGCTCTGACTCTTATGGCTTTTATTTATTTTTATCATTTTATGTATTTTATTATGTGATTATAAGTATTATATGTAATACACACAATACATACATATAATAATGAAGTGGATTATTTTATATCTTCGTTAATATTTTTACATTATAGGACTTTTTCCCTTCAGATGACTGTAACCATGAGTTTATATAAAACATTTTAGGGTTATGACAAATTTTTGTTACAACAATCGAATTTATGTTAAATTGTCATATAACAATTTCTATTGTTACAATAGAAATTTGACAAAAAAATCTAGCTTGCCTTCTCCCTACATCTTAAGTTTTTATATGTCACAGCTTATATTATTATAAATAGTGCATCAATTAAAAATAGCTGTAGTTATTTAAGATAGTTATTTATAGATACAGCTTTTGTTAATTCTTTTAACTGTCATATAATAGTTAAATAATCTCTATAGTTGTCATAATTTCATCTCAATTTGAATTTCTTCTAGTATCTCTTAGGAATTGGATCTAGTGGTGATGAACACCCACAGCTAACTTTTATCTGGGGAATTCTGTATCTCATTTCTAAATGACATACTTGTCAAATATACTATAGTTTATTTTTTTCCTTTCAGTACTGTGAATGTATCACTCCACTCTCTCCTGAACTTTGAGGTTTTTATTGACAAATCCACTGTGTTTTTATGTGTGTGTTGTTGGGAGGGTTTCATTGAATGTAATGAGTCACTTTTCTTTTGCTGCCTTCAAAATGACATATAGCCACCCAACTACACGTAAACTCCAACTACAAAGTTAGAAGAGTCCACACAAGACCATTCTCACTTCTGTCACTAAACCTCAACTTTGAGGGTTTTTCAAAACCACCATCAACTTTGACAATTCAATTGAAAGACTCACAGAGTTTATCAAATTTTCTTATATTTATAGTTATAATTATTACAGGAAAATCAGTCAAATAGAAAGTCTGGGAGTTTTCTAAATGGGAGACTTCTGGTCTCTGGATGAGTTACCACTTACCAGCATCTAAGTGTAACAACAGCTGTAGAGTATTGTCAACTGTAAAAGTTTACCTAAGCTTTGCTGAATAGAGTTTGTATTTAGGCTTTATTGTGCAGACATGGTTGATTGATTGATTGATTTTCTATGTTGAACCTGAAATTATGCTTGGTTTTCAAATTTAACTCAGTCTGTTAATTTGACTTATATTCCATGATCCAAAGCCTCTACCCTATGTTATATGCTTGGGATACTTGATGGATCCCCCTACCATAATACTAAAGGCTGTGGTTGATCTTCACTTAGTCATCCTTTCAAATGATCTGGTATGGTTTAAGCAGCAATAAAGACTCTCATATCACATAGGAAGTTCAGAGGATTTGAGGAGCAGAGGACAAATCTTGGCCTTTTGCTGGACAAGGCCATGTTTCTGACTCTACATAGGTCCTGAAAATATCATTTCTGACTGTTTCCATGGTTTTTCAACTTTCAAGTTCTAACTTACTGATCCATTACTTAACATTCCTCTAAGGACAAAGTCTGTATTCCTTCTGGAGGACATATCACTCTCACTGATCATCACTTGTTCTCTGGATATTGCACTAGATTTTATGGGTCAGTCTATTGGCACATGGTGTTGTTTATGCCTGGAGAGTCCTTCAGAACTTCTTTGTCTGCAAAGTTCTCATTAAAATTTCAGTTTCCGTATATAGTCACATGTAGTTTAGCAATTGGGATATGTTCTGAGAAATGCATCTTTAGACTGTATCATTGTTGTGTAACCATCATAAAGTAGGCATTATTCTCCAAACAATTCCAATTCATTTCATTGGCATAACACTTCAGCAATACTTAGAATAGGAGCTGGGTCAACCATGACTAATATTGCTTTTGTAGCACAAAGGCAGTGAGTTTTATTGATATGTTTATTGATGTGTTGATTGAAGACCTTAGGGTTCTCACTGTGAAGGTCATGTAAAGTTTCAATGTGTAGCCTGCAGCATAGTGGCCCAGAAGATTGCTGTCTTGGCCTTTTAAAGCCTTGAAACTTGACTTTGAAGAGGTCTTCTTATGGACTAAATGACTTTTGGACATCTTTCCAGAAAAGGGAAATTTCATCCATATTGAACACTTGCTTTGACAAGAAATTTTCCTCCACAATCATCTTATCTGGAGTTTCTATTTTTTTCTTAGGCAATATTAACAGCAAATTTATATGTTTAGGGGCCATGATGAACAAAACACAAGATTAAACCAAGCACAAGGTAAAGGTTGCTATCAAGAGACATGCTAAACATAAGAT
Source organism: Condylura cristata (assembly GCF_000260355.1). Taxonomy (NCBI): domain Eukaryota; kingdom Metazoa; phylum Chordata; class Mammalia; order Eulipotyphla; family Talpidae; genus Condylura; species Condylura cristata. The sequence continues at coordinate 43,513,686 of NW_004567109.1, read as the reverse complement.
GTACAAGGACCTGTCAGTATAGAACACTGGGACACTATGGTAACTGAACGTTACTAGGCAAGGGGAATTTTGACACCACCATATACCATTGTATATGTTGTCCATCATTGACCAAAACATCATTGCCGAGCATTACTATATTAATATTATATAGTAAGTGTAATATATTAGTAAGGGAGGATTCATAGTTATAATCATAGCTCCCAAATATCAGTGACTAAAATTATACAAAAAATGTAGTTCATTCCATTGGATATTTGGCAGACTGCCTTCCCCATGCTAATATAAAGACTCTAGCTCTTTTACATTAACACTGCAGTTTCCTAAAGGAGGTCTCGGTCCTCCATTGAATTCTCTGTGCCCAATTTGATGTAAGAGCACAGAAGTTCTTTTAAGAGATTTTTAAAGGTCACTCCTGAAAATGGCATCTGTCATATTGCTTTAATTGGTGAGTAGTCACTGGTTCCCATCTAGATGGAAGCATCCATCATATGCAACCTAACAGACAGACTCAACAGAGAAACTTCAGAAACTTGGTGAGCATGTAGACAATTTATATCACGATATGTTAAATGTTACACTTTAGTGTAGCCTACAGAATGTCTCCTAGGAAGAAATATTTACTCTGTGGATGATGGTTCAGTCTTTGTCCCTGCAGTGCCACATGACATATTGAATCACATTAATTTATTTGCCTGTCTACTTCTTAGGGAACTGGATTCTTACAGAAAAGAAATTTTATTTCATTTATCCTTCAATCTCCAGCAATTATTATTAAACCTGACTTTCAATAGGTATAAAATAAATACTTTTGAATACGTTATGTAATCAAGTAAAGGTCATTCAAAGATATTTCACGCTATTGAAAGAAATTCATCTGACTATCATTAAAATCATAAAATGTTAAATATATCTTGTAACTTAGAGTGGGGAGAGCTCCATTATCAAAATAGGAGAAAGGGAGAGAAATAAATGGCAATGTAATGTTAAAAGGAGTAAATTTGATTAAACCAAAAAACAAAAAAAAAAAACAAAAAAAACTATTTACAGTTATCTAACAGTGCATTTCACTACTGCAGATGGTAACAAGCAGAGTGGGGGGTACCCTGAGAATCCCAAACTTGCACTCTCTAAATGGGTTATGTTATCCATCACATGAAGACAAAGCATTCACTTAGTGTATAAAACCTTCAGTAGAAATGAACTTCAATAGATTAATGTGTACAGAAAGAGAAGAAAGGATAATAGTTTCCCAGTGAAACACTCAACGCTACCCATCCTGTCATCCACAGATGCCAGCCAAACAGGGTTGGCACAAATCAGGGCTCAAAAACTTGCCACAAGTCTAAGGTCACTTATGGCCAGGGACAATAGCAAAAGGGTAACAAGGACCAGGCAAGTCTGGGATGAAAGGAGCAAAATCATAATACAAGCCAAGATAAAAACTGTCATTGCCAGCCTTCCCATCGGTCTCTCACCCACTTCTTTTCCAAGGGTCTCTACATATCTTGGGTCCATGTGTCTCCTTCCATGTCCTTCAAGTCCCTGGTGAAATTCCAGAGTGAAGAAGCAAATGAACCTCAATTCCTCACATGGCTCACTCTGGCTCCATGTTTCTCCTCCAAACCTTTCTAAACTTTCCTCCCAAGCACTTTTTAGTTTCCCTTCACCCTCAGCTCCACCTTTTACTGGGAGGCAGCTAACATGCTCCCTCCCCTTTAAACATTACACTGATACACAGGAAAAAGGATGACTTTGGGGTATGGAGTCAAAGAAAAATCAATTTTGAATAACGCTCTATTGAAACACTCTACTGGTTAATTGATCTAAAGTTTAGCATTCTGATAAAGAACAGGAAGAATCTGATTTTTAAGAATCAGTAACCAATAATCTGGGATATAGTATTTGACAAGATTTTCATTGGAGGTCATAAATTAGAAACCCCTTCTTTTATCTAAAAGCCACTTTTATCTATCATTTAAAATGCTAATGTATCAATAAACAGTTTATATGCATACTCTAAAGATAAATGCATAGTCATATTGTTTTTACCATACCATGTATTAATATGAACAGATATCTGTGTAGAATGTCTCCATAAAATAGTTTAATTGAACAGGAAATCCTAGATATATAGCGTTAGCACAATTAAATGAGAAAAAAAATTAAACTGAAATAGTGGGCTGGGCTTTAGATACCTTTACGTTAGTATACAGAGTGAGGACTGCAATGGGACTCCCCCAAACTTGCATATTTTTATGGGATTGGCTATCCATTTGCACAGACAAAGCCTACTTACCATGAAAAGAACTTTAGTAGAATCCAAATGCATAAAGATAGAAGATAAGAAAGGACAGTAATTCCCCAATAAAACACCATTTCCTCACAGTAAATGTCCAGACAAATAGTCTCTGCTCAAACCAGGGCTGCTGGAGCCAAAAGCTTGTCACAAATCTAAGGCACCTTCTGGAAGGGAAACGTAGGATAAGGGCAAAAGTGCCCAGGTAGGCCTGGACCTAAAATAGTAAAATCATAGTGGGTCCCAACGTCAGTCTCTCCACATGACTCCTCCAAGTGTCGCTGCTGTCTTGTCCATGTGTCTCCTTCAAGCCCCCCAAGTGTTTGATGCAAGTCCAAAGCCAAGAAGCAGGTGAGCCTTTCTCTCTGTGTGTCTCAGAGCCCACTTACTTTCCTTATTACATAGCTTAAACTGGCTGCTCTGTTCTGCCCTTAGTTAACTAGGGCAGGAAATGTGGATCCTCCATCTTATGGACATGCCTCTGTTATAATCCTTTAATATAATTGGAATGGGGATTTTGGGGGTCATTTTAGATGGTTTTAACCAAGCATTTTAAGGAAAAATGATTAAAAATAAATTATTCTCTCATAATTCTGGAGGATAGAAAATTGAAATTAAGATGTTGGTTCAGCCATGCTCTCTCTGGAACCACTAGGGAGAGTCCTTCTTTGCCTCTTCAGCTCTGGTTGTTCCCATCAGA
>NW_004567109.1:43481328-43510587 GCF_000260355.1 Condylura cristata | reverse complement strand
GGACAAGTTATATATGCTTTAAGAATGTTATTGGTGACAGTTGCCTCATGCCTCAGTACAAAGCTGTAAGAAAAGAGGAGGCTGAAGATCAAAGATCAAGAAAAATGTGACATCATATTTCAAATTTATTTACTTTTATTTATTTATGCTGGGATGTAGGCCAAAGGTGCAGGAGCTGAGAGGCTTCACCAGAGAGTGGGGAATAGAACAGGTGGATTTATTGAAATGCTGGTAAGAGGAGATGCAGGTGAGACAGGAAAGGTCTGCTGTGCCTTGTGGGCCATGTCCCTGGCCAGGGATCAAATTCAGGGTGTAGTGGCTGACAATAGCATGATAGTGCTGGCGCTAACCTCTGCACCACCTCATAGTTGTGTGGGGTTCACACCGCAATCTCATGGGCAATAAGAGAAGTTGGAGATGGAGGGAGAAGAGAATTGATATCCACACAATTTCTTATAACTTAGATATATTCATAGGAGTTCTATGTGTTTGTGTCTATATCATTAATTCCAGATATTCAGTGGCTATATTGTATTAAAATCCCACTCTGAGAACCTCATCTTAATTTAATTAAATTGTGAAGAACCTTTTTGCAAATAAGGTCATCTTTACAGGTGCATGGTATTAAGACTTCAACATATCTCTATGGGAGTGACACAATCCAACCTGTTACTAACCTCTAGTGGAAGGAATGTACATCCAGTGCTTTACTTATTTTCTTTCTTATTTTCTAAACTTTCTAGCTTTAGCTGTTATTGTTCATTGTGTTTCCTGTGGGTGAAATAAGAACATTTACGTTTGGGAAGGGATTTACTATCATTTTCTTCCTCAAGCTTCTTCAACCTTTTTTTGGAAGGTGCCAGTAGTTCTATTTCTCCTCATGACCAATAAGAGCAGCAGGTAGTGACAAACTAAGTTTCTGAACAAAACTAGCACTACAAATTTGCAGTGATTTCCACAACCCCACTGGCTACCAAACTTGTAGAAGTTGTTCTCTCAGGCTCAATTTTAGCACAGTAATTGGCAAGATGTTGAGATTTCTCTTCCATCACTGATCTAGTGACACCTTTGGTGTATGGATCCAAGAGACATCAGTTGAAGAAACTTAGCTATTCCCAGATAGAGTGAATGTAAAACAATCAAATTATCTCCCAATAGTACTAGCATAAAAATGAAGTATCCAAATGGCCTTTTTCCTGCTAACTTCCTGTTTCAAAGAGAACTTAACATGAATATTCTTTTCTGCTAAAATGTTGGAAACACAAAGATGTCTCTTTATCCTTTCTTTTGTTTTATGTAGTACACTGAACCAGATAGTTCAATAAAAATTTTAATGCCTAAAAGAGAAAAGAAAGCTGTATATTGCCGGGAAATTAAACAATACTGTACCTGGAAGGGCTCACATACTGAGATAGCTAATTAAACATTTGAACTCTTGGATGTGTGAAGTTATAATATTTGCTTCAAGTCTGGTGGTTTTTTCTGCTCTTTAATATAATTCACTGACATTAAAGTCATATAAAGTTAATATATTAAACACACACACACACACACACACATACAACACACCATGGTCCCATGAAGATAATGTAGACTGTTAAATGTGGACTACGAATGTTGGAGATATGTAGAATTTAAATTGCTGCAGGCAAGAGGTTTTCATTTTATATACAGACTCTGGGAAAATATAATTTATATGTAAGATACATTTCCCGATAAAAATATATTCAACTATTTTTTTTAGCACTTACTATAGGTAAAGCTCCATGTTAAGTGCTACAGGGACAGAAGTGTGGTATTAGAGAGGAAAAAAAATTATAATGTCTGAAAATGTGATAGAAACATAAAAGGTAAATGAAATTAGCTATGTAAATTGTGATACATTAGTCATCCCAACTCCACAGTTTTAAAGTATAAAATCTACCAGTTCTCAAGAAATAAAATAAAGACAAAAGAAACTTACTTAGCCAGACAATCTGTACTACTGAGTCTATTAACCCTCCATTCAGCAAGATAAAAAACACAATATTTTCATCACATTATATGAGGGATTTAAAGGGAAATTATACATAATTTCTGCTCTTCATGTAGTAAGCAAGCTTGGACATTTGTAGGACATTTTAGTTTAAGTATTTGGCTTTTCTTTTCTTGTTTTTATTTGTTTTGGTAAATTTAAACCAAGGAGTTTCCATCTTCTATAAGTACTGGGTTTAAATATGAATTTAGTATTCACTTCTAGACATTTATCGTTAAGAGGCTAGTCATTGAAAATATTGACGGAATGATGTCGTTGTCAATGTTATAAATATTTTTTTTTTGAAATAGTAAACTAGAAATCTTCAAATTATCCAAAATCCTACTGAAATATATTGCTTCTGTAAATACATCCCTCTCATCTGCCTAACCTAAATAATCAAACAACTCTGTCTCCTTAAATTATAAGTGCTGATTACCTTAGGACAACACCATTTGTTTAGGGATTTGCATTCTATTGAATACAAAATTAAAATAAATTTTGATCAAGTAGTATTGAAACTCATTTGCCTGTTGGGTTTACCATATGTTTTAAAATTTATATATTTTGTTCCAGATACTTACTCTTCTCCATTTACAGACTACAAAAATCCTATGTACCAGTAAAATTCATGGAGATGAGATGGATGGCTTAGGATGAACACCTCTCAGTTCCCATTTGAATTGAATTATTTGTTGTTTATTCCATACTTACAAGAAGGCAGTTTTAGATGATATGGAGAACTAACAAGAGAGCAGATGTTCCTTCCTTCAAGTAGATCACCTCTTCTGGTTGAAGAAGGAAGGTTATTAACAAGGATACATAAACATAATAGTTTCCAAAATTAAAAACAATAATGAACGTAATACATTTAGCAATAAGAAAATAATGAAGGTGGTAATAACTCGCTGAGAGGCTGCTCTTAGAAGAGCTAAATGAGAGATTTAATATGAAAAAAAAAAATGAGGGTTTAAGTCCTCACCAGAGAGAACATTGAGTGTTAAAGACAAAGGCAGGAACAAGTTGATCAAGAAATTGCAAAATGCCTCCAGTTTTGTGTGTGTATGTGTGTGTGTGTGTTTTGCCTGAATTGAAAGATTGAATGAGGAAAGGGAAAGGAAACATTCATATAACTATTGAAGGGTCTTGCAAGTTGCAGTAAAATGTATGCATTTAATTTCAAATGAAATACATTTGAAGCAATGGGAAATTTTAAGCAAAGCATTGAGGTGATTTGAACTATATTTTAAAAGTTTACTGTGGCCACACTATAGTGAATGAGATTAGGGAAAAGTCTAATCTTTGACAGAGTTACTCAAATCGTTAGCATATAAGATGAAAGTCTATTTCTCAAGTACAGGAGAAGGTAGATGTTCCATGGAATAGACATATCCCCTTCACAGAGTCTCTCCTTCTCCAGATCCTTCATGTTTGTAATTTAATGGCGTTGCCATCCTCCACTGGATCTATTATCCCATAAAGTCTCCATTATCTCCAGTAACTCTGATTCACAAACATCAGGTACGCAGCTTACAGAGAAGGAAAGAAAATGGAGGACAAGTTATATATGCTTTAAGAATGTTATTGGTGACAGTTGCCTCATGCCTCAGTACAAAGCTGTAAGAAAAGAGGAGGCTGAAGATCAAAGATCAAGAAAAATGTGACATCATATTTCAAATTTATTTACTTTTATTTATTTATGCTGGGATGTAGGCCAAAGGTGCAGGAGCTGAGAGGCTTCACCAGAGAGTGGGGAATAGAACAGGTGGATTTATTGAAATGCTGGTAAGAGGAGATGCAGGTGAGACAGGAAAGGTCTGCTGTGCCTTGTGGGCCATGTCCCTGGCCAGGGATCAAATTCAGGGTGTAGTGGCTGACAATAGCATGATAGTGCTGGCGCTAACCTCTGCACCACCTCATAGTTGTGTGGGGTTCACACCGCAATCTCATGGGCAATAAGAGAAGTTGGAGATGGAGGGAGAAGAGAATTGATATCCACACAATTTCTTATAACTTAGATATATTCATAGGAGTGGAATTAAAAGCCTGAAAATAATGGTAAGATATATTTTTGCTTGAAGATACTGCTCAGAAGTATATAATAAATTCATATACCAATAAAGCTTATGTCTGTTTGATGGGAATCCTTAAAGAAAACTCTCCTAAAGCCAATGAAAGTGCTAGAAGGCATGCTAATTATCATTATATTTATTAAATGCATTTTCATAACTAGTTGAAAAATGGCTTGAACTTGCACAGTAAATAATGGTTCACTCTCTCATTTATTCTTTTTAAAGACAGAACTGAAGATTTCATTATGTCAGAAAAGTATGATTTCAAAATATACTTCTTGGGAAGTCTGTGTGTAAGATCAAATAGAAGAAAAGGGTTAAACAGAAAGACAAGTTTTAATTACACAATTGCTGGAGGCAACGATTTGCTTTCTGCAAATCAAATATTTATTGTATATACTTGTAGAGCGTAATAGCAAATAAAAAGAATAGTTTTAAAATGCAGAAGTATATCTGAATGACCTCTGGTGGCAGGCAGTATTTATTTACTTTATTTTTGAAATGTCATTCAATATTTTTTATTCTAGTGGGGAATTTTATAAGACAAATTGATAGAAATCCATCTGTGTGTTATAGGGAAAATATAATTTTTTAAGGTTTTGACACTCTAAGATTTATTTTTTAATTGTTCTCTTTTACAAAATATTAATTAAAGCAACATTACAATGATGTTGGCTTTTTTAATTCCATTAATTTATGCATAAAAGAACTGGGGTAGAGGTATAGAAGGTGAGACGATTCACCAGAGACAGAGTGGGATATAGAACAAGCTGATTGACTGAAATTCACTGCTGAGGAGAGCAGTGGGTGATACAGGAGAAATCTGCTGCTTCATGGGGGGAGTCACCTCCCTGGGTGGGGATCTAACTCATGCTGCAGTGACTAGGTAGCTTCTTAGTGCTGGGTTTTTACCCTTTGTGTCACCAGAGAGGACACAATGTATAGGATACCCTCCCCTTCTTCAGATGTATTTACTGCATTGCACTAAACACCAAATTAACTTTAAGGATCAAAACAAACAAACAAACTAACAAACAAACAAAAACAAAAAACCATAAAACACTGGCAGATTTGACTACAAATAAATAAAATTAAAAAATATACCCAAACAATTAAAAGCAAAAAGATTGAGAAAATGTAGTATGTTAGATATGATAATGATCACTTAATATGCATTTTAATATTTGCTAGGTTTCTATAAATTGATATTTAAAAAGATAAAGCTAGAGAAAAGAGTGTCAAAGATTATAGTTGGGCTATTCACAAAGGGAAATATGATTGATCAATAGCCAAATGAAAAGAAGGTCTGGTTTTGTAACAAAGTACAATCAATAAATAAAGTACTAGTCTTTTATCCATTCTATTGAAATTTTTATTAAATTAAAGTTGTTTAGAATAAACTGGCAACAATGTACAAAACCTGATTGTCTGATTATTTGTCATATCACAGGACATAAGACTGTGAGATGGTACAATTGTGAAGGAAACACTATGATATTAGAAAATGCATTAAGACATAAGCGATGTCTAGAAATCATACAATTTGGAACTTTTCTTATATATAAGATTCCTCTATATAAATATATTTGAAGAAGGAATTTTTAATAACAAAAAAAATTGTTTAAGGTGTGAGAAAACCATAGAAACCTAAACAATCAGTTTGTTATAAAGAATAGTATGTTGACTTAGGTATGAAAAAAAAAGTCAAAGTACAAACATTAACAAAGGTCATTGGCACAAGGCAGCAAGTTGTTATGCCACAATCAGCCAAGGAGCATGTTGGCATTATGAGCTATTGGGTACGTTTATTTAAGATAAATGTAAATAGGATGACATGAAAAAGAAAACAAGAGGCAGTGAACTGAAAAGCAAATAGGGAATTTCAATTCAAGATTACAGATTTCAAAATCTTGCTCACCTCCTTGACCCTCCATTTTCTCATCTGAAAAATCGAGATAAAATAATGGAATCAGGGCCCTCTCTGGTGGTGCAATGGGTTTAAAGCACAGCATTATGAAGCAATTAGATGCCACTACAGTATGAATTCCATCCCTGGTCATGGAGGTGACACACAGCACAACAGATTCCTTCTTACATGCCTGCTGTTCCTCTCAGAAGTATATTTCAGATCTTCCTATCCTGCTCCCTACTCTGTCTCATGAATCCTCTCACCCCTGCACCTCTGGCCTGTACCCCAGTTCTTGTGTAAATAAATAAATCTTTAAGAAAATATAATGGAAGCACAGGACGATTGTGAGAATAAAAACAGTCACTTTAAATCATTGGTGGAGCTCCGAATAAAACGTAAGTGTTCAATTTAGGGGAAGCAGGATGCCTATAGGTATCTGAAGATTCCCTCTCTATCAGTTTCATTAGTGCTTATCTCCATATTGAGCTCAGGGATTGGCACAGCATCAGGAAAGAAAGCTGGACCAATTGTTCATGCCAAACATGCAGATGAGGAAAAATGTTATTTTGAGTTAGTTGCTTTGAAATACTGTTGTTGTTTTTCTGACACTTCCTGAACACATAAATATTCATGAGTGCAAATCAAATATTGTAGTTATCATCCAAATTAAAAGATGCAACCCCTTAAGAGAAAATATGTGTTTTAAAAAATACTCTAAAGTTTAGTACCTTTGATATGAAATACAAAGCCTCAAAAGGGCTTTGAAATTTATGAAACTTATTATTTTATTTTATTTTTTTAGGGATTTATTTATTTGTTCATACAGAACTGGGGTACAGGCCAGAGGCTCATGGGCGGTGAGAGGGGCAGTGAGAGGCTTCATCAGAGACAGAGTGGGGAGCAGAACAGGCCGATCTACAAAGTACACTGCTGAGGGGAGCAGCGGGCGGGTCAGGAGAGGTCTGCCGTGCCCTGTGGGTCACCTCCAGGGCAGGCAGGAATCGAACTCATGCGGAAGTGGCTTTAGCTTCTCAGTGCAGTGCTTTAACCCACTGAGCCACCAGGGAGGGCCCGACACTTATTATTATTATTATTTTTAACTAGGGAACAAAGAAACTAAGACTGGTTCTAATGTTCCTATTTTGTACATTGGAATAAAATTTGCTTCTGTCATCACTTCAGGAAAGCCTTTTTACAAATACTCCCTCTCCACCCCATTACCACACCACCAAAAAAAGCAAGAAGTTGAAATTTTATACAAAGAATACATGAAACAAAATCACAATGGAAATACTGGTTCACATAAATAGGCTTGTTTTACCCAGGAGAGAGACAAGGCTATGCAACTTCAATGAAATTCTTTTGCACACTTTCTGTGTAGATGTTAATGGATATGTAGAGTTGAGTGGTGGTTAGTTGAATGGCAGGTGTAGGACAATTCTTTATCCATTTAGTTGTTTATTGGTACTTTTTTCTTCCAGGTAATTGCAGATTTCTGTTCATTACAGATTTATAATAGTTTTTATAGTAGTTTCATTTTATAGCTTAACTTTAATATTCTACAATTTATCAATGTATGTTATGCTTGAAAGAGAATTCTAATTCTAATTTCTAGGATGAACCTTAAAGCATTAACCATGTAAGAATAAAATCATATAGATATTCATCAAATCTTTTTTGAATATCATGAATCAATATGCATCCTATTTAATTGATAAATCATTGATACCTATTCACATAATGATTTTGAGTTATTTTAAAAAGTATTGTGAGTTAATGTGTATTCATTTGAGATGTTATTTACAATGGCAAAACAAGTGAAAAAATTATCCCTTAATGCTTAAAATAATTTATGTATGTTTTAAATGCCCATATGTCCATGTAGACATAAACAAAAACACAATAGATAATGATATAAATGAAAATAAATGCAAATATGTTCACAATGAATTTCTTGTGGGGCATTTTATTACTAAAAAATTGTTTGCTTATCTACATGGTCTCATTGTTTCTAAAATCAATACTCATTGCTTTTTAGTCACGAAAGGCAGGATTATAAAAGTAATAACCACTAATGTTTATGTATGTCTTACTGCATGCCAGTATCTATTCCTTGTCTGTACCAAACATTTTTTCATTAAAACTTTTGACAGAGTTCTTATATTAGTGCTACTATTTTTTTGAAAGTCATTTTACACATGAGAGAAATTGAATACAGAGCATAGAGATAGCAGAGGTAAGTGTATTTCCCCTAGCAGCAAATTTCATAGATAATTCAGAAATTTAGTTAAATATATAATAAACATCACACTGATGATCAGGTTGTGGTGTGTGTGTGTGTGTGTGTCTGTGTATGTATATATGTGGTGTGACATAGTCTCTTATTTAGACACTCCAAGGCTGGTTTAGATGTTCCTGGCAGTCTCTCTGTGTTCAGGGGTACACCCAGCAAACCTCGTTCACATCACCCTCTACCCTCTATTTTTTTTTTTAAGATTTATTTATTCGTATAGAACTGGGGTACAGGCCAGAGATGCGGAGGGTGAGAGAATTCATCAGAGACATAGCAGGGAGCAGAACAGGCAGATCAATGAGTACACTGCTGAGGGGAGCAGCGGGTGAGTCAGGAGAGGTCTGCCTCGCCATGTGGTCACCTCTGGGGCAGGTGGGAATTGAACTCATGCAGAAGTGGTTTAAGCTTTCCAGTGCTGTGCTTTAACCCGCTGCGCCACCAAGGAGGGCCCACCCTCTATTCTTAATGCTCTTTACAGGGAGGGCCCACCCTCTATTCTTAATGCTCTTTACTTACATTTGTATTGCTTTTAGACTTTGTAAATTATTTTAAAACAAGGTTATATTTTTGTATCTCTAGCATTCAGGAGAATTTTTCTCAACTAGAATAACCTCAATAAATATTTGTAGAATGAATGAATACCTAAGATATATAAAGTTATACTATATTCTACTTAATATAATTTGTACATCTTTGTGGGTGTAGTGTTTCAAAATAATTAGTGATATGTCCTTCAAATGAAAGAAAAAAGACATGTCTTTGCATCACTGTATTCTGTCCCCACTCAAAACAATTGTAAAATAAATTCAGCAGGCACCACACAGATGATTATTTTAAAAAAAATAATAAAGGAGTTTTTGAGATGAAGCACAAAAATGCAAGTCTGTCTGAGAAGAAAATTGGGGAAACAGCAGCATAGAGAAACAATGATTGTATTCAAAACTCTTAATTTAAAAAGGGAAATATAGATGAGACGAGAATGAATTACACCAATTCAATGAATCCTTATATTTCATAATCACTGCTAAGTTTAAATCTGATGGCATTTCAATTAGGTTAAAGTTTTTGCTTTTAATTTCATTGTTGGTATTGTTGTTGTTATCCTAGCTACCTTATGTGATTAACAAAAACATAAATATGCAAAATCAAAGTAACTGGGAGATTTAGACAGTTTGTTACATGTTTGTAGTACTAACACCTCAACCACTCATACACACTTGAATCTGATTAACAAAGTTCAATTGAGAAGTTTTATTGCTGGAATCTCATTTTTAATTAGTGAACCAAAACTGATGCTTGGTGAAACATAGGACAGATCCTAAACTCTCCTAAATCCATGTCACCCATTCTAAGTTCCTGACAACTGCATGCACAGAGAAAAGTAGTCAGATTCTAATGTATTCCAAGGTATATAGCGGATAGATAGGAGTAAAGGAAAGAAGAATTTCAATATATAGATTTCCAGTCAAGCTCTGAAATCACCCCTTCCCTCACCTGCTGAAACAGGCAGAGCCCAGAGCTGAGAAGGTAAGGCCCAACAGCAGGATTGCCGGGAGAATGAGTTCATGACTCACTGGCTGGATGTCTAGGTATGGCTCAAAGAGCTGAGAGAGGAGAAATCCAGAGTTTAAAATGTATCGTCCAAACTGGATAATCTACCAACAGATCATGATAATGGCTGCCATTTTTTTCCCGAGAAAATGAGCTTGATCCAAATTGCTAAAATTTCAAATAGCAAGAAACAGGAATAGGCTTCTTCCCACGTGTCCTTGGTTTCTCCCCTGCCTTCACACACTGTTGATACCATTCATTCCTTCTTCCCAGAACTTCAGAAAAATCCAGTTAATAGCATGACAAGCATTGTAAGCAGATGTCAGAAGAGCAGAGGTAAGGGACAGATTGCAAAGTATCCAGCCATACCACCTACCTGCTCTCTTTGACCCCAACCACACCACCCTGCCTGCTTTATCCATTGCAGGCACAGAAAAGCAAATATTTTAATTCATTTATAGTTAGAAGAAAAACAAAAATATTTTAAAATGTTACTGAAGTTATATAAACTAAAGTGAGTAAAGGTGAAGAATCATATAATCTTCAAATTCCAATGTTCAAGCTTTCACTTTAAAAAGTAGAGGTTGGGCTCTCCCTGGTGGCCCAATGGGTTAAAACTCCACACTATGAAGCACTCAGAATGAGTTTGATCCCCAGCTGGGGAGCTGACCCACATTTCACAGCAGACCTCTCCTGCCACATCTGCTGCTCCCCTCAGCAGGTGTTTCAGTACATCTGCCTGTTCTTCTCCCCACTCTGTCTTTGGTGAATCCTCTCTCCTACCACACCTTTGGCCCAGTTCTGTAAGCATAAATAAATAAATTTTTCAAAAGAAAGTAGGGGTTGATAGCCAAAATATAAAACTCATACAACTCAACAACAACAAAACAAATACTCCTGGTAAAAAAACTAGGCAGGTTTGAATGGATACTTCTCCAAAGAAAATGTACAGATGACGAAAGAACACATGAAAAAAAAAAAAAACTAAAAAGAAAATAAAATTCCCTATTCCTTGTTATTAAAGAAATACAAATCAAAATCACAATGAGATTCCACTTGACACCTATGATTGTGGCATATATCAAAATGACCAGAAACAACAACAATCAACAAGCATGTAGAGGAAAGGAAAGGGAAACTTTGTACCATTTGCGTGGGATTAAATAGTGTAGTCTCTATGGAAAATAGTAGGGAGATTTCTCAAAATATTAAAAATATACCTACCTTATTATTCAGCATTTTCACTCTTAAGCATCTATACAAATAATATAAAAGCACTAATTCCAATAGGTAGATGTATACACATATAGATAGATAGATAGACAGAATTCTTTATTCATTGAAACACTATTTACAATAGCCTTAGGGAAATAACCTAAGTGGCCAAGGACAAATTATTGGTTAAAGAACATAAAGTATATATACACAATGGAGTAGTGCTCTGCTATAAAAAGATTATAGCTTTCCATTTGCATAAAAAAGAATATAAGAAACTTGAAGATATTCTGCTTAGCAAAGTAAACTAGATGGAAGACAAGTATCAGATGACTTCACTTATATGTGTAAAATAAAGAAACAAAGCAAAGACAAAATGAAACAAACAGGGGACAAAACATACCAAAATAAACCCTTAGACTCTGACAGCAGAATTGAAGTTATCGGGGAGAATGAGTTGGAGAAACCGTATTAGGGTTCAGTGAACCATGGTGAGACTGACTGGCAAACATGTTATGTTAATATATATATTTGTGGAGGTATGAACCTGTACACAGACTGTCCCTTGACATTCTGCATTTTTTTTTAGTTATACTTATTTATGCATACAGAACTGGGGTACAGGCTAGAGGGGCAGAGGCAGGTGAGAGGATTCACCAGAGACAGAGTGGGGAGCAGAACAGGCAGATCGACGAAGTACACTGCTGGGGGAGCAGCGGGTGGGTCAGGAGCTGTCTGCTTGGGTCACCTACCTAGCCTGGAATCAAACTTCTGCTGCAGTGGCTTTAGCTTCAAAGTGCTGTTTTTTAACCCACTGCACCAGCAGGGAGGGCCCTTTAACATACTGTGTTTTAAATCAATGTTACTTCAATAAAAATAAATACAGAAGGAAAAGAAGGGAAAAGTCATGGTGATGGTGAAAGAACTTAAAACTACTACATAAAGTTTTTTTTAAAAAAAAGAAAAAGATTATTTATATTTATGCATACAGAACTGGGGTACAGGCCAGAGGGGCAGGGGCAGGTGAGAGGATTCACCAGAGACAGAGTGGGAAGCAGAACAGGCAGATGAATGAAGTACACTGCTGAGGGGAGCAGCGGGTTGGTCAGGAGACTTCTGGGGGTCGAACTCATACTGAAGTAGCTTTAGCTTCTTAGTGCTGTGCTTTTAACCCTCTGCACCACGAGGGAGGGCCCACTAGATAAAGTCTTACAAGAAGACTAATAATTTTTAAAAGAAGAAAATAGATGAGAGAAACAGAAATGGAAGAACAAAGAGGAAAATATTTGATGTTCATCATTTGAACCGACTAGGACCTAAATAGCCTTACTCCTGTATGTTCTGGTTAGAAAAGTCAACAAATTATCTTCTATGTGAAAAAAAATGCATAAAAATTAGGGGAATTTCTCAGGGGTGTTGATGTTTGAATTCCTATTTGAATGAACATTTGAGTTTAATAAATAATGATTCATCTTCTTTAAAACAGGAAAGGAGATTTGAAGATAAGTATATCAACTGTGTCATGTAAGTCTTAACACTGTATCACATAAAAGTGTGCATAAAAAAGATAAAAGTTTCCATTTCATAACTGATGGATTCTAATTAGGGCTTGATTATTGTCAAACAGATTTTAACCATCACAACAAGTAAGTTCAGAAAAATGTTCAGTATTGATAAATAAATTTCACTTTTAATCATTGTTAGATATTCTTTTATTTTTTATTTTTTTATTTTTTTTAAAGATTTATTTATTTATGCATACAGAACTGGGGTACAGGCCAGAGGCTCAGAGGTGGTGAGAGGCTTCACCAGAAACAGAGTGGGGAACAGAACAGGCAGATCGACGAAGTACACTGCTGAGGGCAGCAGCAGGCCGGGCAAGAGAGGTCTGGGGCAGGCAGGCAGGCGGGAATCGAACTCATGCAGAAGCAGCTTTAGATTCTCAGTGCTGTGCTTTAACCCGCTGCGCCACCAGGGAGGGCCCTAATCATTGTTAGATATTCTTAAAAGGATTTTTTATCCTTTTCTTCAAAATTTGTTTTATAATTATGCTTTCTCTTTTCATCATGGCTTTGTCAATGCCTTTGTTAAGTAAACTTTAATTGCTGGGCATCAGACTGACCTGTCTACCAACACTGTTTCTTTAACTTTTAACATCTATTTCAGTATCTATTACAGTATACTGAGGCTACTGATTCTCTGCTTATCGAAAAATAGCCCATGAAAATCCATGACATTCATTTTGGTACTAATATCACTTTGTGTATAAGGAGAATGTTGTGATTTACATTATTCTATTTTTTTGAGATTGCTAACAGCTTGAAGCAGAGTCATTTCCTATGCCCTAAACATAAGCTCGTTGAATACTTAAGTTAAATTAAGGATCATAAAAACATACTAATAAATGTCACAAAGGCAGTCATTTTGTTAAAGTTTCTAGGTTTCCTTTAATCAATATCACAATATAAACTTTTTTAGGGGCCCTGAATTTGGCCAATTTTGAGGTCTCTGATAAGTCATTTGGCAGCTTATTTTTTGCCCTCTTGCATCCTTGGAAGGAGATAAAGGGATATGCCATTTGAGTTGCATGACTTGCTTCACTAAAAAAAAGCTTTTGGCAGGAATATGATGGAGAAAAGTGTTTGAGTAGGATTACAGCAACTCTACTGAAAAAAGACTTATCATCAAGGTTTTCTATTTCTCACTTCGAGACAGTCAATGAATTGTATGCCTATATCACTTCGAGGTGAAAGCAAAAGCTTAAAGGATATGCTGGCATTCACACACACCTTTTTTTGCTTTTGAAAACAAAGCAACCTAAAACTCCACCTATGCCAAAGGTGCTTTTTCTATGAAAAGTATTGTACATTGATATTAATTTGTTACTGTTGGCTTTCCAACCTAAGCAGAGATGATTTCAAGACTAGTAAGCATCAGAGGTGTATACCCTTGATGTTTAGTTCATGAGTGCAAACCGAAAGACAGCCACATTGTATTTATTGTGGAATGGGCTATTGGATGTTCATTGCCTCAGTAATGCTTGGCGTTAAATTTCTGAAGTGGAAAGCATTAAGAAAAGTGTTTGAGTAAGCCACAAGTTAATCATATTTTAGAGCCTAAATACATCTTCCTGCTATAACTATCATCTAAGTGGGATCAATTAAGTAGTTCAATATCTTGGCTTCTTTTGTATCCATACTCAATATTTCCCTTCACAATTATCTTGGCTGCACTATAAAAGTGAAATGAGGGCAAACCATTTTTGTGATTAAATGAAAGATGTCCTTAATTGTTAAAAGTTAACTGTGAAAATGCTTAATAAATACACCTTAATCTCAGGTGTCCTTAGTAGTAACTGAGAACCTAATCTTTAAAACTTAGGTGTAGAGAATTACCCTCTTTAGAAAGTCTATTCAAAAAAAGAAGGGAGGGGGAGAATTAATAATATAGGTAACAACATTTTCTTTTTAAAATTTCCAACAACGTATGATTTTCTATACAATAAGACATGCTGAGTCTAAGTCTTCAGGGATTTAGTTTTATCGATAGAAGAAGAGTGAATAGAGTTTGCTGTGTGGATAATTCATTTGATTTTACTATGCTGCATGTTTTTATAAGAAAAACTTAAAAGAAAATTAAAC
This sequence comes from Condylura cristata, assembly GCF_000260355.1. Taxonomy (NCBI): domain Eukaryota; kingdom Metazoa; phylum Chordata; class Mammalia; order Eulipotyphla; family Talpidae; genus Condylura; species Condylura cristata. The sequence goes on along the minus strand of NW_004567109.1, from coordinate 43,495,892 downwards.
TCATTAAAAAAGCTCATAAATTGTTTTTGCAACAAAGCAATTAAGAAAGCCTGTCTATCCAAAGTGATGGGTAATATTCTAAATACAAAAAGGGCTGAATTGCCTTCTGTTTGGAAATTGTGTGTTATCTCTCAAGGTTTAATAAGAAAGGGATGTTTGGGATTAATATAAAGATTTAGCACCCTCTTTTATTTATGCATTACTAAGAATTTGCTACAAACGGTAAAGTTAAAATCAATTCATATAAATTGATTTATGAATAACTTTTCTCCAAATTGACTTATGAATAACTTTTATTACTTTAAAATAATGAATTTTAGTTTCATTCTAACTAGGCAGAATTATTTTAAAATAAAGCATAACAGCTAAAACTCAGACAGCACCATTTATTGCTTATGTAGATGCAAAAGGTTAGGAGGTATATCTTAAGCTTCAAATTAATACCATTCATCAAAATTTAAAAATAAATGGCTTCACAAAGTCCTTTTAATGCCTCCACACCACAACCAATGCTGTATTTAGCATGTACAGCTTGAATCTATTTGTATTTCACCAAAAATTAAATGAATGGACACGAATAAGGAACAGAGTCAAGCCTGTTAATAATAATGAGTGTTTTGTTGTTGAAATTTAAGCAGTGAGACATGCAAGGTTAATATATAGATGAAGCGTATGACAAATATAAGAGACAGATAACATGTTGACCTATCATGATAAATAATTTCTCTTTCATCTTACAGGCAACATCATTCCAATGAAGAAATTTAATCTTAAAATTTATATAAACAAATTAGCATGAAATATTTTTAAACTATATTTTAAGATAGATGTGAGGAAAACAAGATCTAGATCAAAACTAAGAAGACTAGCTAAGAAGTTAGTAGGAGATCCTAATTTTTAGTTTGGCAGCAGAAAGCCTCTTGAAAGTGTCAGGTGAGAAAAAGAGTAAATGTTGGATAATATTTAAGCAATTTAGATATATGAATACACAGAGAATATTTTTCATTTAGCTTTTTCAAGAAAATCTTGTTCAGTGCATTGTTAAAAATTGAAAAATACATATTAAGGATAGTCACAGAAAATATATCAAATTCTCAGTGTTGCATATTAGGGGCTAAACACTATTTTATAGCTTGATAGGTGATGATAGATAGATAAATAGATAGATAGATAGATGATAAGTAGAAGATAGGTAGCTAGAGAGATAATTGGGGAATAGATCATAACTAGAAAAGTAGATACTAGAAAAATAGCTCACGGTCCTATTCATTTAGTCTATTTTCTGATTAATGGAAAGAATATTGTCTCTAAAATGTGAACAAAAATCAAACGTCTATAAAATGTGAAGGATTATTTTATAGATTAACTAAAATTTAATTTGGGTAATGTTTTTTTATTATGTGATATAAATTTGCTTCTCATAAATATTTTTCACATTGAGTAGATAGCCAAGATTGGATGGACTTCACCAAAATCGCAATCTTCTGATTCAGTGATCAAAGCAGAGTGTAACATTATATTAGAGAAAGAGGAATGGAGGGGGTAGGGGAAGAGATGAGAGGGAAGGGAAGGGGAGAAAAAAGAGAAAGAGAGAGAAAAGAAAGGCAGGAAAGTTGGAGGGAGGCGGAAGTTGGAAGAAGGGTAGAAGGTAGGAAAGAAATGAACACACCGCTGATACTTAAAAAAAATTATTAAAAAATAAGACAAGCAATACACTTTTGCTTGCAAAACAAACATCTGAAAAAGATCATGTTTCCAGAATACATGAAGCATTTTTGCAAATCAATAAGACAAACACTTAGTGATAATGAACAAAAATAAAACATAAACTTTTCCATATAAGATATAAAGAAAACAAGTAACACCATGAAAAGTTACTCAATGTCATTAGTCATTAATCATCAAAGAAATGCAAATCAACAGAGTAATATAATGCTACTGCATTCCTTTTTAAATGATTTAAAATTTTTAAATGTCTTAAGATACCAAAGTCTAGATTAAAAACAACAACAACAAAAGTGAATAATTGGGACTCTCACCTATTTCTGATAGCTCTGTAAAATGGCCTAGAAATTTTAGACAACATTTCAATAGTTTCTTATTCAGCTACATTATAAAATTAAATGGAAACAGTTCTAATGAATATCAGTCATATATTTGATGAGCAAAATTTTACATATTTAAAATATTTCAAAGGTAGTATGTTAAAGTTACACATTATATAATTCTATTTATTTTATAGAAAAGAAAATTGTTTTTTAATTATAAAAGGAAGCTAATGAATTATTTTCAGGAATTGTGGGAATGGAGAAGGGACTAACTATACATTTCAGAAGTGTGAGATGCCAAGGACAATTAATATATACAACTTTGTATAAGGGATTCATATGACGTTTAGTTGTATCATTCTAAATTTGCTCATGAGATATGTCTGGTTGTAAACTTGTGCATTCCCAAAGACTCAGACAAAGCAGAAAAGCACCTGAGCCCATCAAAAGGATAATATGCATATCAGTTCTAGTCTGACTCCTGATGAAATCTTCATAGTGTAAGTCTAAAATTTCACACCTCAATTTCTTAATCATCTAACCCTTAAATCATCGATTATGAAACTACTTGATAAAGGAAAAGAAAGCAAAGCAGAAAAAGCAGAACCAAAAAAAAAAAAAAACATTCATGTTGGGAAATTTAAAAGATTTAAGAAATTGTAATTTCTCAAATAGCTAAAGAAATAAAAATGATAACTAAGAAAAAAGAACATTTTGAAATACATAAACTTTGTTTTTATTTTGGATTTGGTATGATGTTCTTTGAATCAACTTTGTAAAACATATGCAAACATATTTCCTTACTCTACAGAAACTTTTATTGCCATATGGATTAATTTTAAACAACCTAGTTTCTAGGCCATTAAAAATTATTTGTCCTGCAAAACAAAAGAGATTAGATTGCATTGCCAGTGAAATTTACACTTAATCAAAGAAAAGTCTTTACTTGAATAATTATATTTTTTCACTTATAAATATTAATGTAGAAATTGGAGATGCAAGGTAAAAAAATATCAAACAATATTTACAAAATACCTTACTTTGCGATTGAAATATGTACACATATAATCTCATATTTGATAGTGAAAGACAAACAATGGTATGTTAAAATTAGGGCTGAATTAAAACGGAACTACTTGAGAAGTTAAGAAGTCTGCAGAATATGATAAAACCATACTTTTAAAGACTTCTCATTTTACTGAAAATTAGTTTAGAATTCTCATCAGTGTAGTCAGAGAAAAAAAATTACACTGTCTGTAGCTTCAAGATTAAAAAGAGATCTGCTGAAGAAGAAATAATGAATTTATTCTCCACATTCATTTTGTGGTACAGAAGACACATTACTCTACATTATGCTTATATTAGACTTAAATAAATTTCATTATGAAAACAAGATTGGAAGAGAGCTTTGTAATTTAAAAACATACATTACTTATATGAATTTTTATAATAAAGCACTTTCAGGATGATAATATATTTCTGTGCTTTTATATAATTAAATATCAAAGTGCACAAAAGACATTTTTAGTCTGATTTTATAGATTTAAGTCAAGGAAGTTTAGAACTCAGTTCCCAAAATATTTGTAAGTTATTCTGCTAATTACGTTTGTCACTGATTACTTCTGCTTAGTGTAAGTGTGCAAGTAATGTTTGACATAAAAATGAGGATATCAAGAGTACAGCTTGAGGTTACTGAGTACTTTGCCTTGATTTTATTCAATAGAGTATGCAGCTTTATAAGATCACAGCCTACCAGAAAAATGTTAAAAGGGTTAATTTTCCTTTTAGTACATAGTACATAAACAATTGACTTACATATAATTGTGTTACAGCAATACTTTTGCCAACCACTGCATACAGCAAAAATCATCCCAAACAAAGAATATTTCTCTTCCTGTACAGAATAGTTTATCACCTTTTGAAATCAGAGTTACTTTGAAGTAAATATATTAAAACTTCTCTTTATTTTTTTTCTAGCCTTTCATCATAAAACATTAATGTCTCCTGCTAGACCCAATTGCAGCTTACTACCAAAGTAGAATCATTTCCTTTTTAATAGTGCTTCCTTAAATCCTATGAGCTAACTAATTTTCTAAGTAATTCCATGAAATAATTTTCTGTTAAGGCTATTAGTTAATATTAATACAGATGGATAATTAAGAAGGCCTTTAAAAATGGTTTTCTAGAACTCTAGACTATTCAGATGATATGTAGGTAAAAAATTACATGATGAAATATATTGCCCTCTGGACTATTCACTAGAGGTTCCAGAATAGTATGCTTAATTTTGTTTAACAAGAATTTCTTACAGTCATGAAAGTAATTACTTAAATATATTTGACACTTTGGGAAAATTTGATTTAAAGAATAACTTATTTATGAATCAAAAATTTTGCATAAATCTAATATAGAGGACAAATGCTCATCTTCCCCCCCATTCAAAATAAACTTGATAATACTGGAAGATGAACTAAATAATATTTTTATATTTATTTGTACAGTTATATTAAATTCCTATTTTAGGAAATGACTTGACAGAAAACCATATTAGATTTTTGTTTGTTTGTTTATTTCCATCAAAATTACACACGTAGTTTAAAACAATTGCTTAAGATTCTGATTCTGGCAATGATTAAATAAGTCTATAACCTATTTATCTGGATGATTATAGCTAAAAATTCTGAACAAAAATCATTTACCTAACAGTAATTCTGGGAAGATGGTGGAATAGGAAGCACCAGGAATCTTTCTTCCACTCAGCTAATAATTACACTGACAATTTTGTAACTTTGGGATCTGGAAGACTTGTATTTTCCATTGGGAGGCTGGAAGGTAACTTGAGGTTGACTTTCATCAATTTCAGCTCTTAACACAGCAGCAGCTACCCATATTCCACCACCAGACCCACAGCAAACAGCTGGACCAAATTCCTTGAGCAAGTTACACAAAGCTTACAGGAGCTAGAGATGACAAAAGGAGCTCGTATTCTAAACATCTGGTATCTGTGCTCTGATTACTGATTATATTTTCTGATCACAAAAGCTAAGATTGTGCAGCCATTGTGCTGCCCCCATTTTGCAATTTCCACCCCTTAGGAATGTAGCTCATAGATTCCAAGGGGCAAAATGAACACCTGATGTGAGTAACCCATGAAGTGGTGGTGGGAAGTCCACAGGGGTTACAACTAAGATGAGAAAATGTACAAAAAGAAGAAAAATGTAAAATTTATAAAAATTAATGAATTAATGAATACAATGTATATATATTGAAAATATTAATGAAATTAATATAAAATTAATGAATAAATGTATATATATTGAAAATATTTTAACAAGAAAGGTATTCAAAAACATCTGTATAAACAAAATAGTAGTAAGAGGTTTTACATGCCCTGGCAAAGGTACAGACTTAGAAAAATATGGGAATACCTCAAGTTCCATCTTAGCTAAACTTTTTAGGGAATATCTGATTTTCAGATTAACACATATTTGAATGTTCAGTTTCCAACAACAACAACAAAAAAAAATTCAAAGGAAACAAAGCAGTGTAAACTCTCCCTGAAAAGACTTAATGGCAGAGCTATTCTACAAACAGAAAAAAAGAAAGAAAGAAAACATTGTTGGTTTTATTGAAATGTCACCCCATCATAAATTGAGGAAGCATCAAGACCTGAATAACACCATCAACCAAAGTGTTTTTGCTGCCAATTATAAACCACTACACCAAACTATAACAGAATACACATTTACTTTTCAAAAGTACACCATACCCACACAGAAAGCCACAATCTAGATAATAAAATCAATCTGTTAATGGACTAACGATAATTAAAGTAATTTTTGAAAACTTAAAAGAATGTAATATGACCATATGGAATTAAACTAACATGTAAAAACATATTTGATAATTAATCTGTGAGCAGGAAGAAATTGGAGGCAGCAATTTTTTTCAATCTCATTCAATGCATTTTTTCAATTAATTGTAAGTGGAAACACTAAGTGTGAGATTTAGGGGAAGTCTTTATTTACTTGTTTATTTATACAGTTACATGTGTGTTTACTTAGATTTTAAATGGAGAGGTAGCTAGCTATTCTTCCCAGTGTATATGTGGTATAGTACTCTTTCACTCTCAGCTCTGTATACATAGCATAGTAACTGTCCAGGCTGAAAAGTGAGGATAAAAATAAACAAACATGGGCCCTCCCTGGTGGCGCAGCGGGTTAAAGCACTGCACTAAGAAGCTAAAGCCACTTCCGCATGAGTTCAATCCCCGCCTGCCCCGGAGGAGATCCACATGGTGTGGCAGACCTCTCCTGACCCACCGGCTGCTCCCCTCAGCAGTGTACTTTGTTCATCTGCCTGTTCTGCTCCCCGCTCTCTCTCTGGTGAATCCTCTCACCTTTCGCATCTCTGGCCTGTACCCCAGTTCTGTATGAATAAATAAATAAATCTTAAAAAAAAATAAAATAAACAAACATGACATTTCATATATAACTTCTTTGAAACAATCTTCCCAGATTGGAAAACCTCTGCTTGCTTTCATGTTTTAACTTTAGATTCACACACACACACACACACACACACACACACACACAAATTTTAGGTGTACAACTCCATGAATTTTGAAAAATGCATAGTTAATTCAGTATAAACTTAACCAAGATATAAAATACCAGGGTTATGATAAACCCTGAAATTTGTTTTTTCCCTCTTTGCAATCAGTTCTGCCTTCCCACCATCACCTCTAACAACCACTGATCTGTTTTACTTATATGGACAGATAGCTTTTATTTTTAAAACTATATTTTATTAGTCAAATCTCTTGAGAAGTTCCAACATAAAACACAACAGAGCAGAGTTCCTTTGGTAAAGTGAATTTAGAAGACCTGGAAGATTAGAAAGTTAACCTTGGCTTCACCTGTGTCAGTGGTATGGATGAAGCTTTGGGAAATGCTAGCTATCTCAGGAAAATGCTTGAGAGTGTTTTTAATACCTTTTAAATTAGGATGTTTGAAGCTAGAGAATATATTATTAGTAGGTCAACAGGTTACCTCTTCATAATATCTATTCTTTATGAAAATGAGTCTCTAGAAATCTGGAGGAAAACATTTTGAAGACTGTGCACAATTATGTAATAAGACTTTAATCAAGTGCATGAGGTGCTAAAAGGATTGATTATAGTAATATTGAAATCCATTCCTAATAGGAGATAAACTTATTTCCAAAACTTTCTGCACAGACACGATCAAGATCATGATTTCCTCACTTTGCTTATAGACTTTTACACACACACCTTTACCTATACCAGCAGATGCTGTACTAGTGCTAAATGAACTTCCTTCATTTATGATTCAGGTGCATTTCAGTCTCATACTGCATGAGACACTGCTTATTTGAGGGCATGGTAGATTCTCTATATTTCCTAGATTCTTCTGGGTATTTTTCCCACCAACCCTCAATATCAGTATTTTACAGACTTTTCCCTTTTGCACAATCAAAAAAATCAGGTGCCTGATACAGGAAGGTAGGATACCTGCCTTCACTCCCCAAGGAGTATTTCTACACCTCAGGGTCTGTGCATCTGTAAGTCTCCACACCCATGGAGGAGTATCTTACTTGGAAACAGTTAATATCTGTCTTCCTCTATCCTGATGCTGTGTGTTTATCTTTTCTTTTGAGATATCTGTCCAGTTTCAGGCCTCCTTCTGTAAAAAAATCATTCCATTTGTAGCTATAAATTCATCATGTCTCCCAAGGCAGAGGTAAGTTTAGGTTCCTTCCATGCAGATATTTTAAACAAAACTTATGTTGGACTTTCTTTGTCAACATGCTCTTTCATCATTATGAAATGTCCTTATGTCACTGGCAACAGCATTGCTTTAGTATAACTTTCCCTTGAAGCTTTCATTATTTGACATTAATGTATAGCTACACTAGCTTGCTTTTGTAGAGTATTTGCATCATTTTCTTGTTCTTTGACTTTCTATGATTTATCTGGCTTTTATTTTTGCCATTGAAAATATTAGTTGTTTTAAAATGTGCCATTCTCACTGGTGTGCGGTGGCATCTCATTGTGGTTTTAATTTGCATCTCTCTTATTACAAGTGATGTTGAGCATTTTTTCATATGCTTGTTGGCCATTTACTCTTTGAAGAAGTGTCTTTTTAGCACTCTGTCCATTTTTTAAATGGGGTTGTTTATTTTTGTTGAGTTTCATAAGCTCTTTATTGGCAAGGATGTGGAGAAAAGAAACTCTCCTACACTTCTGGTGGGAATGCAAACTAGTACAACCATGAAGGAAAACTGAAGGTTTCTTAGACTGCGAAAAATGGAGTTTTCATATGACCCAGCAATCCCTCCTAAGTATCTACACAAAGGACACAAAAACACTTATTCAAAAGGACACCTGCACTCCCATGTGTATTGCTGCTCTATTTACAATAGAGAAGACATGGAATCAACCCAAATGCCCAAAAATAGATGACTGAATTAAAAAGATGAGGTACGCATACACAATGGAATATTACTCAGCAATCAAAAAAGATAAACTCATACCTTTTGCAGCAATATGGATGGAGCTGAAAGGGATCATGCTTAGTGACATAAGCCAGAAGAAAATAATAGCAGATGGTTTCACTAATAGCAGGAGCATATTAGCGGGATGGGAGAGAAGCAATTTAATAAAGAAAAGAAATGAAAAACAATGAACAATTAATACCAGAGACATTTTACCAGGGTGGAATGGGAAATGGGATCACATATGGTATGGGAAAGGTGCACAGAGCTATGGTGATGGTACATGGGTGAATTGGTGGTGGGGAGTCCACGGGAATTACAACCAAGATGGAAAAAGGTACAAAATGAAGAATTATGTAAAAACAAGAATAAAAAAAGTAATATTAAAACAAGAGTCAAATTAACAAAAAGAGAAAATATTAGACTTTTAATTTTTGAGTATTTAATCCATGTATATTTATAGTATTGGGGGGGGGCATGTTTGGATTAGAATTGTTTGTGCCCTCTATTCTGTTTCTCTTTTTGTGAATTTGTCATTTCAGCCTTTCTTTATATGCCATTCTCTGTTCTATAGCCTAATAATCCACAGTATGTTTTGTTGTCATAAATTTTTAATTGCTTTCCTGGAGATTATAATATGCATTTTTGAATTATTGCAGTTTACTCAAAAATGTGCCTAAGTTTAAAAAAAAATGTGTCTAAGTGTGATTATCACTTTAATCTCCATTTTTTGGCATTCACTGAGCTTTTCAGATTTGTGGATTGGTTATTTTATTCACATTTTATTTATGCTTTTATTGATAGGGTGAATTCCTTTGTTCATAGACTTCATCTTCACATCTTACATGTGACCTTCTGGGATTACAGTGTAAAACCTAACTTGTTATCTAGCCTCTCTAAAGTGAAAAACTCAATCACCAAACCATTTCTTTTCCACAGCAGACATCTGATGGTAGCTATTTATTATTAATCTTCTACTTGTTTCTTTTGGAACTCTTACTCTTTTGTTCCTATTTAATGGTATTTTCTTCTGTAATCTTCTGTTGCACTCCAAAATTATATCTTTTGACAGTTCGAGAGAGAAGTCCATTTAAATTCTATCTGATGGCCACATGATTGTGAGAGTGTTTTTAGGGGAAAACTATACACCTGTGCATTTGTCCTCCTAAATGATCCTCCTTTCAAGGACTGAATCTCCTGTAATGTATGCTTGCTGTTTTTCATTCTACAGTGATTTTGGTTAATTTTTTTCCATATTTGTCCTGAGATTTTAATGTTTCTTAGCAGGAAGTGTAGTGTGATATAACCTCCTTTGCCATTATTGGATGCCAGATACCCACCTTTAGGTTTGTTTTGAATATGTTGTGTTTTTTTTCTTAGCTTGGAAGTAATAAAGAATAATTGTAAAATATTTTTGAAAACACAAAGCAATGATGATGACATAAAAATAATGCTTATAAGACTAATTACAAACACTTGATATGTTTATGCATTTTCTATGCACACAAACATATGTTTATAGATAAAATCTGAATACTAAAGGTATGTTAGCATACACTTGAAATCAATTTATATAGACATATGTCTTACTTGGCATGATATTAATATTTAAAATGTTAAACAGTTTTAATAACTTAATATTATATCACAACTAAAGCCATAATTTAAATATACTAATAAGTAATTTATAAACAGCTTATAAACAACAATGTTAGGTAACCTTGCATGCAATTCTTTACCCAAACTTCTGAGTATTTCTTTGGGTTAAAAATCTTAACCTAAGAAGGAGGAGAGAGCCTAACATAGGAGAGGCTTATTGGAATACTGATAGTGGGCATGATGGGAACATATACTCTAGTAGAGGTTTGAACCTAAAAGAACCAAATCAGGTATAATGATATAAACCAACTTTATCTCGATATATGTAGTTAGATGAAAGTAATGAAAGAAAACAAATGCTAGAAATGGATTGCTTAGGCAAGGGTTATGGATATTTTGGAGATTTTAAAATTATTTTTAATATTGCTTTCTAAATTTGTTCCCAATTTTTTTTTTTTTTGTGTGTGGGTGTCTTTTTTTTTTTAAACCTCCACTCAGTAGTTCTTGATAATGACTTTACACATATCTGAGAGAGTTTGATAGGTGTTTATAACATTGATGCCTTGCATTGTCTTCTTTTATAATTAGCTATCTATAGTTTTTACCCCTTTTCAATTTTGTATGAATTTTTAATTTAGATTATTCACAACATAATCTCTCCAGTGTGGTTGGTTGTTGTTAATTCAATTTTAAGTATAAATAATTGATTCCACTATAGTGGCCCCTATGATACCAGGATTTGTATGTTTTGTCCTGGGGTGAAATTTACACAGCATATAAATAACAAATTTACTAGCACTGCATTCACATTGTTGTGCAACCCCCTACTCGCTAGCTTAAAAATTAGTGCTGAGGGCCCTCCCTGGTGGAGCACTGCAAGCTGGCTGCTTTGGCTTCAGTGCAAGTTCTATTTCCGGTCCCAGAGGTGATCCACATGGCGTGTCAGACCTCTCCTGTCTTGCCCACTGTTCCCCTCAGCAATGTGCTTCATTGATCTGCCTGTTCTTCTCCCCACTCTGTCTCTGGTGAAGACTGTCACCACGCCTGCATCTCTGGCTTGTACACTAGTTCTGTATGAATAAATATATCTCCCCCCCAAAAAAAAATTAGTGCTGAGCCCAAAAGGACATCTTGTACATTCAATTTTTGAAACAGTCTTAACACAGTTAAAGTATTTTTCTAGTAAGTCCAATATCTGGAATTCTGCAGGGCTTAGTTATGTCCTTTTTTTTTTTTAATTCCTATGAAATAGTTGCACTTCCTTGACTTTCTATGTATTGTAAAATCTTTTTTAACAACAAGGCATTTTAAAGGTGATAGCATGTTAAATCTGGATATCAGAATTATTCCAGGTTCCCAGAAACTATTATTTTTTCCTATTCAGGGCTGTATTTGTTCATTTGTTTAGTGACTTTTCCAAACTATTTTTTCAAAGACTGTATTCTTCATTATCTATGACAATGGAGGTCTGTTTCTCGACCCCAATGATTGTAAATGATCTGATCAATATTTCCTTGATTGCCTAAATCCAATTAGAAAAAAAAAAGGACCTATTTCCTTAAATACTTCTGATAGCTGCCACATGGAAAACTGTTTCAGCCCAACAATGTTGAAAAAAATAATCAGCTTCTATGTCAGTACTTGTAGGATGTCTTGATGTCTTGAAAAGATCAAAATTCATAGCTCCAATTTTTGGAAAATGCTGTCCTTATTTCCTCTAATTTGCACATTTCCTGCTGTGAAAATGGGGCTGGAAGCTGCTACACAAATTCATTGAATGTTACCAGATACTTTCTTTATCAAATATTATTCTCCTGGATGCTGTAAGGTTTTACATAGGTTGTATATTTCCAAAATAGTAGATTCTAATCATCCCCAAGGGCTCAAAAGTTGATTTGATATGTGAGTCACATCCTAGAGCTTCACACTCCCCCACTTCCCATGGTGTCACTTGAATATTAGGTTTTGAAGATGGGCCAAGTTAATGTTTTCTTTGTCATTACCCCAGAGTGGCTTACCCCAAATTGCCTACTCAGAGTTGTCTACTACTATAATAATAACACTTCTTAAGTATATACCCTTCAAATGCACTAAATGGCAAAATATTCAAGAATGATCTCACAGGAAACAGTTTTTCCTTATAGAAAATTTTGAAGTTTTTGATGTTTAGAAAAATGCTGAAACAATGTAATAAGAAAGAGACCTGACATGTTTTGACATCTTATTCATTCTCTTAAGTGTCAAGACTGGAATTTGAACATGAAAGATTGGAAATATACAAGGAATTCCACAAAGAGAACTTAATCTACTTTAGATCCATTCAGAGAGGATGAGGAAGGATTGAGAAAACAACTATGAAAGATGAAAAATTGGTATCTTCTTTAAAATCTGATATACAGTATTTTAATGAGCTTTTTTAAGTTGGCATTTTTAATTTTGTAGTATTTAATATAAAAGGATGAAAGAACATAAAACTCTCCTAAGATTTAACTCAGAAAATTATTCTTTTCATAAATACTATAACCATATTCTTCATTTCCTAAAGGTCTTTCTATGCAATATTAATACATATTATTTTTATGCAAACTCATTTTGACAGCAATGGTGCAAGCATATGATTCATTTCCATTTAGATGCCTTACTTATTAAAAATAATTTTTAAAAAAGTTCAGCTAGCATAATTTATTAGGCAGTACAAAGACATTTGTATGACGCTTATGGTTCAAACTTGATTTAACATTTTAAAATAATTTATAAAGGAGAAGAAAAAAGTACATTTATACTGACACATGTCTTGAAATTCAAAATATATGCTAGATATGAGTAGATATCATACACCTCTCTATAATGATTTATTCTGCAATTGGAGAAAGCACATTTTGAGGAATTTTCATTTGAATAAGGCGAAAAAATTCTGAGGATTAAGTTGAACTAAATCAATTCCAGATAAAGGATGTTCATGCTATCTTTCCCCCCCATCCCTTTCATATCCATTTTCTTTTATTTTTAAAGATTTATTTATTTATGCATACAGAACTGGGGTACAGGCCAGAGGTGCAGTGGGGTGCGAGGATTCACCAGAGATAGAGTGGGGAGCAGAACAGGCAGACTGATGAAGTACATTGCTTAGGGGATCAGCGAGTCTGCCAGCCATGTGGATCACCTTTCTGGCAGAAAATGAAACTCGTGCTGAAGTTGTTAAGGCTACACTTAACCCATTAGTGCTGCTCTTTAACCCATTGCACCAACAGGGAGTGCATCCATTTTTTTTAGGAATTGTATTGATTTTTGTGTATTATCATGATTCTTATTTCTGCATAGACATGTGTTAGTAGACTGAAGTGTTCTAAAAGGAGTTGTTGGCCCACGGCATAGTGTAAGACATTGAATCAATAGCAAACGGGAATGATGATGCTGACTTTGAGATGGTAAAGTAATACAAGTAATTGAATTATGTGGTTGGTTGTGTTATACAAAACTTAATATGTCAGTTGCCTTAATAATTTAAGGAAAATTATCTGTAAAATTTTCTCTATTTTGGCTTATCAGAATGGTGCTAACATTGCAAAAAAAGGCAAAGAATTTTATTAATTCATTTATCTACTGAATATTTGTTGATAGTCTCTATGAAGCTAATATTATATTCTAGAGTTGCAACAGAATGATTCACACATCCAGATCTAAGGCCCTCACATTTTCAGTTTCACAGTAGCATCAGAAAAGGTAATGGACAGTGAAACGACAATATGATTGAGGATATATGATACTGTAACAGACTAATTTGTATATATGGAAGTTACTTTACAGACTAAAGGGAAGATTCTCACCTAGCTCTGAAAAGAAGTATTTTGCTGAAAAGTCCCTGGGTCATTTCATTGGCTAACTCTCTTGAACTTTTACAGAACTCTGCTTTTTTTTTTAATTTTAAATTTAATTGGTATGTTCCCACTGAGTAATTTCATCTACTTCCCTGAGTTTAGTAATCATATGTTAATTTAGAGTAAAGCATGACTTGAAATTATATTGGATTTAGTATAATAATTTGAATATTTGTCTCATCAAAAGGTCAGATATATAGGCAGTATCTAGGTGTTATGATAGTTCTGCTTCACGTACTATTTTTTTCAAGACCTAGCCTATATTCCAAAGGCCACATTTTAGCTGCTTTAGCTACAATTTTCTCCTTTGGAGGGAACACATGGAATAGCACTACTCATTCCTCAGCCAGATTTTCTGAAGCTGAATAGGAAACTTGGTCTACTTAACACTGAAAATGACTTAATCACATGGTTCCACCTAGCTGCTTTGGAAGTCGGGGAAATATACTCATCCTAGGTTACTTTTATTTTTTTATATGGAATAGGTGATAAAAGATGTTTGAAAGTAGCTTCTAAATTTTTT
>NW_004567109.1:43455413-43481048 GCF_000260355.1 Condylura cristata | reverse complement strand
CCATCCAAGTTGCTGCAAAAGACATGTGTTTCTCTTTTTTGGTTGCTGAGTAATATTCCATTGTATATATGTACCACATCTTTCTAATCCAGTCATCTGAAAGTAGCTTCTAAATTTAATTACACTGTTCATGTCCTAGTGACTTCCAAATGTACATCCCCTTCTCTTTCTTAAGATGTCATTGTATTTTTGCACCCAATTTATAGGGTAATCATTTGCCATTGTGTTAAGTGCTACAGATAAAATGGTCAATATAGTCATCTTCATATCCACCCTTAAACAATGGATTAGTTCAGGGTGCCAAATAACTTTTAATTATTTTCATGGCTTCATCAGTTGTATCATAAGAAAAACTAGAGCACTATAAAAAAAACAGAAGGGCACCTAACCAGCTCAGAGGTCAGTAAAATATTATACTTAAGGTGACATTTCAGCTAATTTATGAAAATTAAGAAGGATTAATGAAATCCAAGTGGAAGCATTGTTTCACATGTTACACATATATGAATACATTAAGAAAAACAAATTCAGGAGCAGAAAGAAATTATGGTATTACTGCAACAAGTTGGGGTGGGAATGAACCAGAGATGCTGCTGCAAAAATCAGCATTATAATTTATTATGGTCCTTTGCACTGAAGGAGATTGGGAGTGTTGGCAAAGCTAGAGTTTTAAATTAAGAATATCCACATTATGAACTGCTAAATGAGATGGCACGAGTCACCTAGACAGGGTCAGCAGGTCACTCCCTCAGTACCGCAGCTCCCAGTTGGGGGAAATTAAAATACTGTGGTCATTATTTGTTTGACAGTACAATTTTAATACCTTAAACAGAGGAAGTGAAGTCACAAGATTTGTTACTTGTATATGACAGAAAGTGACGATGTAGTAACAAGCAGGGGAAGTATGATTGTCCATTCCAGGTGATGAGCAACCAGGAGGCAGAGAGGAGAATTGGAAGCACCTCGTACTTACAAAGTGATGGGGTCAGGGTCCCTAAATTCAAATGGGCTCAACTCTGAATGTTTATTATGAAAGGTAGCACAAGAAAAGAAGTGGGTACTGATGGCTGGAGTCTTGAGGTCAAGTCTTATCTAAATGTCCAGACTCTGGTTGTGAGTAGGATCGTCATACTGTGAAATGCTTAGGCAGAGACTCAAGATAGCTGTTTTCTCATCACACACTTGCAAATTAAAAGATTTTGGACATTTTTGAGAAAATCGCAAACCATTAAAAGGTTTAAGAGCATTTGGACTGCCAAATAGCATGTAGGAAATTGTGAAAGACATTAATCTCACCATAATAATTTTTTAAAGAGCAAATCTAAAAGTTCATTTTTTAAGAAGTTGTGGAAGAGCTAAGGTTGCACACATATCTAAGTAAACCTAAATTTCAAAACGGAATGAGTGCTTCCCAAGTGAGCAGAGACTGGTGCTGAGGAATAAATATAAAAAAATACACTATATATTTTGTTTCCTTTCCCCCAGCCTTGTCCACAGTCACGTGATGCTAGGTCATCACATTTCATTTGGTTTTATCAGGCATTTGCAGTCTGATTAGTGAAGAAGATGTGGAAGGAAATGCAAATGTAAGATGTATGCCTTATTCTCCAACAGTACACCTCTTTTTGTTTCTAAAGGTTTATTTATTTGTGCATACAGAACTGGGGTACAGGCCAGAGGTGCAGGGGCGAGAGGCTTCACCAGAGACAGAGTGGGGAGCAGAACAGGCAGACTGATGAAGTCCACTGCTGAGGGGAGCAGTCGGTGGGTCAGGAGAGGTCTGCAGCGCCATGTGGTCACCTCCGGGGCAGGGATCAAACTCACGCTGAAGTGGCTTTAGCTTCTTAATGCTGTGCTGCACCACTAGGGAGGGACAGTACACCTTTCAGAAGAGATATTTACACTAATTAGGAAACAGCACTCTACAATATACTACAAGATACAATAAGAGTTTCATAGTCATATTACTGGATTACTGGTTCGAGATTCTATAGTTCTTGTGGAGTAGTAGGATTCCTAAGAAAAAATCACTAAATTTACTGTACTTGAACTGGACTTTGAAAATAAAATAGACAATCTCTGGGCATATGCAGGAAGGTAAGTATCTCCATATTTCCACAAATACAGTTAATCCCCTGAGATTCCAGTGAGGAGGTCAACCTGCTTCAATGATTCCAGCTTACAATTTATGCCATATATTGGGCTTGATTTCTTTGTAATTTCTTGGACCAGAGATCTCCTATATAAGTCAAGTCCGTAACCCTTAGTAGCAATTTTCTCCAACAAAAAATCAGAATATTTGCATTCTTAAACGCCCCCTCTGCTGTCACCTTTTCACTACTTTTAAAAAAGATTATCCTATGCTCTATATTTCCTTATACACATAACTTACAAAATTTTAATCTGAAACTCATTTCTACTTCCAGTCTGTCCAAGGCAGGCAGCTTTGGAGTTAGACTGATGGAGTCATGGTGTGAAAAAAAGTATAGAGACAATTATTTATAATTTATTTTGCCAAAAATACTTACTAGTATTATACTTACTAGAATACTTACTAGTATTTCTGTAATGCAACAATTGAAGGTGGATACAGCATAACCTAAATTCAGTAACCCAAAGGTGAATTCAGTCTAATAATTAAAGTCAAAGCTAGTTCTGCCACTTGCTGGCAGTGTGAATCTGAACAATTCTCTTTCTGCATCTAGTTCTCAATATTTGTAAAATATAGATAATTAAATTCAAGACTGGAATGGCACTAGGGTTGAATAATGTGTAAAATTTAAGAAGGTGCCTCAAATCTATTAATCTAAATAACATATTTATAAAAATTTTAAACAATCAAAATTATTGTAAACTATAAATGACAGACAAAATATCAAACATCTACATACAAATAATATCTCATGGCATGGCAGACCTCTCCTGACCCGCCCGCTGCTCCTCTCAGCAGTGGACTTCAATGATCTGCCTGTTCTGCTCCCCACTCTGTCTGTGGTGAAGCCTCTCACCACCCCTGCACCTCTGGCCTGTACCCCAGTTCTGTTTGCATAAATAAATAAATCTTTAAAAAAAAATAATATCTCATGCTGCACTTAACATGCTCCATCTCAATCACCTTACCTTAATACGGTCCTAATAAAATACCTTCCTCACAATGTTATTTAAGAATTTAATAAACAAATACAATGTGCAAATACAAATAATACAGTAAAAAGTTAGTTAAAATCAGATTATATCCATGATCTCATTTCAATTTCAATTTAACAATTTATAAAACTTTAGGGAAATTAGGCAAGACTAAGGACTCCTGACATTGTCATAAAATACACTCAGGTTTTCTCATGTAGGAACAAATACTAAGAAATAAATCAAGGTCTGACAGCTTTTATCAAAAACAAGTTATTATCCAGTTGAAGTCAGAAAACTATTTGTAATGAAGTCAGATTGGTTGAAAACTATTTGTAAAAGTATTTCATATTACTAGCTACCACATTGAAAAAAATGCATAATTGTTAATTTAGATGGCTCCTGTTCAACTTTCTATTCTATTATTTAAATTGCTGCCTGATATTGGGCTATCTGTACAGCTACTAGCTTTTCATTTGTCAAGTGGAAAGAACAATAACAGCTACTATCTGTATAGCACTGATAAAACGTATGTTGCAAAATATGTGGTTTGTTTTATAATTACTTTTGATCAATTCCTTCATATATTTATAGCTAATCTTTTGAGAATATAATATGTACAATGCATATAGCCCCTATTCTTATTCTACAATATTTCTTGCTTTGCTGTTCTTTTTCCTTTCATTAAATTTGTAATGACTTACACATGGGTTGCATGTAGAATAACTTGGAATGTCCCCTTTTGTCCTAAACTATGGAGAATAACATAGTAAAAATATCACCTGTTTAATAAAAGGTCTACTAAGCCACATTTGATTTCTAGTCATTTAGATAACTTTAGTTGAAATAGCTATATTATAATTAGATGTTTATATTATTTCATCTTTACTGTTTCTTTAGGATAGAGGTTGAATCTTCTACATCTTTTTGTGCAGTGTCCCAAGAGTAAAATGCTAGGAACTAAGCTCCAAAAGAATCATTATTTGAATTGATGGCTCAATAAGCACATGAATTAGCTTGAACTATTTGGCAACTGCAATCTGTTCTCTTAAAATGGGAAAAGATGGAATATCTATTACAAATTGTTTGGATTATCTTATAAGTGTAACTGTCAAATGCAGAAAGGGAAATTATAATAATGAAGATCTCAAAGTTCATCATGGATCAGATATTCCTAATGATAAGCGCTCATTCATTTCCAACATTGGGGAAGAAATCATTATGCAAAAATTAGAGTTCTATTGGGAAGGTTAATAATTTAAGTGACAGAATATGATCCTCCATTTTAATAAGATATTATAATTTGCATATGGTGTTTCTTCAGTTATAAATTCTGACAACCCCCATCTAATGCCTTGTCATGCAAACAAAATATTTTATCTTTTTTTTGTTGTTGTTGTTCAGCCAGGCTATTGCTTACAAGTGGGTATAGGAGCTATTTCAGACTTGGTAGGTTATTGTATAAATGACTTTTATATGGGTCTTAGTCACAGTTCTTCTTTTCTTTGGACATTAGCCATGGTTTTCCTTTAGCCCCAGTTAAGACACACAAGCATACTTGGTAGCAAAGATAATTAAAAACTCTTGACTTCCCTTCTTTCATTTTCACTTTAATTTTCAATTCCCTTACAAATAGGTCAGGTGATAGCTCTGTCACTCAAATATTATATCTAAGACATTGTAATTTTCTACATCAGTACTGTTTGCCTATAGTGATCAGGATAGATTTATTATTTATTTCTGACAGCACCTGTGGCACTATATTCTATTTATAGATAATAGAAAGGCTAGTTATGTCATTTTAACTATCATCTCCCCCTTTCAATTCCACATGGAAAAAAAAACATCAAAATGTGGAATGAGATCTGTTTTCTGATAAACTGTGAATGATAATTGAAAGATGTTTAGTGTTGAGACAGGTGGTAACAAATTAACTAAATGAGAAGTGTACTTGGGAAAGAGATACTGAGAGAGAGAAACACAGAATTGCCTTTGCAGCTTTTGCTCTGGACAGAAGGGGTAGATCTTGCCGGGGGATTCCAGATGCTTTTTCCATCATTTCCCATGCCCTGCAGCTGCTACTTCTGTTGTGATTGCTGCATCACCTCCTGTCATTGCCCACTTGAAAGTGAAGAAATAGCTCTAACAAAATGAACAAAATGGCATTCGTTGTGATTTACTTTGCTTTTGTTCTTTGGTTGAAATAGCACAAATCACACATCTATTTTTTTCCCCAGAAATGTACCTCTCCTAGATCTCTAATTATGTAGAATTGTAATTTGGCCCAGAAGCTTTAAAATGCATTGTATATTGAAAACAAAGTACAGTTCATATTCAATTTGAACTTCTTCATAAATTTTTAAATATCAAAATGATTAGGTCAAATTTAGGACCAATTCCCTGAGAAAGTTCATGATTAAAAGGCTCAGTGAGTCTCTGGCCATGAGATTATCAAGCAGTCAACACACCTTTAGAATTTTATGAAGAAGGAGGAAAGAGGTTGCTGATCTCTGCCTTCTATATTGCCAAACTGATGTGTACATGGAGTTTGGGTAATATAATACATATTCATGCTGACAGCTAATTTTCAGGCTAATGCAATTCAAAACAGAAAAGATAATGAACCCTAAAAAAACAGAGTTTGTAAATGGAAATGCTGACAGACTCTTAACTCTAATAGCTGTGCTATTGGGCACCACAAAAATAACAAAGCTAATTTTAATGAAGATTTGAAAGTAGATGAGGCATTTATCTTCGGTAATTATGGTGCTTCTGTAGGACTAATATCTAAATGGAATTTAAACCATTTAAATGACCCAAGGGAAGGGACAACTGTAGGAATAATTCTTTCTCTGTGAGCTTCCATAAAGGTTATATGTATGGGTATATTTCAAGTGCATTTTTGTTCCCCTATGGAATGAGGAACATTCTGTTTATAAATACACTATTGCTTTCTAACTTTGATTTAAGGGACTCTGCTTCCAAGGCAAATCTAGTTGAAATCTTCTTAAATGATACTTTTGAGAATTAATTAATTGAAAAAATGTTGATAAGGAAAATATATTTTGCAAAGCTGTTATCAATCTACTCTCAGTACTTAGACTCTCAGTACTTTTTCTAAACCTAGATGCCACATCATGGGTCTGACATACCTGTCAGACCTCCCCTCTTACTCTGGGGCTGGTTTTATTTATGTGCACTATAAATGCACATTAAGAATCACTCATATACTAATAGTGCATTTAAGTCTATGGAGAACAGAGGTAACAAATTAAAATATAGGTACATTTATCCTCATGGAAACTGGCAACACAGAGACAGAATTTTATACAGAGGAGAAAATCTATTACAAGCAAAGGCTACACCCTACAATTATTATAGGTCACTTGTATCTTTATTTTTTAAATAAAATTGTCGCAGGTATCCTATATCTGTTTATATCTTCACAATATATAATAGATATAATTTAGAGATACTCCACATTCAAAGATTAATGCTATTGCTTTGCATGCATTCATCCCAATTAATATATTGATATTTAGTATGAATAGGCATGATTTTAATTTCCTCAAGACACTTTACTTGGATGAACATTTGGACATTCCTCTTTTCTATTAGTGAGATGGCTAGAGGAGAAGTGCCACTACTGAAAGTATTCACTACTCTAATAATGGGGACTTTAGAGACTTTGGTAGACATAGCATTAGTAATAACAGTTTACAGGTTATAAAATACTTTCCCATGAATAATTTCCTTTGAACCAACAAAAATAATGAGTTAGATATATAAACTCCCAGTTTTTATGTAAATATATATGAATGAATCATAGAGGGTAAACTGGGTACTCAAATAATTTAATGGCTCAGAAGTAGAGATGGACATTGAACAATAACGTTTAACTTTTTAAATAAATGTTTATTTTAGAACTGTTTCAGGTTTTCAGGACAATTGTGAAAACAGAATAGAGAGTCTCCATTTACCCTGTGGTAAATTTGCCTTATGATCAGCAATTTAGATTAATATGGCATATTTGTGGGCCCACCCTGTTGGCACAAAGGGTTATAGTGCAGCACTGTTAAGATACAACAACCACTGAAGCACCAAGTTTGATCCCCGGCCAGGGGGATGACCCATATGGTATGACAGACCTCTCCTGTCTTGCCTGCTGCTCCCCTCAGCAGTGTATTTCAATCAATCTGCCTGTTCTGCTCCCCAATCTGTCTCTGGTGAATATTCTCAATCCCTGGCACCTCTGGCTTGTACCCCAGTTCTGTATCTATAAGTATGAAAGTCTTTTAAAAATGACACATTTGCACCCTCCCTGGTGGCACAGCAGGTTAAAGCACAGCACTAAGAAGCTACAGCCACTTCCCCATGAGTTTGATCCCTGCCCGCCGGAGGAGATCCCACATGGCCAGGCAGACCTCTCCTGACTTGCCCACTGTTCCCCAAAGCAGTGTACTTCAACAATCTGCCTGTTCTGCTCCCCACTCTGTCTCTGATGTATCCTCTCACCACCCCTGCACTTCTAGCCTGTACCCCAGTTCTGTGTGTATAAATAAATCAATCTTTTTTTAAAGACATGTGTAATATTAATAAAGTTATATTGACATATTATTATTATCAATGTCCATATTCAGATTCCTGTTTTTTTGGCAAATCTCCTTATGTTCTATGATTTCCTTAGGTGTACCTCACCACATTTTAGTTGCATGTATCTTTGGGTTCCTCCTCACAGTGGGAACTTCCTGAACTTTCTTTGGTTTTGATGTCCTGAGGGGTACTGCTCAGATATATTTAGATTGCCTCTCATAGGAGAAGAATTTTTAATTATGGAAACATTTGTTTACATCAGTATAGAGTTAGAGATATTTACCATATACACTGGGTTATAATTTAATATATGTTTTTTCAGATTGTTCCAATGTTAGCCCTTGTCTCTATAGTCTTTGTCATGCCTCTCTCAATACATTGTTTTGAATTTTCTTATTACTTATCTTTTGTTTTGTTTGAGCAGACTTTCTGGAAAGACCCATATGTTCTAGGCTTGTCTTATACATTTCAGGCCTTAGTCATTGAATTTGCTATTTTTTTTATGATACTTATTTTTTATATACTTTTTTTAAGATTTAATTATTATTTATGCATACAGAACTGGGGTACAAGCTAGATTCACCAGAGACAGAGTAGGGAGCAGAACAGGCAGATTGAGGAAATACACTGCTGAGGGGAGCAGTGGGCTGGCGGGTCAGCAGAGATCAGCAACGCCATGTGGATCACCTCCAGGTTAGGGATCGAACTTGCACTGAAGCAGCTGTGGTGAGGTTGCAGTGCTGCATCTTAACTCAATGCGCCACCAGGGAGGGAACTATACTTTCTTTATTATGGTAACATTGATTTTCAACAGTGTATATGATTCAGAAATACAGATACACCCCTTCAGCTTTGAAACCAATGTCTGGATGCTATGTATGCTTCTCACTATCTTATTTTTTAATATAGTCTAATTTCTATAAAACTGCATTTTTGCATACTTATTATAACCTATAAAGAATGAGAAATATCTTGTTCTTACTGAATTCCCTGCAAAGGACATTATTCTGGCTTTTGAAACATACTATTGCTGAAACTGCATTATATCTTTTCATTCTATTACTAATGCAATTTTCACACTAAAATTTGAGGTTGCATTTTATGTCTCTAATTATCGCATGAGGGGAAAATGTGCTTAATGTTCTCAGTGATTAAATAATGCTTATAATGTCATATATATAGCTAGTGGTTGAGCATGAATTCAAATGATAAGCTGCCCTCCTTTCACTATTCTAGCACTACTTCTGTGTGTGTCATTGAGTCTTTGCCTCTGTGGCCACAGTCCATTAGTTCGAGAAATAAATACTGTTTTTTCTATTTTAGATTTTGATCATACAAGGGGAGTCTCCCTTAGTTACTTGTCCAAAAAAAAGCACTTCATAGGAATGAATTTATATTCCCATGAGGCAATTAACTTAGAAGGATTTAAATTCTTCCTTTCTTAACATTAGAAAGCAAAGATTATTCAATAAAGATAACTTAGTGGGGATAATGCATTTCATACACTCAACAAGTAGTTACTATGTTCTTCTATGCGTCATTACAATACAACACAATAAGCAGTGATGAAAATTACTTTAGGAATTTTCTTCATATAGATAGAATTATCTTTACAAAAGAGAGAAAACATTTAAGTAACTAAATGCAGGTAAAGATATAAAGAATTAAATGGATATAGAATTGAGTAATGAGTCTGATACTTTAATTCTAAGAATCTTTGAGAGAATCCCATTAAAATGGAAAATATGATTCAGTAAACCTGGGGTGAGAATAACTTTTTTGTATCTCCATATTTGGATACAATTATGTCTAGACCAGTCAGGCACGGAGGAGACAGCAAAGGTTATGTAAGTATAAAGTGTAGATTAGAGGTAAAATGAACACCTTGGTCAAGGAAAAAATTCAATAGAATTTAGAAAATAAAACATTTAAATGTAAAATGTTAATTCCAGGAGTGCTCCAGATTTAATTTTGTGACATGAGTTTTTTGCTTTATTATGTTTTCTATCAAATGTGATCTGTGGGTGTATTTTCTCTAAAGTTCTGCCCATATTTGTTAAAAGAATACTAATGTTCCTTAAAGTTCATATATCAAATCCCCACAAAGGTATAGGAATATAGGGTGTGTGTGTGTGTGTGTGAGAGAGAGAGAGAGAGAGAGAGAGAGTATAATGGGCTATTGAAACTGTGGCTAACTCTGCAGGACCCCAAGTGCACCTGTCCCCCCTGGCTAATGTTTTGCATGTGTGAGCACATTCCCCAGTAAGGCCAACAAACAAGTCAGAAGAGCACAGTGCACTCTGTCCTGCCAATAGCTGCAGCCCACTACTTTGTATCAAGTAGATGCTATAAGAAGCCCCAGGTCCTGTAAAACATGCATGCCATGCCTCAGTTCCTCAAGTTTATTTGATTGTATATATATGAGAAGGGATTTGATAGATCAAATTACTTTTTGATGACAGATACACTCTTTCCACAGCAAGATAATATGTATTCTTAATTATATTTTTAATTTCCTGAATTCTAGAAATAGTTTCCTGACTTATTTCCACAGCTCATTAATTAAAAATGTACAAGAATTGGGCAAGGGTGTTTTTTTTTTTTTTTCCAAGAGAGAAATGTTCTATTTTCTTGGCAGCCAGATTCCATTAACCTTTTATCTTTTAAGTGTTCTTCGATGTGTGTTCTATAAAACAAGTCGAATATTCCTTTTGAGATTAATTATCCAGTCAAAACAGTTCTGTTACTATATTATGTAATGTAACAGCAAGCTATTGATTTGGCATTGCAAATGAACTAGTTTTATTTCTTTTTTCATATTGTAATTTATCTTATTCTATTTATATCTATGCATGGATCTTGCAAACCAATAATAATTTTACTCACTTGAGCTAGAAATCAGTTAAAATATATTAACTCAGAAAACTGAAAAGAAATATATCAGATAGTTTTAAATACTCATGGACATGAGAGATCCATAACATACAAATGAAATATCTCTAGGAGAGACTCTAGTCTTTCAGTTTTGATAGAAGATGAACAAGATACTTAAAAACCATAAAAAGCCCTAAATTAATTAAATGAAAATGCATACAACATTATGCTCAATGAGTATCTTCAGAACCAAAAGATCAGGGAGCTGGATAAAGGTGCCTTCATTGTTCAGTCAACTATACACACATATTGATATTTAAAGATTGTCACTGATTCTCACTACATGCAAATCTTTATAAAAATTCAGCAGGGCAAAAATCCACCCGATTTATTAAGGCCCTTAAAATATAATAAACTTGCATAAAAGCATGCCACAAGCAATGATTCCAATAATATGGCCTCCTGATCACTATTCATGTTTATTATTGGAATAACTCAGAAAACTGAAAATAAATATATTAGATAGTTTTAAATACACATAGACCAGAGAGATCCATAACATACAAATGGAATATCTCTAGGAGAGACTCTTAATCTTTCAGTTGTGGTAGAAGATGAACAAGATATAAGAGGATATATGAAGTTCATACAATAAAGTATGAGAGCCCAGACTCAAGAATAATAATCCATACATTCAGATGTCAGTTCCCCTGATATTATTGGATAAAGTACTAATTTTCTGGGTGCCCTTAAGTTAAGGAAAAGAATACTTTGTATTTTATGAGAGGACTACATGGGGTAATCTACTAATTTCTTAGCACAATGCTTACAATGTAGTGTTATTATTATTTTTACAATTTGTCTGTACTTGGCTAGATTTCTTACCTCAATTTTTAGCTAAATATTGTCTGTTGATTTCAGTTTTATACTAAAACTATGCTAAGGGGACTGAAAAAATGATCATTTCATATTTTCCATGTTGACTACTTCATACTGAAAAAAATAGAACGCAAAAGTTTTTCACACCATTGCACAGACAATGTTTTGCTCCCCTCCAATATTTTCTCATCCCCATACCTATTCTCACGGAAACAATTTTTGTCAATATATGTTTGCATTTCTTATAAAGTTATGTAAATGGAAGTCTATAGTATATAGTTTGCTACTCTGATTTCATTCACTCTGCATAATTTTGAAATTCTTCCAGGAGTATTATCAGGAGTAATACTTCACTTTATGTTTACTTAAGGCACACATAGCTATGCACAATTACATGGTTGCCTAAATTAAATATATCCCACTGCTTTTGTGATTTTTAGAATGTTATATAATGTAGTCATCCTTGTACATAGCATACTAAAAAGCACAAAGCAGTGGGATATAAATATTTAATTTAGGCAACCATATAATTGTGCATAGCTATGTTTGCCTTAAGTAAACATAAAGTGACGAGTTACTCCTGATAAGTTTTCCTTCATTGTTCTCATGTTTTTAAATCAGTTCTTAATTATAACTGCTCTGTGCATAGTTTATTTAATAAAGTTATGAAATAATCTTTATGAGGAAAATATCTTCAGAAAAAAAAAGATGCATGATAGAATACTATTGACCTAGATCAAGAATTAGTTATTAAAATGTGTGAGGCACGGGCAAAGATTTCACATGAATTTGACCTTTTGGTTTCTACAGTGAATTCTATTGCAGAACATAAATTTTGAACTATAAGATTTTAATAATATGTACTTGTTGCTGAGGTCATGTCATAGGTCTCCTTTTTGAGATTTAAATATAGGTCAAAATATAATATGCTTGCCTCTTAGCTACATGGTTATATTGAAAAAAATTTCTTGTATATATTAAAAAGGAATATTTATTCTATAAAGGGACTGCTCTTGTTGACTTACAGTTAATAATTCTAATTTAAGAAGTGAGTGCTGAATTTTGGTGCAGAGACACCAAGAACTTTCAAAAGTGATATCTTCTGTCACTGAATATAACTGAAAAAAAGTGGTTATTCTTTACCATACTTCATATGCCTTCGTCGTCATGTAACAATTACACAATTCTTATTTTGTTTTCAAAATTCATCTCAGAAATTTTTTTTGATTATCAACTGCGTCTTCTGTCTGATAATTACTCTGATATGATTTCATAGCAATTTGTAAATACTTCTGTAATTTTCCAATAGTCCAATAATCATCTTCACAAAATAATGTTTCTTTTTATAAGTGTTCATTTTTGTTCCATAGGATTTGCTTGTTATACCTCTAGTGATTATAAAAGAGTCTGTCTAATGGTGGAAACTCAATCATATTTTATTGAATAAGTGTCACAATATAGTGTTATTTCATTGGATTAATTTCAGACTAGAACAAAATGAAGACTATTCCAAATCTTATTCTAGGAAAAGACTTCATCATATACAGTACCTTTTTTGGTAAAATGCACCCATCTTAAGCATATGAGGTTGTATATATCACACTCAATTGCAATTATATATTACATTTATCTCCTCATTAGATTTTGAATCATTTGGGGCAAAAAATTATTCACTACTAATCTTTGTATACAAGCACCATGTCTTTCAGTATCTTACAAGAGAAAAATGAAAGGATTGTCAAGAGAAAAATTATACTCAAGCAGGTGCTTCTTTAGATTTTCCCAATTCATTAAAGAGAAGGTGTACTTTTCATTAAGTATATGGATTCTTAATGAATAAAAATGTAAATCATATTATCTTAATCGTAGAGCAATCTTAAATGAGATACCTGAAAAGACTAAGTTTAATGTATACTACTAATGAGATTGAGAGCTTCTACATGTGATATTTCATTTCTCTGTGTTTCAGAACCTCAATTACTTCCTAAATAGTTGATAGTTGTGTTTAGAAAAGATATCACTATTTTAGGGGAGAATGCTGGCATTATAAGCCATCATTAAAATATGTAGCTTATTCTCATCATTGTATTACTTGTGCTTAATAAGTGCTTGATGATTGGACAGGTACATGGATGATTATAGATAAATTAATGAATAGTATGTGACCTGAGCAACTTATTTTTCATCAAATTATTCCTTGGTTGCTTCTGTGAATTTTTTTTTTTTTTTGCCACGGTTAATTCCTCTAATCCTTGATATTTTACTGCTAATTATTTCTTGAACCATGGATCACCAAAACTATTTTCTAAGTCATATAATCAACTGTCATCTAATAATTAGAGTTCTGTAAATATGTAAATATTAACAACTGCCCATGGGGATTACATTAAATTTTAATATATATGTTATTTTAAAACAATTTTTTGTAATATTATTTATATAGTCTTTTAAATAATATAAGTCAATTATTATAAACAGTATATATATGTGTATGTGTGTGTGTATATATGTGTATGTATATATATATATATAAAGTTATAATCAGACAGGTTAATTTCCTAGTGAGAACTTCTGTGCAGGTTGTATTAGTTTGTTAAAATTGAAGTGTTTCTTGTAAGAGTAAGAAAAATATGGACATATGAATAATGATATAAAGGGAAGGGATGGTTAATAGAGTCTCTAACTCAAGGAAAATATTCAGTTGAGAGTAAATGTCAAATTGAAGATGGATTTACCATAGCAATAACTGATTTTTTTTCATTCCACCTGTCAAGTGCTCAGATCTTCTCCTGAGGCTGCAAAAACAATCAAGAAGGTAATCCTAGTAAAAAGAAGTCAAATTAAGTGGAAAGATACATGAACATTTTGGATTATGCAATCTTAATAATGGCATTTAAAAGGAAACATTTTGTACTTCAGATTCAACATTTAAAATTTTTACTTAGGCCAGTTATATAAACTCTGTTATTTGTCTCAAATTTTGATATCCTCTAAGGTTGGTAACAACCGTCATTGCTCACTGATGTATATCAAAAACTTTGCAACGATTAAATTGGAGGCAAATAGCCCTATTGGTCACAGAGGTTATAAAATTAACCTGGAGTCCACTCATCCTATGATTTTGGTCCTCATTTGTAAGACTATAGATGCACAGGGGACCAAGACCAGTTTGATTTTTGCATTCATCAGTCAGCTGGGGTGGGGATGGAGAGTAAAGGTGGAGAGGGATTCAGAAGGATTTTGATTGCTTTTGTGGTGGGTATGGTATGGGAAACATAAAACTGAAAACTGTGAACCTATTGTCCTAAATCAAATAAAGTATTATAAACAAAAAAGATGGTGTTGAAAGAAAAAAAAATTGGTTATATAAAAGCATTTTTAAAATTTTTCTTTTGGATTATAAAATATTTTATTTTAAAATAAACTTAGAAATAGGAGAACAGAACATCAGCAAGTTGTTTGGGGATAGCAAAAGAAATTTAACTCCAAGAGGTGTGGTTGAACTGTCAATAGATTGGTTGTACAATTTACAGATTAGACACTCAAGGATACTTTACTGGTTGCACAGTCTACCTAATTTATTTTAAAAGGAAGACATTGAAACTACAAGAGTCAAAAATTACCATGTGTGAAAAATGTTAGGGCTTCTAGGTTTCTCTTGTAGGCAGTAAAAATTATTACTATGAGTACACAGAAAAAAACAGTAAAATGTGATATAGCTTCAATATTCAAAAAGTTTTAGACTTCTTTTAAAAAAATAAAGTCTGCTTATTTTGATATTACATATAACATAATATATAATAATATAATATTTGCAACTATGATTATTGTTCTATAAATTTATGAATGTGGTATATAATTATATAGCATATATATTTATATTTTATTTATTTTTTAATTTTATCTATATGTCTGTATGTGTACTTGGTGCCAGGTATTTTGGCTTGGCCTTTTTTTTTTTTTCTGGAAATAAACATGTTTGAAATGCTTATTTTTAAGTTTCACAGAAATCTCAGGTAATAAGAAGGCATTATAACAATAAAGGGCTCAAATCTAGTTCCAAAAATCTTTTGACTGAAAAAATAAGTGGAGTTCTTAAATAAAAATGGGAAATTTATTTCTTTACATATAGTTTAAAAAATGCAGTTTGGACAAGTAAACAAATTATATTGAAATGCAAACATTCAACAAATGTAACTACAACCCATAAACTAATGAGTTAGCTAAAACTGGACCAATTTGGTCACAGGACTGGGGTGCAGGCCAGAGGTGCAGGGGCAGTGAGAGGCTTCACCAGAGACAGTGGGGAGCAGAACAGGCAGATCGATAAAGTATGCTGCTGAGGGGAGCAGCGGGTGAGTCAGCAAAGGTCTGCCATGCCATGTGGATCACCTCTGGGGTGGGGATCGAACTAGCACTGAAGCAGCTGGCAGTAGCTTGCAGTGCTGCGCGTTCCTAACCGCTGCACCACCACAGATGAGCCCATCAAACTGATTTTTAAAGCACAGGTTTTTTTTTTTGTTTGTTTTTTGTCTTTAATTTTGGATTAGGATTGTCCTTCACCATCACTTTCATGCTTGCTGTCATTCTCCTTTTCCTCACATGAAAAGTGTCTAATTTCTTTGCAAAATTTGTTAAATCACTGCAAGTACATTCTTCTGTTCCCTTGCCCTGCCAGTAGCAGTAGGTGGCAGATATTGAACAAAGCCTTTCCAGTGGAGATTTGGACCAGCCAGCAGCTGCCATTCATCAGCATCCAATAAGTATTTTTATTTTTTGTAAGATTTGTTTATGTACACAAGAACTGGGGTACAGGACAGGGGTGCTGAAGTGCAGGGGATGAGAGGATTCACCAAAGACAGGGTGAGGAGCAGAAACAGAAGGATTAACTGACATACACTGCTGAGGGGAGCAGCCAGCAAAACAGGAAGGTCTGCTGTGCCATATGGGTCAGCTCTCTGGTGGGGATGGAAATCAGGCCATGGAGGGGGCCCTCATGCTGAGAGTTAACCCCTAGGCCACCAGGGAGCCTCAATTTGGACTTTTAAAAAGATAACTATGCTGACTGCATTGAGAAATGACTGTAAGGCAGAAGTTAAAGGGATAACTACCTTTTCACTAGAGTGAAATGTAAGATGCCAAAGCCATCATTGCCCCAAACTGAACACAATAGGACCCAGAGCATGGCAGAGACCCATAAGCACATACCACATCCTCTTCTCTATTGTTACTTGGCGACATGTGTCCAATTCTCATGCATTAATTCAGCATTTGTTTACAGAATGTCAGTTATTGAACCATATTACTATATTAGCTGTTACCTCAGTAAAAACTGTTCAAGAAAGCTTTCATATTTTAAATGCCTGTGTCCTTATTCAACTTAACAAATATTACTGAATGCCTAATATATGAAGGTGTGTGTGTTCAACAGCAGGGGGTATGCAAATGGCATGCTCTCTGCCCTCCAGCAGCCATCCAAAGTGATGTTTATGAAAAGAAGGTAGCATGAACAATATTCCATAATACAATATTAATTTAGAAAGGTATCGGTATTGTAACAACTGTGTAAAAGATCTTCTGGGAGGATAAAGAGAGAAAACAATGCCCAGATAAGAATACCTTGTTTGAGTAATTGAAGTTGTAGGTGATTTTTCTTTATTTTTTGCAGGTGACTGAAATTGTAGGTGATTTTTCTTTATTTTTTGGAAAAAAAAATTAGAAAAGACATATATCTACATGTGTTGTTTCAAAATGAAGATGACTATATATTTTGGGAAATATGGTAGATTAATTTATTTAGGATGAATAAGGGGGTGGAAAATAAAAACACATTTATTACGAATTCATACATGTGTCCACAGATCTTTTAACTATACTGTGGGAAAATTTCTAATAGAACCAGAAAAGCACGGCCCTCCCTGGTGGCGCAACTGGTTAGCTACAGTACTATGAAGCTGCCTGCAGCCACTGTAGCCCCAGTTTGATCCCAGGCCAGGGAGCTGACCCACATGGCACAGCAGACCTCTCCTGTCTTGCCTGCTGCTCTTGTCTCTGGTGGATCCTCATACCACCCCTGCACCCCTTGCCTGTACCCCAGTTCTATATGCATAAATAAATAAATCTTGAAAAAAAAAAGAAAAAACAGAAAACCAGAGGGTTACATACCAGTAAAAGTAAAAATTATTTTCTTGCCTTTAGGGAATTTTTTTAATTTTGGAAAACTCATCATTTCCTTTCCAATCAGGAAAAGCGAAATAAGTTTCAATATGTAGTAACTTTAAATTTAGGGAATCCAACAGATGACTCTCACCACATTACTTGGGATTTCAAAGTGGTACATAATCAATAAACATGCCTTCAGTTTATTCCAATGTGAGGGTGGTAAAGATGCAGTGAACAAAGGAGAGAAAATACACATTTTAGATACGAGAATTATCTGCAATGACTTAAACTGGCTATGTTTATTATAGCTGAAAAAAATATATTTTATGATTGGGATACTAGCTTTCTTTGGATCTTTGAATCTAGTGCCTTGTCATACATATGATATTCAAATATACTGTAGGATTTCCTTGTTTAAGTGATAATTAATTTTACTGTGCAGTAACTGTTTAGTTTGATGTAGTCCAATTTAGTGGTTTTCTGTCTTCTTCTTTTTTTTTTTTTTTGCATTTTGTATATCATCACTTATATTCAGGGGAATGCAAACCAAAACTATCATGAGATAACATCTTATACATGTGAAAATGGCTTATATAAAAAGACCAGAAATAACAAGTGTTGGGGAGGTCACGGAGAAAAAGAAACTGTTGTGTGCAGATAGTGGGAATGTAGACTGCTCCAACACTGATGGAAAATAGTAAAAATATATCTGTCATGTGATCCAACAGTTTCACTCCTGGATTTCAATCAAAGAACACAAACATACTACTTCACGCTATATATGCAATTTTATGTTCATTGTAACATTGTTTAAAAGAGACAAGTTATGGAAGCAACCTAAGAACCCAGTGATAGACAAATTAAAAAGATGTGATTCACACGCACACACACACATGCATATGCACGATGAAATACTATTCAGCTATAAAAAGGATGAACTTGGGGATTCTTTGGTGATGCTGGGGTTGAAGTCTCAGTCTCATCCATCACCAGTCACTGCAGCATTATGTCTAACCCTGAAAAAGAAATTTAACCCACATGGCACAGTAGAGCACTCCTGTTTCACCTGCTGCTCCCCTCAGCAGTATATTTCACTAGATCCACTTGTTCTGCTCCCCACTCTGTCTCTGGTCAATCCTCTCAACCCCTGCATCTCTAGCTTATCACCCAGTCCTTATATGCATAAATAAAAATAAATAAAAATAAATCTTTAAATTAAAAAAAAAAAAGATGAACTCTTGCCATTTGGATGGCATGGAGTTGGAGTATGGGTGGAGTTGGAAGAGATTATGCCAAGCACAATAAAAAAGGAATGAAACACAGATGATTTCACTCATGTAGCACATAAAAAAAAAAAAGTAGCAGACTAAATGGAACAAAAACAAACCCAAGGAGTCTGATTGTAGAGTTGAGGCTCTCAGAAGAGAGGAATGTGGGGGTAAATAAAGGAAGAAATGAAATATGGTGGAGGACTATGAAGGCATTGCTGGTGGGTGTTGTATGGTAATATACATCTGAAGTATGAACTTGTGTCTCTAAACCATAGAAAGTAATTATCTCAATAAAATCAAACTAAAGAGGAAATTGTGACCACCTAGACATTTTCTTATTCAAACCAAGATAAAGTATACCATAGACTTTGGGTTGTTAAAATTTAGTTAACTGGTAATCACTTCTATTTGTTATTTGTGTGTTAGTTTTCTACTGATACTAAAATTACCCCAATCTTTGTGACTTAAAACAACACAATTTATTATTTTTTATTTTTTTTTTTTTATGTTAGAAGTGGTAAAGGTCTCAACAGAGTAAAAATGTCTGTGGACTATGTTTTTTGTTTTTTTGTTTTTTTGTTTTTTTCAAGAATCTCTAGGGGCAAAGGGTTTTTCTGTCCTTTTAGTTTGTTAGCAGAATTCAATTCCTTTCAGATCGAGGACCAAGATTCAGATTTTCTTGCTGGCTGAACACTGAGAGTATTTCCAGTTTCTATAACCCACTGCATTGTGTGGGTAGTGATTTTCTCAATCCCATCTTCAAAGTCAGCACTGACAGGTCAAATTCTTCTTATATCATATGTTTCTCTGACCAGAGCCTGAAAAGTTTCTCTGACTTAAAGAATTCATCTTAGTTTGGGAGAAACAGGATATTCTCCCAGCTCAAGGTCATATCTACAAAGTTCTTTTTCTCATGTACAGTACTATACTCATCAGTTTCTTGGATTAGTTTCTAAGAATATATTTGGATAACCTTTATTGTGCTTCCCACAAAGGAGATAGTGGAATTTTGCCACTTTTAATATTTATAGCCAGAATATGACCTTATTGATGATGTGGATCTTGCCAATCCAGTTCATGGGCACAACATGAAATGGGTAGACAGCAATATAAACAAACATGAGCCTTGGAGCACCCCCTGGCAAGGGTGGTATATCAGGGAATTTAGTTCCTGGGGAGCAGTAATGATGAATGTGGAAGTTAAGAATTGACAAAGTCAGTCAGGAACACATGACCCAGGCCAAGCCATTTACCGGTCTAAATCAGTGAGAAAACAAGATAAGATTCTGGAGCAGAGCAAATGGTTCACAGGCCTTGACCTCAGGATGCTTTCTTTGGTCTACCCCTGCACACAGACTCACAGTTCCTGATTGCCTTTGAGGATCCATCAAGCCTTGACTCCCAGTTAACTTGGACTGTCCTACCCCAGGGTTTTCAGATCAGCTCTGGCCCAGGATTTTGCTGACTTTTCCTGGCCAGGAACCAATGTTTTGTATCATGTTGATGAAATTCTCCCCAGCTCAAATACTGAAGACTAAGTATACAGTACCCAGTTTCTTAGTTTCCTGGCTTCTCCGTGGGTAGCAAGTCTCACAGGCTCAGCTTTGTCAGCCTAAGGTTAAATATCTGGGTCTAATAATATCTGAAGGAGCCAGGCCCTGAGTGTGAACAGGATAATCCCCCCCACCATCTAAATTTCCTTTTCCGACTGCCTTAAAATGGCTTAGAGGTTTTTGGGGTATCACAGGATATTGTCAGCTGTGGAGTCCAGGATATGGAGAAATGACATGTCCTCCTTATAGCCTTCTCCAAGAGGCCAACAAAACCAACAGAGCTCTTTAAATTGGGAACTGAAAGCAGTAAAGCCTTCCACAAATTAAAAGGCAGCTATTATAAGCATCTCTGAGTCCATCCATGGGGTTAGCCTGCTTATAACTCAGAAAAAAGATATAGCCTTGGGGTGTTGACTCAGCTTCAGGGGACTGAGTCAGTGAGATATTTAGGCAAGGGGCTGGATCTAGTAGCTAAGGGGTTGCCTGCCTGACTGAGAGCTGTGGCGGAAGTGGCTGTGCTAGTCTATGAAGGCCTCAAATTAACCCTTATAAGGTCTTCTCATAATGCCCACTCCCACTTAAATACAAAAGGAGGACTTTGGCTGCCTGAGAGCCAGTTACTTAGATATCAGACCCTGGTAGTTGAGGGTTCATCTGTCACTCTGAAATCATGTTCCTCTCTCAGGCAGCCACTTTTCTCCCTGACCAGGAAGAGGAATGATTGGAGCATGATTGTGGCCAATTGTGTTCTAAACCTATGCAGCTAGGGATGAGCTGCAGGCCAAGCCCCTTGACTCATAGATGGTAGCTACTCCGTAGATCAAGGCATCAAAAAAGGAAGTTAAGTTGTTGCCACTCTAGTGAAAACCATTGAAAACAAGGCTTTGCCTTCTGGCAATAGTGCCCAGCTGTCGGAGCTCATAGCCCTTACCTGTGCCCTGGTCCTTAGCAAGGAAAGTGAGCCAATATCTACATGTTCTCTTGCTAAGCTTATCTAGGCCTCCATGCGGTCATTGGATAGAAGATCATTATTTAACAACTCATGGATCACCTGTTAAATACCATTGGAAGATCAATTGCCTACTGCTGTATACCTTCCCTGCAAAGGTGCAAGTAGTGCCTTGGGACACCAAAGAGATGCTGATGCAGTAAGTTTGGGAAATAGTAGAGCTGATGCTGCCACCTAGAGGCACAACCCTTCCCAACTAGCAAGGGCCCTTGTGGCCCAGTTAATATGGGGACCTTCATGCTTGAGGGTGGGCCCTAACCCATGGGTATACTCCCTCTCCATCTGGGTGCTTCCAGACAAAGGAGGGCAAGCTTCACCCCCCCCCCTCCTCTGCTCAGTGGGAGATTCTTAAGAGATTACATCAGTCCTTCACCTAACATAGGAAAAGATGTGCCAATTTAGCCAACAGGTGTTCACTGGGAGACTAATCCAAGACAAACAGGTGGTTGGTAGCTGTGAACTATGCTTAAAAATAATCCTCAAACTCACTGCAGGCCTCTCCCTACCCCTTCACCACCACCAACAGGGACAGTTCCCTGGGGAGGATTGGCATGGGTTTCACTCATATGCCTAAAACTAAGGAAAATCACCACCTCTTGGTTTTGGCAGACACTTTTACTAACTGGGTGGAAGCCATCCTGTAAAGCTAAAAAAGCCCTGCGCCTGATTAAAGTCCTGCTAATAGAAATTGCCCCTTGCTTTGGACTGCCCCAGGGCCTATGGTGAGACAATAGCTGATCTTTCAAGGTTTGCATCACCCAAAGGAGTTTCCAGGGCCCCAGGGATACTATTTTATCTCACTGAGCTTTGAGACCTCCATAATCTGGAAAGGTTGAAAAGATGAGCGATTCTTGAGAGGCACATCATAAAGCTTATAGAGGAAACCCACCTTCCGTGGCCTATCTTACTGCCAATCGCCCTTGCTTTGGGGAAAAAAAAAAAAAAAAAACACTCCCCAAGACAACAGGCTGATGCCTTGCAACTGTTGTACAGGTGTCCCTTCTTGACTAATGACTGACTTGATTGACTCTGAAACTGCTCTCCAGGTAAAGCATATAATGGCTCTGGCCAAATACAAGCAGTCCCTGGAACAGTTAACATAAGGATGCCCCACAGAGACTGGCCAGCTGCTTTTCTCTCCAGGGGAGCTGGAGCTGATTAAATCTCTCCCCTCTTTTTCTCCCTCTCTAGATGCTTCCTGGGAAGGACCCTACCCAGTAATCGTTGCTACTCCTACCACTGTAAAGGTGAAAGGCCAGGAGTGCTGGATTTACACATAGGCCTGGGAACCTGAGCCTGCGTCGGAGGGAACTGCCGCCTCTCCTTGCCAGTACAGCTGTGAGCCTCTTGAGGACCTGAGAATCCTGTTCCATAGAAGTCCAGGCAAGAGCACTCCTGAACCTCCCTCCCCCACCACACGTACCTTCTTCTCATTAAAGCTACTTTCTTCACTTACCTCACTGTCCTGTCAACACAGGAAAAGATTTCCTAGGCACAGTTTCCAGCCTGTGGCTGCAGAGTGATTTTATAAAAATTTAAAGTAAAGAAATAGTTATTTCCTTTTGCCCTAACTCTTTTTCTCTAGATAATCATTTGGATTTTTAAATGAGTGGCTTGCTTATTTGATTCTTGTTATTGTACTTAAAAGTAGCCTGCATTTTTACTAAACCTTACTCCAGGAACTTGCCTTGTTCTGTTATTATGTCATATCCCACTCATCTTATATGCCTCTGCTTCTTCCTAATTCAGCTCGTGGACACTTCTATTCAAGCACAGTGGGGAAAACCAAATGGTGTCATCTCAAAGGGAGAAAATCTACTTGTTGGTTTGTTTGCCTAACCACTCACTCAAAACAGCTCATGCTTGGTGCTAATAAGATGGATTTCACTGAGCCACCCTATAGACAGAAGAGCTATGAGACATCGTTAAAGGAGTCAGCACCTACAGTAAGAACCCCGACACAAAAGCATTTGTGCCATTTCTGAACGGAATGGGGATGACTTGCCAGAGCCAAGTGCTAGCATGCCTTAGTTCATGGATGGAAATCACTTGTGAAGAGGATAGTGCCATGGAACCCACTGCCTGAATCTCTGGATTGTGTCCTGCTACCATCCTGCCAGGCCTGCACCTGCCTCTCCAGAATGTCTACAAAGCCAGTGCTATCAGGATGCCTCTGTGGGCAGAGTGGAAGCATTCTCAAACGTTTGGGAATCATTGTGCTCCAGCCAGCGTTTTATCTAAAATAAAACCTGTCCAGTTAGCTGCGCTCAGAGTATTACTACTTGTAGCCCTGCTGCATCCTCCGTCTGCTACTCCAGTGAGTATATTTCCCCCTGAGCCCTAACTCACATTCAGGCTTCCTATTTTTTTCCTGATAAGTGACTCTGATGTTTGAACTTTTCTTTATTTAATGAATTCTATTTACTAATGCTAGAGAGAAGAAAGTAAGGGATTAAAAACAACAACAACAAAAACTAAGTACCCGTCACTTATTCCTGTTCATGTGAATTCCTAGGGCCAGGATGGAACTGATCCCGCCCAGGGTGTCAGGTCAG
This sequence comes from Condylura cristata, assembly GCF_000260355.1. NCBI lineage: Eukaryota > Metazoa > Chordata > Mammalia > Eulipotyphla > Talpidae > Condylura > Condylura cristata. Next base: position 43,457,026 of record NW_004567109.1, on the reverse strand, counting down.
TTTTAAGTCTTCCTGTTGCTATAAATGTGATGCTTGGCCACAGGGCAGCATGTACAGTCAGCTGATCCCAGACACCAAGCCAGTTCTGGGCTTTGCATTCATTTCCTTGCTCCTTGGTCTTTTAAAATAACGTCAGATATTGGCAATCCCAGCCAATTGTGCTGTATTTCTGTATTGCCATTCCCAATTCTAGATATAACTTGTTTTGTCCCAAATTTCTCAGGAAGGGTGACCCAGTGCTTGTGAGCACTCCTCCCTACCCCACCTCCACTCCACTGTTTTCCCTTGAGTAAAGGCCATCAAGGTCATTTCTAAGCTGCCTCCATTTTGTGGTTTGGCCCATGTACTGACTGGACCCATCTCAGGTATTAAGATTGCACTGTTTATTAGTTGTAAAACCTTGATTGGGTCAACCTCCATCTGAGCCTTGCAAGTCAGGCCTAGGGGAGCCCAACCACTCAGAACCTCAGAACCTCCCTCTTGGCACTCCGCGAGTTGCCCTACTGTGCTGCCTCAGCCTGGGTGAGTCTGACAAACACACAGCCGTCCACTGAGACCTGCTGGAGGCCAATTTGGCAAGAGAAGTTTGCTCTCCTCACTCATCCCTGTATTCCACACAAGAGTCTGTTCCTGCTAGTCCTAAATCTCAATGCAAGTGTGAAGGACAAGCAGAAATGAAGTCACTTTCAAATTAGGTCAGGCAGCTGTCTTGCCACCTGTGAATGTGTTTCTTTTCACAAACCTTTTCCACTTGCAAAGCAGCAGGGCCCTCTTCCTGGCCTGTTTGTATCTGCAAACTTATCTCCTTTTTTCTTTCATAATACATCTGATCTTTTGGATATTAAAAATAAAATAAAAAACAAGTAAAATAAGAGCACAAGGAGGAAGCAGCTGTTGCAATCAAGGCCATGGCTAAGTACCTGACTCCCAGGACAGGGCGGTGGCTGCAGTGAGCCTTGAGCCCACAGAAGCCCCTTCAAAGCCTGGCTTACCCTGCCCTTCCTTCTGTTGGTCCTTCTTCACTTCATCTTCAAGTCACAACTTAGTTGGCATTTTATTTTGGGTCCCCCATCCCTTCAACTCTGGCGGGAGCCCCTGCTCTCTTGCCAGGAGTTGAGTGGAGTCTTGGTGAAGCTGCCAGCTGCCCTCCTCTTCTCCCTCCTAGCTACAACTCAGGTCAGGGGCAGGGGTGGGTGCTCCTTGTATTTTAGGTGGTGTTTTTAATTCAATCCAGTAGCAGAAATCTGTGGATTCTGGCCCATGGGCCTTGTGTCTTTCCCCTACACACCTGGACTGGTCCCTGGTTCTCCATAGCCTTTACCAAGCACCACCCCAGTGATGTGGGAGACAGCCTGCTTCCTGTTAGGCCAGCATGGGCAGGCAGCACAAGGGGCCAGAGGGGCCCCTGACCTTACAGACTACTGGGTCTTGTCTGGGCCTTGCCTGCCTGGGCCTTGGGTAGGTGAATTCTGCCTTGGCTATTCAGAGCTCCTCCAGCCTTCCACACCTTTACAGCCCTTGGGTAAAAATTCTCTCCCTGCACTCTTTTGGCACAGCCCCTTCTGCCTTGGAGTCCCACAGGCAACTGACCCCAATAAACCTTGCTGCTGCTT
>NW_004567109.1:43450870-43455043 GCF_000260355.1 Condylura cristata | reverse complement strand
GAACTCATGCTTCAGTGGCTGAAGCATGAGTTAGTTTCATTTAGCTTCTTGGTACTGTGCTTTAACCTGCTGAGCCACGAGGGAGGGCCCAAACCTTTCTTGTTAATAAACCTTTCTTCTCTAAGACTGTGTGGGCACCTTTCTGTGACACCTTACACTTTCCAGCCTAAGGCTTTTCCCAAATCCCCAGGCACCTGGGAGGACCTTGTTCTCAGGCCTCACCTTGTCTGCATGCTTCCTCCCCCACATATTTGTTCAACTCACACTGGAATAGGAATAGCTGTACATTTACTATGAAAAATAAGGCCAAAGTTGTCATGATGGAAAAACAGCTTGTTGCCTGTTAGTACTGGGCTGCAAGACCTTGGAGAAATCAAGCAGGGAAAACAGACATCAGGATCACGGGAGGATAGAATCACTAACCAAGCTTGAGTAGTGAAACAGCTTAAACTTGTTAACACTGATTCCATCCTTTAACCATTTGCCTCATCTTTCTCAAGGTTTACCCTTTTCCTTGGCCACTTCTTATGTTCCTACCTGAAACATCCCCAAATCGCAATTGTTTAATCTCAAATAAATGCTTGATTAACTATCATCTCATTTCTTCATTTCTAGGTTAACAGGTGGACAAATCAGTGAATGAAAAGGAAAATATTCTTGCTCTTACAGGGTTAGGTTTTTATTCTAGTGGGACGGTTTAGGAGAGAAAATAAGGAAACACTTGAACTGAGTAGGTAAATTCAGGTTCTGGTAACTGACAAGGGGGATGTAGAGAGTAATGACAGCTGTCAGGCTGTGACACTCCTTTTGAAAAGGTGGTATGGGAGGCCTCTTATAGTATTAACAGTTGATCAAAGACCTGGAATATAATGAAGTCAGCCATAGAAGAACTGGGAAATGACTCAGGAAACTGCTCCTGCAAAGGCTCTGAGGAAGAAATGACTGTGCTCTTTTTGATAGTTTCTGTTTTGAGACTAGTACTAAGATCCTGCTAAGCTGGAACCTGGATGAAAAGGGTATTAAAATTTTATTCTAAATGAAAATAAAGTCACTGTGGGAAGAAGGGCCAAGGGCAAGACCAGGAGATCAGTTGGTGGCTATTTCAATGATAAGATGAGAAATAGTGGGGCTTGGGTTGGGGTGGAGCCATTTAGAGGATGAATAGTGGGCAGCAGCATGGGCTTGGTAAGAACTAAAATTGGGGACTGAGGTAAGAGAGGTAACAAGGATGAGCCCCAGGGGTATGGCTTTTGTAAATAGGCTGTGGAGCAGTGCATTCCTGGAGAGTTTAGAGTCTGTAGGGATGGTGGTGGTTGGGGGGGAGGGGAGGAATTGGCACATTCTGCCTAAAGGCTCTGGGGGTTGGGACTTGCCATTGGGAGCATTTTGAGGCTGGCAATTGAATTTAGCAATTGCCTCAGGACTAGGTAAGATTTACTGAGGAGGAGTGTAAGGAAGTATCTGTTTAGAGGACTCAGATTCCAACAGAGGCCTGAGGAGCCAGCAGAACATTTCCTCACTGTTTTCTTGTCCTGAGCCTCAGACTGGATGGACCATTTCTACCCCAGGGTAACATGGCCCAAATGGCTACTTTCAGCCCTTTTCGATTTACAACTTGCATTGTTTCTCAGCTTTCTAAGCCTCCCTTAACTCAAAAGTGGGGATACTGAAATTGAAGTTTCCTGGAAGATCATGCAGTCAAGAAGGTAAGGAAGTACCTGAAAAAGTGTGGCAATATGGTGTGGGTGGTGATAATATACTTGGTATCTTTTGTTTGCAATGCAATAAGTGAGGACATTGGGAAATGACAGAACAGTGTTTTCAGACTGTCCCCTATTTCCTAGATGTGAGGCCTTGTAACTGGGTGATCCCTAGGAAAAGGGGAAGTTCCAGGTTCCCTGACCCACCCAGAGATAGGGTGGAGCGAGCAGGGAAAAAGGAGAGAAGGCAGGCAGGATAGAGAGCCAGAAGGAGACCTGAGGAAGCCACATGGAACAGTGAGCATATGATGAAGTTGCTTGTGTTTTGACCCTGGACTGGTTGAAAGAGATGTGGTGAGACACCCGTGAGGAGGTTGACTATGGCGGTATTTATATTGATTTTGATTTTGCTCTTTTCCTCCCAGACTTGTCTGGCCATTTCTGACCCTTTTCCATGGGTCCCGGCCAGAAGGTGCTTTAGTCTTGTGGCAGGCTTTCAGGCCTTGCTTTGGGCCCATCCCTTTTGGGTGGACTTTTACCCACAAGGGATGGGTAACTTTAGGTGTTTGATTTAGAAATTATATTCTTGGTCTTCTGTATTGTATACTCACTGTATTACAGTTCCTTTTCATTAAAGTCTTATATGTTTTGTCTTGATGCCGTGGATGGAAAAACCTCTTTAGAGCAGGCAGGTTTGTGGGTTCAATGGTGCCCCCTCTCCCTGTCCTGTAACAGCCTTTGATTTCATTTCCAACCTGTTTATTTAGAATATTTAGAATATTTATATAGACTGGAATGAGTTTGGGAAGTGATCATTTACCCTGCATTTTCTTCATTGTTGGAAAAATTGTTGGCATTTTTCAAAAGGAATACATACTCACTATTGAAATGGTTTAGGAAACAACCACAAAGAAATCTCCCGCTTCCCTTGTCCTCTTGATCACCCTCAGTTAAATTTCTGGAGCTTTTCTCTTCTCTGCAGCCCTCCCCAAGTCCACTCCCAGACTCTTCATAATTTCATGTGTCTTCTCATGCTTATTTTGAGATTATACAATAAGTATAATCATATACAATAAGTAAACATATGGCTTAAAGCAGTACCTTTTCTTTTCCTGTGTACAAAATGGGTCATTTTCTACATATTAACTGTACACAGACTTTTCTCTATCATGCATTTGGCTTGAATGCTATACACTGAAGTCTTCTGTACAGGAGGAAAATCCTGCTCTTCAGAGAGCTCCATCATACCTGGGAAGGACCCTCTGGGTGAGCAGTTAAAGATTTGGTAACTAAGTGGGTGGGTGGGTTACTGGAGATGGTGGGTGAGTGTGTGTGAATGCTTGAGTATTTTTATTTACATTTTTCATAATTAAATTTATTTTCTTACATCACTGTTCATATTTATACAGCATTTGATTTCTCCCCTCAGGTGTAATCCTGGTAGTTCTCCCACCATCTATCATCAAGGTCCCTGTGCTCTTTGCTGTTTGACCCCTCCTTCTCCTTCCCTTTTTATATGCCTCATATCTATGGTTTGACTATTTTTAAAGTGAATCAGAAAATTTGACCTTTAAGCTGATAGGGAATGAGTCCTGGGGCAGAAAATCTTGTAAAGGATACACTTGGCCCTTTGGTTAATCTGATGTTGTTATCAACAGAACCCACCACTCTTTCCTACTAAAAATAGCAAGTATTTTATTTTCACATTACAGTTATAGGTATCATAAAACACCATTTTACACTTAAAATTTAAAAGTAATTGAGCCTTGCCACTGGATCTTATTAAATTAAGGTCAAGAAGCATACCCAGTCTAAATTTTGACAAATAACTTGATATCCTGCTTATGTTAAGGTATCTTATATCCTAAATTTATTTCGATGACTGAATTCCAATGCTAATTTCCAGTCAGATTAGTGGAAAATAAATGTAGTCTCTTTTTTCTATCCAAGTTCAGCTACTTGAATTCTATGTTGTCTTCAAAAACCCTAGCCCAGAAGAAAAGCACTGTTCAAATACTGAGCAAACATGACCTGAAGATATTAAATGGGAGTGAGCAGGCCCTCCCACATGGTGCAGCGGGTTAAAGCACAGCATTAAAAAGCTAAAAGACACTTCAGCATGAGTTCGATCCCCCCCTGCCCCGAAGGTGACCACATGGTACAGACCTCTCCTGATTAGCCCGCTGCTCCCCTCAGCAGTGTACTTGTCAGTTGCCTGTTCTGCTCCAGTCTGTTTCTGGTGAAGCCTCTCACTGCCCCTGCAACTCTGACTTGTACCCCAGTTCTGTATAAATAAATAAACCATAAAAAAAAATGGGAGTGAGCAGAGGAAACTATCAGTGTAGCGTGTAGTTAGGATTTATGATTTAAGGAAGCCATTCTGTACAACTGGTGGGATTTGGAGGGGGAGGACAAAGATGAGATGAACCAGTGAGGATGGGCAGGAAACATTTGGAAGTTCTAGGCTTTGGAG
>NW_004567109.1:43444105-43450770 GCF_000260355.1 Condylura cristata | reverse complement strand
GGGGGGGGCAGGGGAGAACACATTGATTTGCCCCTAAAAGCATGCTTAGCAAATACTTGTTTTGATTTGTGTTTCTTTGGCTAATGGTCACCTTTTCATGTGTTTATTGCCACTTGCATTTCCTATCTGATGATTCTAACCATATAGTAGTCTGTTTTGGAATGCTTCTTTTTCCAGGCTTTCTGAGTCCTGTAGAGTTATTTTAGCTAGATACAGGACTGTTAATAGATGGTAATCTCCCCACTGAGCACAGAACCAGAGTTTTTCTTGGGAGTTGAGGAGGAGAATAAAAGAAAACACTACAAACCACCTCTTTTGGGTAGGGGTATATGCTTTTCACATTGTAATGACCCAAAATGTTCTGTAACATTTTTCAGCTACTGTTTAATGGCAGGGAAGTTGGATTTACATCCAAGCCTTTTATCTATTTTGAGTTGATATGTTTAGTGTGAGATAATTATCTTTTGATTCTTTTGCATGTGGCAGCCCAATTTTTCAGCACTATTTATTAAGGAGGTTTTCCTTGTTCAACTGTATACTTTGCAACTTGTTGTTTAGTTGTTCAAAAATGTGTGGTTTTATATCTCAGTTCTCAATTCTATACAATTGGTCTCTGTGTCAGTTTTTGTTCTAGTATCATGCTGTTCTAGTTATTATGGCTTTCTAGTATAGTTTGAAATCCAGAATAGTAGCATATCCATTTTCACCCATATTGGTGGAAGAGATTTGACTATTTGGGGTTTTTGTGGTTCCATATGAATTTCAGTAATGTTTTCCTATTTCTTTGAAGAATGTCACTGAAATTTTAATTAGGATTGTATTGAATCTTTAAATTGCTTTGGTAGGATAGCCATTCTGATAATGTTGATTCTTCCAATCCATAAGAAGGGCATATCTTCACTTTTTTGTGTGTGTCTACTTCTCTTACCAATATTTTATAGTTTTCTTTTTTTTGAAAAAGTTTGTTCTTCACTTTCTTTGTTGGGTTCATTCCCAGTTAATTTGTATTTTTAGGATGTGAGATTGTAAATGGGATGGACTTTTTAATTTTCTCTTCTTCCAGTTCATTATATGTGTCTAGGAAGGTATATGTTCACCATTTTTTTAAAATATTCACTTATTTATGTATGCAGAACTGGGATATAGACCAGCGGTGCAGGTGTGAGGAGAGGATTCACCAGGCCAACAGACGAAGTACACTGCTGAGGGGAGCAGCAGGCGGGTCAGGAGAGATCTGCCACGCCATGTGGATCTCCTCCCGGGTGGGGATCGAACTCATGCTGAAGTAGCTTTAGCTTCCTAGTGCTGTGTTTTAAGAACATAGTGCTTTAATAAAACTCTTTAAGAACCTTTACGCTATGTAAAGGAGGGCCCATGTTCACTATTTTTATGTGCATAATTTGGTGCTATTAAGTACATGCTTATAGTTGTGCAACCACAAATTTGAAACCTCGAGGCTTCCAAATACTAAAATGCATCCCCAAACTAGACGTGCATTCTTTTTGCTCACAGCTTAACTATTAACCAAGTCTAACCACTCTCTTGTTTTCTAGTGTGGCTATAAAGTCAGATAGCATTATCTTTTTTGGTTTTTGCTATAATACCAAGACTAACATGTTCTCCCCAAGCAGTTTTTCTTTTCCAGTCAAAGAGAATCTAGCGGCCCAGGGCCAGCTCTTGGTCTATAAGGATCTACCCATCAGAATGACCTGACTCTAGGATGTCTCTCTTTAGGATTTTATCTAGGAATAGAGTGTGTGAGAAAAGATAAGAGGACAAGTCCAAACACATAAGCACATTTTAAACATCTGTTATTTTGATTAACAACCCATTGAAAAAGTGATTAATATGGCCAAGTCCAAAGTCATGGAGCAGAGTTCACTTCAATTCTACTATTGCTATCGTAAGAGTGAGGATATATATTACTAATCCTTAGGGATGTAAAATTAGGTAGAATCCTTAACTCAAATCGTCACATTCTTGTAAGTAATTTCAGCCTTTAAATGTAGTCTGAAAACCACAAGACACCATGCGTGTTACCATTTTTTATTAACATGATTTTTGTAATTCTTTAAACATCTTAACTAAAGACAATTTTGACTGTACTTTCACCTAAGTAACATACATAACTTCTATAAAATTATTTCTTTCCATTAGGCAATGTAGCAAATCATCCCAAAGTAAATGACTAAAAGCCACAGTGTAGGCTGTGCAAAGCTTTCTCACATAAAGCTTTCTCTGCTGAGGTATCCATGATATCCATGTTACATCTGGAGCTGGATCTCTGATCACAGATATTTGAAACAATTTTATGTTGTCCTACTACTTTACCAAAACTTGTTTACACCTTCATCCCAAACAAAGTATATACATTTATTTGACAAGTGTGTATTCCCAGTAAGGCTTATATTGACGGCAATAAGATTTCCTTCCTTTTAACTTAATTTATGATTAAGAAAAAATTAAGTATTGTATACATCCTCAATAGATTCTTCTGCTCATCCCAAGAAGACCACTGTTTGAGATTATTAGGTAGATTTTCTTAATAAGCTAATTTTCATTTTGAGTGAGAAGTTAGGTTAACTAAGGTTAACCATGAATCTGAAAATGATCTGAGTTATCACAATATAATTATTTTTCTAATTTACTTAGTAGTGCCAGTGATTAGAGGAAGTCTATACATAATTTATAAGATACAGTGCCAGGGACAGGATCCACCTAGATGCCCCATTTCCAGGTCCTTACACTATGCCCAGTGCTAATTGGTCCCATAGGATTTGAAGGGAAGTTGGAAAATAGGTGGCAAAAATGTTCTCTTTTCTTTTATTAATATTCAGTAATGCATAAAGCTATCACCAAGTCCTTTATTTGTGCCTGTCCAACTCAAAAAGTAGATCTTTTTAGAGAAGAGGAAGGATATAAGACTAACCACAAAGAATTCCACTCTACTTATTTTTCCCAGGACTTGTTAAAGCAGAACCCAGCCACCATTCTACATAAGGTAAGTTTCTCATTAATTTTTCCTCTTTAGCAGATGACAGGCAATTTGACTGCTTGGAAAACACACTGGATATTTATGACTCACATAAAGTAACCATAATCATACATAATCACAATGCATAAATTGATGGAACTAATACAATTTTATCTGGTAATGTTACAGGTTATATTTTAGAACTATAGTAGCATTTCAGAATTGTCCTATAACAGAATATAAGATACTTACTTTATTAGAATCTTGCATAGTTATACTAAAAGTGTTCTTATTTTCTGTTTAAATTTTATATTTTCCTCGCAAATGATTTACTTTTAGGTTATTTTGTCTTATCTTTCTTCTTTTTCTGTACAAGGATTGTTTTATCACCTTTTATTCTTAAGACAGGTAGGTCAAATATGTTATAGGCCTTCACCTTGTTTTGAAAACAAAAGTTATTTATAATAGGGAATTTTAACATTCGCACACAGAAAGAAAATTGTTTGCTCTCCCAAAACTATGTGTGAAGCCCAAATGCTTTGAATGTCTAAATTCAAAATGTGACTGTTTTTGAAGAGAGAGCATTTAAAGGAGTAGTTAAGTTATGCATATATCCAATGGTGTTTTCAATGGTATAAACAACATTAATTGGGACTACATCACATTAGAAAGCTCACATTAGAAAGTTCACATAAAGGGAGAGGATATTTCTACATCATACATTTGATAAAGAGTTAATAGTCAATGTACGTAAAGAATTCTTAAAACTCAGCAACTGGCCCTCCCTGGTGGCGCAACGGGTTAAAGCACAGCACTGAGAATCTAAAGCTGCTTCTGCATGAGTTCGATTCCCGCCTGCCCCGGAGGTGACCACATGGCCTGGCAGACTCTCCTGACCCGCCCGCTGCTCCCCTCAGCAGTGTACTTCGTCGATCTGCCTGTTCTGTTTCCCGCTCTGTCTATGGTGAAGACTCTCACCGCCCCTGAGCCTCTGGCCTGAACCCCAGTTCTGTATGCAAAAATAAATAGATCTTTAAAAAAAAAAAAACTCAGCAACTAAAAATAAATTTTAATGGACAGAAGATCTGAACAGATAGTTCTCCAAAGAGGAAATAGAGATGGCCAAAAGGAACATAAGAAAATTCTCATCATTTCTTATCATTATGGAAATGCAAATAAAGCTATAAAGAGATATTATCTCACACTTGTTAAACTGACTTAAATCAAAATCACTATTAACAAGTGTTGACAAAGATGTAGAGGAAAAGGAACCTCATACACTATTGGTAGAAATGTGACATGGAAGGACCATTTTGGAATGTATGTCTTTTCCTCAAAAGTTAGATAAAACCACCACATGATTGAACAATCCCATTTCTAGGTATCCAAAAAATATGAATTTATTAACTCTCACAGTTATGGGCACTACATTGTTTCTTGTAGCATTACTTACAGTTGCTAAGGTATGGAAACAATTGAAGTGTTCACTGACAAGTATGTGAATAAGATGTGATATAAATATACAATAGGAGGCCTGTAAAAATGTTAGATTTTGCTATTTGCAACAGGTGGAAGAAACTGAAGGGATTATGAAAAGCAAAATGAATCGGCAAGTAAAAGACATATTCACTGATTTACAAGGAAACAAAACAAAACAAAAAAAATCAAGTGAATGTCAAAAACAGAACTGAGGTTATCAGAGGAAAACCGAAGGAGGTTGTGGGCAAAAAGGTGGAGGGGTCTGGTCAATGATTATGGATGTTTTTCTCTTTGTATATTTTCTAACATTGTCAAATTTTATACAGTATTTGATTTCTCACCTCAGGTATAGTCCTGGTAATTTTCCTGCCACCACAGCAGTCCCTTGTGCTCTTCCCTCCCCTTTATTATTCCGTTCCCCCTCCTCTGGATGCCTCCGATCCATGGTTAGCTCTGCAGTTTTGTCTTTTTCCTGACCCTTTGTTCCTATTCCCTATGTATAAATGAAACTTGATGATGGATGTTTTGTTAGATGACTAAAAAACAGAAAATAAGGCCCTCCCTGGTGGCGCAGTGGGTTAAAGCACTGCATTAAGAAGCTGAAGACACATCAACATGAGTTCGATCCCTGCCCCGGAGGTGACCTACATGGTGCGACAGACCTCTCCTGACCTACCTGCTGCTCCCCTCAGGAGTGTACTTCATCCAATCAGCCTGTTTTGCTCCCCACTCTGTCTCTGGTGAGTCCTTTCACCATCCCTGGACCTCTGGCCTGTACCCCCAGTTCTGTGTGCATAAATAAACAAATCTTTTAAAAAAATAGAAAATAAAAATAAAGGAGGAAAATATTCCAAATTATGTAACTACTCATTGATTCTGCAATGAATTTAGTAAAGACTGAAATGTTGCCTATTGTCATGAAACAAATTGTATTTTTTTCAAAATATCTAGTGTATAATGAGAAAACCATGTTCAGTAAAATGACACTGTATATTACAAACAGCAAATGCATGATGTATTAAATAAATAGAGCAAGGTCTTAGATCTCACTAACATCAGGGATACAATTGATATCAACTTATATGTGGTTAGTTATATAAAAATAATTACAAAAGCACCTTCAAAGAAACAACAAAATGTGGTTGTTTTAATAGAAAATGTAACTATGCTTGTGATAACAGCAGAAAAGTAAACATTGAAAGAATTCTTGCAAAGACAGCAGTGTGATATGGTCACATTCAACTTTTCTGATAATTGCAAACATCAGAATTTTTTAAAGGAAAAAAATGTGCCCCAAAAGTAGAGTAAAACATTGCAAAAAATAATTCATTGACCGTGGATGTGTAGCAAAAGTATTCAGCCACCATAAAAAAGCATTTTTCAGAATGTTCATAATTGTCAGTTTCATAACTCAGCTCCACCTAAAGCTCTAGATCACAATCTATTAAAGATGAGAAAATGAAAAGTATAAACATTGCATATTACAAAGAGATTGTACAGTAATGTATTTTGATGTTCTCTTTTCCTAAATATTTTTTGTTATTTTAAATATCCCAGGATGAAAATTGCTAGTTAGAGATTTCCCTAGAGAACAAATGAGGCTAAGTTAGGCTATATATAGATTCATTCATTAAGCCCTCCCTCTCTCAGTAAACTCACTAACCTATTCATGACCACAAGTGACTAGGAGAAATCAGTTCCACGAACTCAACAATCTCACTACTAAATTCAATAACCACTTCCTGACACCAAGAATTTTGGGGTTGACCTGTCAGTGAACTCAATGACCTCTCCATGACCCCAAGTCATTAAGATTGACCTTTCTGTGACTTTAAGCACACCCAAGAAACTGCATTTGACCCTCAGTGAACTCGCTGACCTCTCCGTGACCCCACGTAATTAGGATTGATCTGTCAGTGAACTCACTGACCTTTTGTGACCCCAAGTCATTAAGATAGACCTTTCTGTGACCCCGAGTGTGTAGAAAAAACTCTGTTCTTTAGAAGCAACCCCCCAAAACTAGGATTGACCTGTCAGTGAACTCACTGACCTCTCTGTGACCCCGAGTAATTAGGATTGACCTGTCAGTGAACTTGTTGATCTCTCCATGACCCCAAGTCATTAAGATTGACCTTTCCGTGATCTTAAGCAAGTAGAAAATCTTCTTTAGAAACAGACTCAAGAAACTGGGTTTGACCACTCCATGAACTCA
>NW_004567109.1:43442425-43443492 GCF_000260355.1 Condylura cristata | reverse complement strand
AAACTGGGTTCGATCCTTCTGTGAACTCACTGACCTCTCTGTGGCCCCAGGTCATTAAGATTGACCTTTCTATGACCCTGAGTAGAAAAAAAAAATGTTCTTTAGAAGAAACCCCAAGAAACTGGGTTTGACCCCTCCGTGAGCTCACTGACCTCTCCGTGACCCTGAGTAATTAGGATTGACCTGTCAGTGAACTCACTGACCTTTCCATAACCCCCCAAGTCATTAAGATTGACCTTTCCGTGACCTTAAATGAGTAGGAAATCTCTGTTCTTTAGAAGCAGCCCCAAGACACTGCTCGGTGAACTCATTGAATTCTCCATGACCCCAAGTCATTAGGATTGACCTGTCAGTGAACTCATTGACCTTTCTGTGACACCAAGTCATTAAGATTGACCTTTCCGTGACCCTGAATGAGTAGGAAAACTCTGTTCTTTAGAAGCAGCCCCAAGAAACAGGATTGACCCTTGTGTGAACTCACTGACCTCTCCATGACCCCAAGTCATTAAGATTGACCTTTCTGTGACCTTAAATGAGTAGGCAATCTCTGTTCTTTAGAAGCAGCCCCAAGAAACTGCTCAGTGAACTCATTGAATTCTCCATGACCCCAAGTCATTAGAATTGACCTGTCAGTGAACTCACTGACCTTTCTGTGACACCAAGTCATTAAGATTGACCTTTCCGTGACCCTGAATGAATAGGAAAACTCTGTTCTTTAGAAGTAACACCAAGAAACTGGGTTTGACTCTTCTGTGAACTCACTGACCTCTCCGTGACCCCAGGTAATAAGGATTGACCTGTCAGTGAATTCAGAGACCTCTCTTTGATCCCGTCATTAAGATTGACCTTTCTGTGACCTGAGTGTGTAGAAAAAAATCTGTTCTTTAGAAGCAACCCCAAGAAACTGGGTTTGACCCCTCAGTGAACTCACTGACCTGTCCATGACCCCAAGTCATTAAGATTGACCTTTCCGTGACCTGAGTGTGTAGGAAAACTCTGTTCTTTAGAAGCAGCCCCAAGAAACTGGGTTTGACCCCTCAGTGAACTCACTGACCTTACCATGACCC
>NW_004567109.1:43418551-43441545 GCF_000260355.1 Condylura cristata | reverse complement strand
TGACCTTTCTGTGACCTGAGTGTGTAGGAAAACTCTGTTCTTTAGAAGCAGCCCCAAGAAACTGGGTTTGACCCCTCAGTGAACTCACTGACCTTTCCATGACCCCAAGTAATTAGGATTGATCTGTCAGTGAACTCACTGACCTCTTCGTGACCCCAGGTCATTAAGATTGACCTTTCCATGACCTTAAGCATGTAGGAAAATTCTTCTTTATAGGTAGCCCCAACAAACTGTGTTTGACCCCAAGACATTAGGATTGACCTGTCATTGAACTCATTGAACTTTCTGTGATCCCAAGTCATTAAGATTGACCTTTATGTTACCCTGAGTGTGTAGGAAAAAGTTTGTGCTTTAGAAGCAACCCCGAGAAACTAGGTTTGACCCCTTTATGAACTCACTGACCTCTCCATGACCCTAATTAGGATTGAACTGCCAGTGAACTCACTGACCTCTCAGTGACCCTGTCATTAAAATTGACCTTTCCATGACTGAGTGTGTAGGAAAAACTCTGTTCTTTAGAAGCAGCCCCAACAAACTGCGTTTGACCCCTCCCTCCGTGAACTCACTGACTTCTCTGTGACCCCAAGGCATTAGGATTGACCTGTCATTGAACTCACTGACCTTTCTGTAACCCCAAGTCATTAAGATTGAGCTTTCCGTGACCTGAGTGTGTAGAAAAAAATCTGTTCTTTAGAAGCAACCCCAAGAAACTGGGTTTGACCCCTCAGTGAACTCATTGACCTTTCCATGACCCCAAGTAATTAGGATTGACCTGCCAGTGAACTCACTGACCTCTCAGTGACCCCGTTGTTAAAAATGACCTTTCCATGACCGGGAGTATGTAGAAAAAACTCTGTTCTTTAGAAGGTACCCCAAAAAACTAGGATTGACCTGTCAGTGAACTCACTGACCTCTCTGTGACCCCAAGTCATTAGTATTGACCTGTCAGTGAACTCACTGACCTTTCTGTGACCCCAAGTCATTAAGATTGACCTCTTGCTGACTCCAGATGACTGTTCTGTGAGCTTACTCACTGCTTGTACCCCAAATAACTAAGATAGACTTTGATAAACTGATTAAAATTCGAGGGCCTGGCTGGGTGAAGTTATTTAAAATATTTTCTTTTAAGTGTGTTATTTCAACTTTCAGTATGTTTATGTTTCCTACTATTTGTAGTTAACTAATACTATTAAGCCTCAGTTTAAGGCACTTATAATTCACAAGGTTGTTATGGCAATTTCTCAGAAAAATCAGAGGAACACTCAGACAGGTGGAGGGAGGGAGATTTATTTGTCTCACCAGTGGGCTCAGTGGGATCAGTACTAAAGGCCTGCATCCCAAATTACAAAATCAGTAAGGTTTTGTACAGTTGTCTGAGGAAAACTGTCATTTCATTTATCATAGCATAAACATTCTTTATTGGTCACGAAGTGGGACAGGGTAGCCAGGTGGAGCTTGTGAACAGAGAATGCAGTACACCCAGCAGCTTCTCCACTTCAGCAAGCAGCAAAATCAAAGCAGCAGTCTTGTGAAAGTAGCAAAATCAAAGCAGACTTGGGAAAGTTCCTACTTCTAGGATGCATGTTTCAGTTACTGGAAAGATAAAAGTGGACATTATATCAAGAAATTTACTCAATATTGATTTAATTACAAAAATAAATATAAGAAACACCTGAACTCTAACAGTATAGTTTGGACCTCTCACAAGCTTACATATAAACAAAGTTTCTCTATTCATCTGCCCTAACCAAACCAACCTTCCCATAGCTTCTAAATCTATAGATGGTTCTCTATTCTTTCACAACTGATTAAGACTGGGGGGCAGGTATTGGGAATAATGCTCATTTAACTTTCTGGGAAGATCTGGTAACCTGACCATCTCCAGTTGCCTTCTTGTCTGCTGCTTTGATGACACCCAGAGCAACCATCTACCTCACCATGAACATCAAGTCGGCCCAGAGGAGAAGCTCTGAGAAGCTCTCAACACAGTGCGCTTCCAGGAACCATATCAACTGGTAACATAACAATCATCTGGCAGCATTACCAGATTTCAAGAACTTGGAGTCTCTCTCCTACCTCTTTCCCAGAATGATAATCTTCTCCTTCAGCTCAGCAAATTTGCAAGCAATAGGTGACAATCTAGCACAGGTACATATCTGGCATTTGGCCAATATAGTTCAGAATAACAACCTGAGTTGTGAAGCCAGCAGCTTCCATCGGTGGGTCATTTCTGCTGTCACCAGCCATGTTGCCATGACAAACATCTTTGTCAGGCATATTCTTGACATTGAAGCCCACGTTATCCCCAGGAAGAGCATCACTGTATGAGTGATGCTCTTTTGTGGTGTGTTTCCACAGATTTTGCTGTGGTGTTAGTAATTTCATTTTTTGATTTGTTTAATAAAAAAATATTGAGAAGTAGATTCTATGTTTGAAATTAATTGTAGAATACTCTTGGTCAACATTACACAACTAACACTATTACTCAGATATCAAGATATTGATTGAGTCATGTGTATCGTTGTGTGATAAACTATTTTTGACACATGTAGCTTTCTCTCTTTTAACTCTGTCTTTCATGTCTAAGTCTTCTGCAACATCTCTTCATTGTATTCTTTCCCCTCACATAAGCCAAGTTATATAGTTTCGTTAACTTATAACAAGATTGACAGAAAATGGAGGCCACTCTGGTGGTGAAATTTCTGTGTATTAGCATCATGGCCTGAGTTTGATCCCCAGACAGGGAGCTAACACACATGGTGCAGCAGACCTTTCCTGTTTCACTTGCTGCTCCCCTCAGCAGTGTATTTCAATAGATTTTCCTCTTCTGCTCCCCACTCTGTCTCTAGTAATTCATCTCACCCCCACCTCTAACTTGCACCCCAGTTCTCTTACACAAAAATTAAAAAACACAAAAATCATCAGGAGAGACTTTACTTGACCATAAAGTTCAAGTCATAATTTCTCATGAAGCATTATATTTTCTAGAAATCCTGCAGTAGAAGAAAAATGCTATTCACACTAATAACATTCTCTTATTTCTCATTCATCTGTGTGAATTTCATGATAACTCCCCATGAGCAGAAACTGGGCTTAGTCAAAATTATGAACCTCCAGTGGTATGATTCTTCCCACAACAATACAACATTTGTAGTGGTGTGCAATACTAGAAGCACCCCCTCCTCTTATCCAAGTAGGTTGTCATAAGGTAATGCCAATATTTAAAGTAGGAACATCCTCACACAGGCTTAAGCAACCGTGCAGGAAAGCATGCAAATAACAATATAGAACCCACAGGTAACAGTAGACAGAGAAATGCAACATCAGCAGTGTAGGCTATGGGTATCACACATGACAAAGGGTTTCACAAAGGAGAGGGCAGGAGATTGCCAGTGATGGAGACACAAAGAAAACATTCCTCTTTGGGAAATAGTGAGCATATCAATCATAGCTCAGGTTCACTAGGAAGGAGGAAATTAGAATGTGTCTGAGAGTAGAATACAGGAAAGGCATACCCTCCATGGAAGAATGAGAAGTAGAAGAAGAAGAGAAATGAGTCTCATGCCTTGACAGGCAAAGGAAAACAAAAAGAATATATTTGAGAGAAAGGTCCTACTTAAACAAGCACCATGAAGGAATTTAGAGATTCTTTTAATCTTATTTCTAAAGTGCTCATATGATCAAAGGAGAAAAATACTCCTTTTTATTCTATTTTTAAAGTTTGACTTTGTCATCTCAAGGGTTTCTCAAGCCAGCAGCAGTGGCAGTTATGTGAAGGAACTGAATACACATATATTTTGAAAACTGGAAAACTTAACCTAAAGTACATTTTAGCTTTGGAGTGCCCTTGAGGGTGGAACTGAATTGCTCAGGAGATGAATAATGGGATTCATTACTATGGCTAGTTGAAATCTAACATCACCCAAGGTATTCCCTTGCTGTTGAGCAGTTTAGAGACTAGAGAGCAATGCAGCCCAACTTCAAGTGATTTCTCATCCACCACTGATTTTACCAACAAAGGGAATATTATTTTTACCTACAAGGGAAAGTTTAGCTTATGCTTAATGATATAGGGACCAGAGGCCACCTCTTTGCATAGTCCAATGACATTGTTTTCTCAAATGAAAAATATTATCATGCATGCTATAAAAATAGACATGATCAATATCCTATAAATATAAATAATTGACTCTACATCTTCCTTTTTGTGTGTTTAGAAAAATTGGGGTGTGGTTCAGAGGTGAGATGGGTGAGGGGATTCACCAGAAACAGAGTAGAGAGCAGAACAGGAGGATTTATTGAAATACACTCTAAGGGGAGCAGAGGCCGAGACAACAGAGGCCTGTTGCTGTGCCATATGTGGGTTAGATCTTGCTAGGGAACAAACTCTGGCCACAGTGGTGATAATGCTGGGACTTATCCTCTAGGCCTCCAGGGAGACACTATATTTGCTTTTTGTAGTATGCCCAAGTAATGAGAATGATACTGTTAGTTCATCAATTCAGAGACACTTAATACATGTAAAATAGTCTGCTATTTACAATATAAATTCAACATGCTAAGGCCACATATTCTTTACACAGAAAAGAAAATTCCAGAGCCAGATAGATTCTACAGTATGTGTTGTCATGTATATTAAGTGCCCAAATATATAATTATACACAAACATTTCAGAAAATAGGAAAAGAGGTTTTACCTTCCTTTTACTCTGAGGCTAGTATTGACACAAATAACTGGCAAATAAGGTATTAAAAAAGAAAAATTATAGGGAGCTTTCCTGGTGTCACAGGGGTTAAAGTCTCAGGGCTATCAAGATATTGCCAGCTACTGTGGCATGACTTTGATCCCCAGTCAAGGAGCTTATCCACATGTGGCACAGCAGACCTCTCCTATCTCACCGCTGCTCCCCTCAGCTTTGTATTTCAGTAGATCTGCCTGTTCTGCTTCCCACTTCATCTCTGGTGAATCCCTTTACTCCCTGCACCTTAGAACTATACCCCAGTTCCTGTATGCATAAATGAATAAAATATTTTTAAAAGAAAAATTACAGACCATTATTATTGATAATATATGTCAAAATAGAATGAGGCTCAAGAATCTTCATTTAGGAAGCCCTTGTAAGTGGCAACTGCCACACTTAACAAAAAACACTGTCTAATGCCATAAACTTCATGGCTTCAAAAGTTAAAGTGACTTGTCCTTTTTCTAATTATTGTCAACATCTAGATCAAATCCATATAAGCTAGTGTCCAATTCTGAGATTTTCAATTAAGCCACTAGTTCCCATTCCATGACTGCATCAGTTAGGATAACCTAACTCACAATAACAAATCAACTAAAAATCTTCATGTTTAAGACAATTAACCTAAATTAACACTTCCTACCTAAAGTGACAACAGTTTATACCTGTTACTGTTTAACCCTACTTATTAGTACCCAGTTCAGGAGTAGTGCTGCCTTTCTTAAAAATGTTCTGGTATGAATGATATAATATGATCATTCTATATGCTAATACAATACTCTTCAGCAACTGCAGACATTTTTTTAAAATTGTTGTTTAATTTATTTTTAGTATAGAAGAGATGACTGCCAGCATCACAATGTTTAGTTGTAGATATTAATTTCTTTTCTGATATACCTCGTTCATAGAAAATACTTAACACTTTTAGAGCTCCGGAATGATAAGACTATTTTTAAAATGGTTTCCAGGCATTTTAAAAATAACATATTTAAAAATAACAATTTTCTGGGCTCTCCCTGGTGGCACAGGTGGTTAAAGCACAGCACTAAGAAGCTAAAACCACTTCAGCATGAGTTCAATCTCCACCCCAGTGGTGACCCACATGGTGTGGCAGACCTCTCCTGACCCACCCACCACTCCCCTCAGCAGTGTACTTCATCAGTTGGCCTGTTCTGCTCCCCACTCTGTCTCTGGTGAAGCCTCTCACTGCCCCCGCACCTCTGGCCTGTACCCCAGTTCTGTATGAATAAATAAATCTTTAACAAAATAACAATTTTCTGAAAATTAGTATCAAAATCATATCAGAAATTTACACTTATAACATATTTGAGGTTTTTTTGATCTTAGGCAATACAGTTTTGAATGAATTCATACATATGTTAGTGAAACACAGCCAGATGTTTGGAGACACAATGAATATTTTAAGAACATGTTGAAGGAAAATTTATATACACAGTAAAAGTATGCCTAAAAGGAAGAAGACTACTGAGGTTCTCTGCTGCCTGAAGGCAAAAGAAATGGATATATGTCCTTTAAAGTCCCTTGTAATCCTATAGTACTATAGTAAATTCTCCTAAGAAATGTAAATTTTGTGTATAAAAACATTTTAAAATTAGTTGGTAATGCAGGTGAAAATGTAGTAATAGCCCCTGTGAGCAACTATACGCCCTGTGTCCTGAATAATAGCATTTTTTGATGTTGTGTAAAATACTATGAAATCTTTCTGAGACATTGAATTTAACATGACAAAGTGTTGAGTTTCCTGGGTAAAGGCAAAATTCTATATCTTGTAATATAATGAAGACTACACTTCATTAAAGTGCAATTGTCAACTTAGGAAATGATATTGTTTTCCTATGTCAAAATAACACAAAGAAATAGAACAAAACATGAATAGAAGAGCATGTATAATTTAATAAGATATCTCTATTGTGACTTCTTTGGAATAAAAAGTTTGAAGTATGAAAGTGATAGATATGATCTATTCAACTTAATTTTTTCCAGTCTGCTCAGTCTTTCCCTATGCCCTCTTTGTCCTTAAGCCTCATGGCAAAAATGAAATAAACATAGCTGTCAAATGTCAAAGTCATAGTGAAGATTTATAAAATCTTAAGTGCTTCAAATTTCAAAATTGTAGTCTGACCAGCATATTCTTAAATACCACATAAATTCTTAAATATAGCATTCAATAACATATTTTCTAGTTTTCCTAATATTGAATCATACCATAATTAAGGAAAACAAGGGCAAATGCATATCTTCACACTTCTTGAAGAAGGTGCCATTTTCCCCTTAATTTTAATGTCTTGGAGAATTGTATAATTTGATTTTGAATGTTCTAGGATTTGAATATTTCTGAAGACTTATGGATTTTCCCCTAGAAATTATGCCCATAATGTCCACCTTCATTCACTAAGATGTCATGAATTATCACTGAAATCAGAGAATATTAATTAGATTTTTAAAAATTAAATTAGCTATAGTCATGCTACTGGTCTACATAAAGTAGTACATGAGGAATGATTCTAGTAAATTTATTGGCATATCATTAAAAAGATCTATAGAAGGAACCTTAAATCTTATCAGATTCAAGCCACTCATTTTTTAATGGCAAATGTCATGGGAAAGTTAACTAACATCACATAATCACTGTAAATTGGTGGCAGTAGGTCTGGTATTACAGTCAAAATAATTTTCAGTTTTCCATGTGCCTAGCACTTTTTTATGTGGTTTAATCTTTATAGTAATTGTAAAAAGTTTAGGGAGGCCATTAGTATTTCCAGTAGGAAAAGAAAAAAGAAACAAAGAATAAAGTCTAAGTGAATTGTAATACACTATCCAAAAAATGTTTGAGAGGGAGATAGAAAATCTTATTTAAAGTAGTAATGTCAGATGGCTTCCAAGATCTGAAAAGAAATGTGAACATCCATGTTAATGAAGCCAATAAATCACTCTGTTATTTCAATACAAAAATTTCCCTAAGAAATATGATAATGAAAAATTTCATATCAAATTTAAAGAGAGTATCTTTAAAAATGTCCACAGAACAAAAAGTTGGAACCTCCAAAGTATTTCCATTAGACTGTCAACATAGTTCTCAACAGGAAACTTACAGGGTATAGCTGGATGATATACTCACAATGCTGGGAAAAAAACAAATAAACAAACAAAAAAACCCATCAATCAAGAATACTCTATCCAGCAAAGTATTACCATTAAAAATGAAAGAGTAATAAAAGCTTTTCTAGAAAATCAAAATCTGAGACAGCCATTGCTACTACATGCAGTTTAAAGGAAGTGATAGTAAGAGTACTTCAAGCTGAAATGAAAGGATGATGCTTATTAGTAACATAAAAATATACAACACACCTTGACTTATGTAGCCAAATTGAGACTACTCTAATACTGTAATATGGTGGGCTGTTAACCACATAGTCATAGTATAAAAGTTAGTGCAAAAATAGTTAGTGGGCATTTAAAATACAAAGATTTAAAGTGAATGATCAAAACTGTAAAATATGAGGGAGAAGATTAAGTTAGTTGTAGAATGTGTTCAAAGCTAAGATGTTGTCAAGCCAAACAAAATGTTGTACACATGGGATAGGAAATAAATCAGAGAGTGAAACAAGTCGGAATGAGAGAACACAAACATTATATAATGTAACTTTATGTGTAGCATCTTAAAAAAAAATGTACCACTAGAAATCTAGAAGAAATGGGTGGTTGTCAAAGGTAGGTGTTGGGTCCTTTGCCTGGACAGACCTCCCCACCTCCCCCACAGAATCATATGCACACTGTTGTATGGAAACAAAGAATGAGCCATGGGTGCTGGAACAGAAAAACAGGAGGCAGGAAGTGATCCTGCCTTGGTTTGCTACCTTGTGTTTACGTGACTGTTCTTTGACCCCCATGTTATTGCCGCATGTTATTGACGCACTTGCTGAGCGCTTCCGCCTACCCCCAGCCCCAGGCTCCATGCTTCCGCCTACCCCCAGCCCCAGGCTCCATGAAGGAAGGAGAGAAGAATTAAGTGTGCCTTTGCTTGCTGACCATGAAGTGTGTGTTTTAATCCTGACGTCCTTCGCTCAGACCATCTCTGCTGTCGTGCTGGCGCGGCAGGTAGGGATGGGTAAAAGGGAAATAGATGAAGATACAAATTTACAAAAGCTACAAATTTCCAGTTGCAACATAAGTAAGTTCTGGAGATGTAATGTATAGCATGATGACTAGCTAGCTACACCATATTGCTTATTTGAAAGTTGCTAATATAATACTGGATCTCAGATATTACCATGCTAATTAAAATATTGAAGTGATAGTTTGAATAAACTTATTGAGGTCATGATTTACATGATATATATTCATATATCAAACCATTATTCAGACTACTACTAATACAATGTTAGTTATCAATTACAACTTACAAAACTGGGGGGGGAAGAATTATCAAATACAGTACAACATATATGAACCTAGAATCTAAAATTGCAAAAAAAAAATCACAAAAATGCAAGATATAATTTTTATAGCATTTTATTTATTAAAGATGTTGAAATTGTAAGCTAAATATGTAAATGAACACATACGCAGATGAGAAAACTCAATGTCCAGGTGACTAAATTGGAATAGATAATCAACCTTAAATAAATTAATGTATGGAGGAAGAGGAAATGTAGGCCCTATGCAATTGAGTGCTTAAGCCTTGTATTACTGTGATATCAAAACAAGAAAGACATGAGATATAGAAGCTAAACACTAATGGCTCTCAAAATAACAATGCAAAAATATTTAGCCAAATATTAGCAAGTTAAATATGCCCTATTAATTTATATTACATAGAGTACAATCAATGTACTGGTAATTATGTTTTTAATAATATAGCTACATCACACAATGACCAACTGGGATTTTCATCAATAATTTCATGTTTTGATATCTGCAAAACCAAACAATGTAATTTATCATATTAACAGACTAGGAGAAAACAATTTTCTGACAATTTCAATAGATGCAAAAGTATTTAAGTCTGACAAAATTCAATACCCATTAGCATAAAGAAATCTCTTTAACTTGGTAAAGGACATTTATGAGAAATCTACAACTCATGTTTTACTTAGTGGTAAAAACCTGAGAACTTACCAACTAAGGCTAGGAACACAGAAATTATATTTATTTAATATTGTATATGCTATCCTTAAAGGTAGGATTAAAAATCATACATAGCGGAGGGGAAGAATTAAAACTGCCTTTATTTTCTGACTACAAGGAATACATACATAGAAAATTCTATAGCATCTACAATAAAACTAGTAGAACAAAAAGTTTTATAATGTCACAATGTATAAGATCAGCATGAATTCAATAACATTGATATATGGCAATGAAAAATTAGAGAATAAATAGCATCTACCATGGCATCCAAAATACAAACTGATGTACAATACTTATATATTAAAAATAGATTACTTTAAAATAACAATCATTGGTGAGAGATATTAAAGAAGACCTTGACAAACAGAAAAAATGTACCTCCAATCTTTAAGGATTAATGCTAGTTCTTCTGATGTTTCTGTGTTAGAATCTGTGCTGTGATTGCTTTGTTGTCCACATTAAACGTAAGAAACTACATATTGCAATTTGTGTTCTAATTCAGAGATGTTAAAATATAAGACAAATGTAGAAATTTAATAGACATTACAAGACATTTAAAAGAGCAGTAGTTAATATTTATAGAGGTTTTTGAAGTTCCAAGAATTTCGGGGGCTTTAGCTGTATCACAGTTTCTCATTTAATCTTCTCAAGATACCTGTCTCTATTATTATTTTACAGATAATGAAACTGAGATCTGTGTTCACATAATTGGAATGGCCAACTTTGGGTATGTTATATGACATCTCAGCTAGAATATAAACCACCATGTTTTAGTCCTTCAACATCATAACCTAATTTTTCAGGAAGAAGAAATAATTATTTTCATATAATATTCCCCAAAGTATGCCCCCAGTATATAGAGTGTATGTAAATTTTTCAAAAGATCACAGCACTCCTAAGCTTAAAATAATTCAGTTTGTAGTTTTTAGCATAATTTAAGATTTTTCTATTCTTCAAATACATATAGTTCTCCAAATTAAAAAAAAAAATGATTGTTAGGAGGCTGTACACATTTATGTTTAGGCCTGGTTTATGTGTCATACTGATTATGACACACATAGAGTATAGTAAGTAATTCTTATTGAGTTTACTTGTGTAGAAATGGGAAATAAAAAGCAATAACAATAAACAGAGAATAATGACAGGCAGAAATGAATCATTAAAATATATGATTCTTATTCAGAGAGCTTTGGCTGTTTATAATTTGACCAGAGAAAATATATGCTATATTTTTAGTACCTATTATAGTTAAGGATTAGCATCTTCTAGAAACTACTATGAAAAATTCTTAAATCCTACTGCTAAAGCTTCAGATAGGAAAGGAGACAATATATATATTGAGGAAGATTTTTAGCAGAGATTGCAGCAGCAGGAGAATTTTTGTTCATTGTCATTTCATGAAACAGGGTATGGTAATAATTTCATAAATTAAAAAAAGTAAAAATTATTTGCATTTTATCACAAAATTTAATATAAAGAAAATAGACTTGGTCTTTAATATGCAGTACATAGCAAGGTACTTGTCATCCAAAGTTATTTATCCAAATGATAATTTGTCTCATAAAATAGACTGTTTTGAAAATTTGTAGTTGAGATATAAATATTTTTATGTTATTTCAAACAGTTAAATGATATAGAACATCTTCCTAACATGGATTCCAAGATGGGAGTATTTAGATCTGTTATATATATAAAAAATATATATTAAATATCACAAAAATACATTCAGGTAACTGTAAATTGAACATCTTTTTAAATTTTGGGACACATTATAAACAATGTGAAAATTATAATCTCTAGTGGGAAAAATGCATAGTTGTAGTTATTCCAACTAATCCACCATTAATGCTCATACACGCTAGCAGGAGCCAAGGCATTTGGCAGAACAAAGTATCCGCAGTCCAAAAAGTTATGGGCTTAGTCCTGAAGGTTAACTCTTCTGTCATTATTAGTGACAGCTTACTTACCATCTGATTGATTTCAGACCTAACTCAATTTTGTTCACACCCAGAGGCTACAGGTTTCTACTAATCTGCATGCTGATTATCAGCGCCTTCAATTCCAATAGGGCATTATTACTGCTTAACATGAATGACTCATTAACATGCTTTCTACCAGATCTGTGGCAATTTCCCTTTTGAACAGTTATTGTACAAATGCAACTAATTGAATAGGGATGTAGGTGAGAGAGAAGGAATCAAGAAGAGGGGAAGAGGGATAAGGAAAGAGATGAGATAGGCAATATTACTTGGGTAGATGAAGATCTATTACTTTATTACAATAGATTCCACATTGCATGGGAGAAAATATTTTAGTTCATCTGTAAATGTGTCCTCAATAGTAAAAGTTTTCCCTAATTCAAAGCTCAGAATGTTCCAGCTACCCAACTATTATTTTTTCACAGTTATTTATATATCATGCATGTATATACATATACATGAATGCATGTAATATAGATATGTGTGCAACATTGACTTACATTACTGATGGTAATTTGGAAGTATAGGATTCTACCTCTTAGGTATAGCTGCTATAGTGCACCCACCACCAAATAATCCATAGTCCATTATGCTCTGCTGTGGCTGATTTCATTTCTCCCCCACACTCTTCCCCTTCTGAATACTTCCATTCTATAATCAGCTTTCAAGAGTTAGTTTTTAAGCCTGTCTTTATCTCAATAGTAAATTGATTTTCCTATATTCATATATAAATGAGATCATCCAGTGTCTTTCTTCTTCTAACTTTTTCACTTAGCACTTGGATATTTGACTATGACAAAGCAATTATCTGTTCCTCATGTTAAGATATCTAGACTTTATCCTACAGGCAATGGAAAGCAATTGACAATATTACATAAATTAGATGATAACCTCAAATATGTGATTTTAAAAAGATCACGATCTATTTCAACATTGGATGATTAGAAAACAAAGTTACCTAGAGAGATAAGGAAGATAGCTGTCAATAATAATGAAACCAACAGCACTGATAGTTTATTTTTTTTAAAGATTTATTTATTTATGCATACAGAACTGGGATACAGGCTAGAGTTGCATGGGCAGTGAGAAGATTCAACAGAAACAGAGTGGGAAGCAGAACAGGCAGACTGACGAAGTACACTGCTGAGGGGAGCAGCGGGTGGGTCAGGAGAAGTCTGCTGTGCCATGTGGATCACCTCTGCTGATCGAACTCATGCTGAAGTGGCTTTAGCATCATAATGCTCTGCTTTAACCCACTGCACCACCAGGGAGGGCCCAGTTTATTATTATTTTAAGATGTACTTATGTATACAAGAACTGGGGTGCAGGTCAGTGGTGGAGAGGGTCATAGAATTCACCAGAAACAGAATGGGGAACAGAACAGACTAATCTAATGACATATACTGCTGAGGGGAGCAGTGGGCAAAATGGAAGAGGTCTGCTGCGCCATGTGGGTCAGCTCTCTAGCTAGAGATGGGCTCTTGTTGCAGTGATTGGCAATAGCATGAACCCCTGTGTCACCTGGGAAGTCCATCAACCCTTTATTGTGCATGCAAAGAAAGCAAAGAGACCAGTATAAGTGGTGGAGATAAATAGGGGGAAATAGCAAGAAATAATGTCAGCAATGCTACTTAGGAAAATATGGACCATTGTAAGTACCTTGGTCTTGGTTCTGACACAAAATGTGATTGGTGATTTTATTGTAGAAAGTTGTCAAGTTCTCACATACATTTGAAAATGATTAGCCTTCATGATATGTAGATAAAAGTAGTGGGGTTAGGAATAGGAAAAGAAAAGCCAATGAGGACAGCCTATTGTTCTTAAACCAGGAAGTCATTCTCTGGCATTATTTTCACTCTTCTCAGCGAGGACTCCTTGGAACAACACGATGCTTTCTACCTCACACAATATGGAGCCCAAGTTTCCCTTTTTCCTTCTGTAGGTATCTTGACATAAGTTAGAGGTGACCGAAGGGGTGTAATTTGAAATCACAACTATATTAGGAGCACAATGTATATGCCTAAGAAAAGCATATGTTGTTAAAGATATCGAGGACTTAGTGTGGGGCAATGAAGTATAGAAATATGTGGGTGTAGCAGTTTACTTTAGACATTTTCTTTTTACCCAAAATTTGGTGATTTTGAGTAAATATGCTATCAAAACTCAATTAGAGGATTCTATGTGAATAAAAGATTTCATTTCTCATAGGTAAATAAGGATGAGATTACCCATATAAATAAAAATAGCTGTATTTTGAATTTCGTAAGAAATCATTAACTTTTCAAAAAAAAGCATGGCATTTTACACTCCCACCATCAAGTTGTAATGTTTCTATTGTTCAATAATCTTGTTTGATGTCAATTTTTTAAAATTTTATTCTAGTTGTAGTATGTCATAATTATTTCAGTGCTTTTTTCCCCAATAACTAGAAATTTAGTGTTTTTTTTTTTATTTTTGGTGTGTGTGTGTGTGCTTATTGTCTACTCATCTAACAATTTTAGTGACCTCCTTCTATTCTTTGCCACTCTCTTGTTATTTAATTTGTACCTAGAAAAATAGTAAGAAAAACAGAAGATATATATCTGAGGATTGTTTCTCTAGCATTCTCCACATTTTATCGGTGAAAATATACAGCAAAGAGATAAGGGCACATCAGCCTATGAGAACATGTTCAGAAGATAGAAGACAGTGAGTAGGTAGAATTGTTTCAGAGGAGAGAAAATAACCAGCTCTGTCTAATCTCACCAATCTTTAGGTGAGTTGAATTTTAAGAATTGACTTTAGAAAAGCATTCAGTGAAGAGTGGTAACTTTCAATAGAAATAAACTTGTGGGATGGTGAAAACAGAGTTGACTAAGGTCTAATTCAAGCAGACACCCAGGACAAGGTATAATCAACACTTTTGAATATTTTTTCCTTTTATAAAATTGAACAAAATGTGTAAGATACAAGTTATAGGTGTTGGATCAAGGGATTTATTTTAAAAGTTTAAGTTGGAACATGTAGTGTGTGCTCTTGTATATAAATGGAGAAAACTAGTAACAGGTTTTAAAAAAGGAAATATTGCATAATTTCTCAAAAAATGCAAGAAATAAGTTCTGTGCATATGTAGAGGATGTGTTCTTAGGAATGAGAGGACTAGTTAATGCATTCAAATATGAGGGAAGGTAGAAAATATGGGTACAGATTTGTGCACATTAGGGGAATTATGTGTGGGAGCATGTGTTAATGTTGAAATATTTTCCCCCAGTAAAATAAGAATCCAAAAATTGAATCCAATTATGTCCTTCTCAATACCATTATTTCCATATCATTATGGATCCATGTGACAAGTCTCTTTTTGTTTTAATCTTTCTTGAAATCTTCAAATAACTGCATGTTTTAGTTTTAAATATTTTGAAGTTAAGAAAAGTGCCTATAATTTTTGTAATGTGGTTTAAATTTTAAAACATACCTGATGCTAGCTTGGGGATTACTTAGTCTAAAATGTGCTTATTTAAAAGCAAAATAACTTAATTTTCCCAGTCCCTCTTCATTCCACTGGTAGCTTTATCACATGGAACTAATCAAATTTCTCCTCTCGGGTCATATCATTGTTCCAGTTCTGACAAAAAAAAATTACAAGTTTTTATGAGTTGTAAGCAATAGAAAAATAATAGTGCCAATCTTCAATGCCATCATTCTGGACTAGTTTTGTCATTGTTCTGACATTGTAGTGTATAGACATAAATCACTGCCACAAAGATACATGCAAACCAAATCTGGAACTTCCAGACTTAGTAGCTTTCTATCTATTCCTTATACCACACCCCTTCAGTTGTCTGAAAAAGCAGTAGCTAAGACAGAAGTACTTCTTTGTACCTGGAATTAACTGGGCTAACACAACTTCTGTTTTATAAGATTTTGTCAGAAAGACAAAAGTGAGATTTTGAGAACATGATAACAGTACTAAAAAGACTGAGATAACTGTTGTGCAAATTACTGGATAATTGCTTGGAATGTTATTGTTACTTAAATATATTAAATGGAATGAATTTGATACAGAAGATTAATTAATACAGAACTCAAAATTCAAAACAAAATCTATAGATCTGACAACATCTTTCTTTACATTTACTCTATAAAGGACCTATTACCAAAATGAATTTCATGAACAATTTATAAATCTTGAGGTTTTTTGTTAAGAAAAGATACATTTCCTGGCTTGTTGGGATTTGCTTGATACTCTTTCCCCATCCTAGAAATCCTTAAGTCTAAATAACTTGTTAAAGAGTCTGGTAAGTCACTTATTGAAAAAAACCCCATTATTTGAAACCAACAACCTGACTTTGTTAAAAGAGTATTTCCCGTTTCTTTATTATTATTTTTTCAAAATATCAATATATATTTGTCTATCAGCAATCTACATCTCAAAGAATAGGAGTTCCTTGGCAAACATATTATAATTGCTGAACTAAAACGTATTGCTGGCCCTCCCTGGTGGCGCAGAGGGTTAAAGCACTGCACTAAGAAGCTAAGCCACTTCCTCATGAGTTCGATCCCCGCCTGCCCCGAGGAGATCCATATGGCGTGGCAGACTTCTCCTGACCCGCCCGCTGTTCCCCTCAGCAGTGTACTTCATCTATCTGTCTGTTCTGCACCCCACTCTGTCCCTGGTGAATCCTCTCACCCTCTGCATCTCTGGCCTATATCCCAGTTCTGTATGAGTAAATAAATGAATCTTTAAAAAAAAAAAAAGTATTGCTAGTATTGTATTTAAGATGAAGACTTCCTACCCCTCTAAAGTATCATGTGGAATTTAAATGACCTATACTGGCGCCTAATGGCTCTCTGTATCTCGTCCATTAAATATTAAATATTATTCAATCTGGGATATAATCATTACTTAATAAGACTAAAGATATCTAAACGAAAACTGCCTTAGGCTTTTAAATATCTTTTCTGATTTAAACCTTGAATTTTATTCACATTGACACTGAACCTGATAAACCCAAAAGAACAAAATTGAGGGAATAAAAAGAAATATTGACTCATGTCATGAGAAAAGTAATGCTCCAATCTATGTAAGTGTAATACAGACATAATAAAGGTTTTTTTTTATTTTCTTAATCTCAAAGTAGATTGTGAGGAGCAAGAAAAATCTTATAACATCTAAATTTCGGCTTTCAGATAAAATTCAATTTTAGAATTATTTTTTGCTAAATTAGATGAATGTATTCAATACATTTTTGAATTTTTGATTTTTTTTTTTTACTTCATTGTATAGATAAAAGATAGATTGTCAACCACTACTGAAGCTGTAGTAACAGTGGGAAAATCCAACTTTGCAACTGTGAGTCTTCTACAACAGTAGGTAGTGCCTTCAAACAGATGTCAGATCTCTGCTAGCAGTGAGAACTTCAAAGCTGAATAAATTCACAAAGAGTGAAATGTAGCATCAGCAAAGTCATTCAACTGCTAGGCATACTATATATTTACTCACAAAATAGAGATCAGGCAATACAGCACAAACCTTGAAAGGCTTCATTATTGCTTTTCATTTTGCTGATTGCTTATTAACTGACTCTTCAGCCACCTGGTTGTTCTAAATGAAAAATATCCACTTGTATTCTAAGTGATTATTGGCATAATGATTGAAAGAGGGAATCATTCCAAGAATACATTTAGTAGCCCTTGACCATGTGAGAAGCAACCAATAAGGAGTAATGCTTTCTGAATAGAGCCCATTGCATTTCATATATTGTAAATAACTGCAAATTGACAGATTGCAAACTAATACAATGCCTACAAGGACACTCTAATGAAGCATTTCTTATATTTAAGTCTCCTTCAGCACAAATTATGAAGATCAAGCTATGAGTGTTTGACACCTGTACCTCCCTTAGAATGATACTTAAAATAATTTCAATTATAAGAGAATACGTTTTTAACTAACCACCAGAAACAATGTTATTTTAACTTTAACATACTTAAACTTCAGTGAGCGGGTTTAAATTAAGACATTTAAAGATATCCTAGTGATTCTGGTAAGTTAATTTTAATGTTAAAATACTTTTCAAGCAAAAACTTTTTTGTAATGAAAAATATCCCTACATAATTTCTTGAATATCCTTATTCAGCAGCATTAGCATGCTCTTGCCATTTGGTTAAGCACCTTGG
This sequence comes from Condylura cristata, assembly GCF_000260355.1. Classification (NCBI taxonomy): domain Eukaryota; kingdom Metazoa; phylum Chordata; class Mammalia; order Eulipotyphla; family Talpidae; genus Condylura; species Condylura cristata. The sequence continues at coordinate 43,423,515 of NW_004567109.1, read as the reverse complement.
TTGTTGATAACAATTTGTGTCCATAGCTTGTTTTTGGTGGGAGAAAATACAGTCACAGATTGCTGGGGCACAGTCAAATCTATCTTAGCTCAATACTATTCCATGACATGCCAAAGATTTTTATATAGTGCAAGCAAGGAAAAGATCACACATCATGTAAGAATTCTGTAGTGTAGTTAAAATATCTATATGGCCTCTCTTTAATATATGTGACTTCCTTTAAGTGAAACAGGTACACATTTATTTGTAGGTTCTCAATTCTCTTTTCTAGGTCCATGCTCCATGATCGATGGTAATTGTTTAAAGCTAATTGTCTCATTATAGAAAATTATCTCAATGTATCATCTCAATTCTAACAGGTCCACTATGACTAGATACTGCTGATTACCTAAAAATACATAAATACATACTTAATATTGCCAAAATGGTAGTCTTTCCAATAGAGCACCTTCTGCCAGCAGAGGGAACATGTCAAGACATTGACCAAATTATCATTCTTATGTAACCTTTACATCTAATCATTAGACATCCTGCTTTCTGATGAGAAATCAGCCTTAAGGAAAAAAAAAAAAGAGGCTTAAAAGAAAACAAATAAGTTTTAGATTCTTCTTGTTGTATGTTTCTCTTTATGATAGAGACTTACAAATTTTCAAGAATTGCCACTAGAGTTCTAGTGTAAAATAAAACCTGTGTAAAAGAAATTGTAAAAGAAAAATATAAGGTGCATTTTAACTATATAGATTTCAGAGAGCACAGTGTTTATAATACTGATAGCATTCTAAAAGTATAGTAATTTTATAGGCTTGGAGATAAAAGACTATACGAGAATGTCAAACTACAGGTTTCAAAGTGTCATTGAAGTAAAATATGATGGATTATTCCTATCAGGACATTAGAATCTATATTGTTTCAGTGAATACATATTCTCAAAGTCCAACGATCAAACTTCTATATGTTTCTTCACTGTTCAAAGGTTTAGCTGAGAATAACAATTTTGTACAATCTGCCTTTAGATATAAGAAATTTAATAGTTATTCTTCAGTCAACTGACTATATAACTCCAAGGAAGATTATCTGGAAACCAGATATTAGATAAGTCTTCAAAGAGTTTTTGTTACAATTTCCAATGTTACAAATGACATTTTAGAGGAGGTTAGGTCATGTGGTATCCTACTTTCCTATAGATATTTCATTTCACACTAAAGATTGTGATTGTGATGCCCCCCAGCATTTATGATTTATTTTTTAAAATTTAGTACAAAACAAATTGTTGATTTTTCTTCCTTCTTTTCAGAAATCACTACTTTATAACTACAGTGGAAGAAAAATCAATAGCATATGGGTACTCTATACAAAATAATAGATTAAGAAGGTAAACCAAGGAACCAAATGACTGGGATATTTGTCAAAAGGAAAGAAGGGTTTCAAACACATAAATTTAAACACAAGGAATGTACATTCAATTGGTTTTCCTATGGAAATTTAACTGTCCTCTTTCTATCTTTAATTGCCTACATTGGTCATCCATTCATTCACTCATTTACTTATAAATTCTGTGAACATTTACTGGTAACCATAACATGGCAGAAACTGTTCTTTGTTTTGAGGATACATTATGAACCACAATGTCTGTGGTTTTGAACTAATTGAACTTGTAATGGAAGAATCATAGTCATTCTAAGAAAGAAGGCATTTAACACATCCTACATTCCCAGTTATATTATATGTGTATAATATATTGGTTTTATTATAGTTTCTTATTTCTAGAAAATACTCAAAGGCTGAGCATACTAGAACCAAAATCTGATTTTAAGTTACCAATGTTTAGGGCTTTTTGTTTTTTAATGCATATATTCCTATTATGAACAAAAATATGAATAGGGTATAAACTAAAATCTAGGCCGGAACAATGTAAGGAAGAACCCAGGAGAAATTTAGTCGATGGGGGTCCAAGGGTAAACAGAGACAGGGGTGTTTGATCTTGGCCCCAGAAACTCAAGAGGAGTGGCATTCATCTGTTCGCAGGACCAGCCAACTCTCCTCTGAAAAATGCAAATAAAACCAGTATAACAATGGTCTGGTTCCCTATAGACCCCCCCACTATAACTGGAGAGAGCTGAGAAGAACAGTTTTAAGAGCCCTGAGATGTGACAATGGTTAATAATATCCGCATTATGCTTTCAGTAGAGCATAGCTGTTAAGCATGGGGTTCAATTTATGGCTCTGGCACCAGCTGTGAGATGTTTGGTGAATTACTTAGCATTTCAGTTCTTCAGTTTCCAGAGAGCTGACATTTTTATAAGAAATCTTACCTTCATTATACATTTCTTCCCTCCTCCACAGCTCCTACATCTAATCCATCATTGAGACTTGTAAGTCCTTTTAACATTTCTAGCTCCAAAGCTACTGATAATATATCGAGAGATGAGTCACCTCAAGGTAGCTTGGAAGGATAGCAGAAGGGACAAAATTAAGATTGACCATTCTCAAAGATCAATGGGACTCTACACTAAACCTCTGAAAATAGTGTCTGCTTAAAATCTATTCAGGAAATTTTTCAAGTAAAGATGTAATTGCATTGATATTTGCATCATCGAGTTGCTGCATGAATTTTCAATGAAATTCCTACATAGTGCTTCATTTTCATATTCATGCATAAGGAAAAAGACATCATAATGTCATTTTGTATGTATCATGCACATTTTCCAGAATATTATGAAATAATTCTTCACCAATATGTGGTACCGATGTCTTATAAAATTACTTATAATTACATATAATTAAATTTAAAGGTTTAAAATGATAAAAACTGAGGGCTTCAGTGTATCTCATTTTTGTGGTGAGTACGATAATCCTTTATATTGTTTCAGAAGGTAGCTTAGATGGTTCCATATGAGTTATGTGTTCAGTGTTAGCCAAAGATTGTTTATTAAGTTAATTTCCATTCAATGGCTTTATACTAGAAAACATGTATTCCTCCATTCAATTTTTTAATCAGTGTCTTGAAGTATGGAAAAACTTGTTATTTTAGAAAGCAAAACAAGGATAAGAAGTTTACTTATTGGGGGTAGTATGTGATAAAATCTGCAATAGTTACAAGTAAGGATTTCCTACCTTAGATTTACTTTGTCTATAAAGCATGATTCCTTAAGAAAAACGAAACCCATTTTAAAATTGCAATTTTAGGTTTAAATTTCATGTAGGTAGATAGGTATATGAAATAGTTCTTTAGCCTCAGAGGGACTATTGATGGCCCAAAATTACCACCCGCAGTAATCCAAACAATTGGACAAATGAACAATATACATGAAACAGGTGTTTTCAAATATCAAAAAAACAAATGGAATAGGATTGTAATCCTTGAGATAAAACAAAGGAGGAGAGCTTCATAGTCTCCAACTTTCTGCCTATGGGCAATTTCTGGTCTACAATGAAGGGAAGAGAACAGGATCAAAGCCCATCAATCTCATTGTTTGAAGAGGCACAGATCAGACTTCTGAGAAATGAGACAGATGGATTTTGCAGGACAGAATATTCCAAGGCAGCATACAGAGACAGAGAGAGCGCTCCAGAAATCTGCTTAGGCTTTCCCTAGACTTGTTGGCTGAGCATCAGTCTGCATATGCACAGAATGAAACTTCACGAAACCAGGCAAAAATAACTCAACAGGGTTTAAAATAATCCAAGTTATCATTAGCCAAAGACAAGGAGGCTTTAGTTAAGCCAGTAGATTGTCAATCGAGACCACAGAAAATTTTGTTGAGATTCTTGGCTTTGTGTATTTTCTGATTCAAAAAAAACTTGGAAACTTTTAGTGATTTTTTTTCAATTTGGTTCTATTTTCTTCTCTTGGATTTCAAATGTGCATACATATAAACAACATACTATGTTCTCTTAGTTCACTGAATATGTGACTTTTCATTCCTTCTCTCATTCTTTGTCTCTGTTTTAAGTTGCATAATTTTTTTGAGGAAAATTCTATTTTAAAATAAAAGAAAATAAAAGCAAAATCACATAATGATGATGATCATCATAATAATATTATGGCAAATCAAATTAGCACTTTTCCAAGAAATGTAAAATGACAACTTATTTGCATGAATTTAAGTATTAATTAAAGATGAAGTGATATAACCATCATATTAGAAGCATAAAAAATTATTTGATATTTTTAACAAATATCTACCATTGAAATCTTAGTAGGCTAGGCAACAGTGGAGCATGCTCAACAAGGCTGGAATTCAGATAACCACTAACAAGCGGAGAGGGATAGGTTAGGCACGAATGGGAGGAGAAGAGATAGTAAGAAAATCTGGACAGATGGGGGAAAGGAGAGAGCAGAAAGGAGGGAAGCGGGTGGGAAAGAAGCAGATGGAAATAGTAAAAACTGCACCCACAGAGTTTCTTACTAAACTGGGTGGAGGCAGGGAGGCAGACTTGAGGGAGTGTTAGAAAAGGAAGGGTTAAAGAAATGTGGAATTCTATGCAAAACATTTATTGTTTTAAAAGACTTTATTGTTTACAGGAGCTATCGGTTTATAATACTGCTGTTAATCCCAACCAGTATACTTCATCTCAGACTTTGTAGTTTTTATCTATAAAAACTGAATTTGTTCTTTATTAACATCTTTTGATGTCTTTGCTAGCCATACTCAATCTTTCTTCCATTTTCTCAAATCTACTAAGTACATAATTATGATGGTTTTAATTTCTCTATTAATTCCCTCATTCATGTATTTCAGGATCAGTTTTGATAATTTTTATTACTCATTATGATTTTATTTTTCATCTTCTTACATGGAAGATAACTTTATATTAGATATCAAGCCTTATAAATTTTGCCTTGGGGAAACAACAAAAGACGTCGAATAGCCAAAACCCTCAGGTCTAAGAAAAATCAAAATGGAGGCATTACAATCCCAAACTTCAAGCTGTACTACAAAGCCATAATAATCAAAACTGCA
>NW_004567109.1:43401401-43417251 GCF_000260355.1 Condylura cristata | reverse complement strand
GAAAAAAATGTACAAAATGATGTAAAAATAAACTGTTATAAAATAAAAATAAATAAATAAATTTTACCTTGGTAGCTACTTGATAGTTTTGTTTTCTTATAAATATTCTTAACATTCCCCCCCCCAGTAGAATACTTAAATTCATTAGAAACAATTAACACTTTTTATGTATTGCTTTTGCATTTTCCATAGCAGTCTCTAGTCAATGGTTAATTTTTTTCTCACTACGGAGGCAAAACACTTCTAAGTCATTTATTTATTCAATGGACCATGAATTAAGTGGCTTTCTATTCTGGCTGTTGATATCAGGAACTATTCCATATGGTTCTGTATGAGCTCTAAGAATTGTATTCACAAAATTTTTCCAGGTTTTTTTTTTTTCCTAATTGAGGTAGTTTCCTCTTATGAACACACTTGTCAATGCTCATGCAACATCTTCGATCTCTCTTTCAAAACTCTCTTGGAAATTGTGCCATTTTATATTCCTATAAACAAGAGATAAGTTTAATTATTCCACATCCTCACCATTCAATTCTTTAACATTGTGAATATTTTCAATGTTAGATATTAAAATAGATATGAAGTGAGATTTCTTGTAGTTTTACTTAGAATTTTCCTGATGACTAATGATGTCTTGCATACTTCATATGACTATTGGCCATCTATATTTTTGTTTGTGAAATATTTAAATATTATGTCCCTTTTTAATTTTATGAGATTTTTGAGATAGCAAAAAAGATTAAGCATTATTATTTTATTATTATTATTTTATTAACTTTTTAACATGTATACAGGAAACTCTTTGTGTATTATCCTATGAATTCTATGAAATATGCACACTCTTGTACCTACCTCCACAATCAAGATCCAGAACAATTCTACTACATTAGCTTTTAGGCTCACTGTAACAAAATATCACAAACTTGGACACACAGACAACAGGAATTTATTAGCTTATAGTTCTTGAAGCTAGAAGTCTAAAATCAAAATGTCTGTAAGCTTAGTTCTTGCTAAGTGTCATGAAGGAAGGGGACTTTCTCGACTTGCAATGTGTTTGTATCACCTAAATCTGTTGATATTATGACTACAATGATCATGTGTTGCATGTAATGCATCCTTCAACAACAGGCATTAGAAAACTTTGAGAAAAAAGAAAGAGTTTTCTTATTTGTGAGACTTGGAATTTATATAGCATATCCTGGCACCCAGGCCAGAGTGAGGTTGTGGGAGGTGGGAAGGGAGAATAGGGACTTGCAGTACTTAAAAAAAAAAATCATTTATTTATCATTGCATAGAAGAACTGGGGTGTAAGTCAAAGGTGCTGGGGGAGGTTGGTGAGAGGATTCCTCAGAATAGGGAGCAGAACAGGCACATCTACTGAAATATACTTCTAAAGGGAGCAGCAGGTGAGACAGGAGAGGACTTTGAGCCATGTGGCTTAACTCCCTGGCCCAGATCCAGCTCATGCAGCTATAGAGGGCCCTGGTGGTAACTAACCCCTAGTGTTCATAATTAACCCTAGACCACCAGGGACCAGGGAGGGCCCATGTTCTTTCTTTTATTGGAAATGAGGGTAAAGTATTTTGCAGGCTTGTTCTTTGTTTACACATTTAATCATAAGAACAGAAATTTAAAGCATGGGAAGAGAAAGAAAAGAAGGTAAGAGGGGGAAACAAACATATTCAAATCACTCCTTACAATCATCTAAATATTCCAAGACCTGTGAAACTATTCTCAGGTATAGTGGTGGGTAGGTGGGAGGTGAGGTTTGACTCTTATCTTGTGGTATGGTTGGCTTTAGGCTTGAGTTATCCTGATTTAAAATCAATGCCCATTTGATCTGAATGTCTCTCCATCAAGCTTGGTTCACATACTTACATTACAAAAAAGAAAAGTCAGGCAGGAAGTTTATAATGCAAGATGATCATCTCTGTACATCTCTCTGTATTGTCTTCCCAATGTCTCTCTGCTTAAATTTCCATCTTTATAAGGACATCAGCTATCTCCTTATTTCAAGGTTATTTCTTATTCCTCTTGTTATTATTGGGTAGGGATGAGTTTAGATCTTAGTAGATCTTAGGTTTTTTTTTGTTATCTTTCTCAGTTTTATGTCTTTCTTGCTTGCTTGCAACTTGAATTGAATTTATAGATTACTTGAATGGGAACTTGTGTTAAGTTTGTTCCTTTTATCAGCTTTTCTTGTTTTAATTATCTACATTCTGTTATTCTACTCTAATGATGAATGTTATTTACTTGAGATTCTCCTGGCTTCCAGTCTAAAATAAGATATAACAAGGAAAATTGGACTCATCCTACAATGATAATGTTGACATCCTAGATATTTCTATTAAGAAGGAAGTCACATTATCTAGATTTGTTACAGACTTTAGGTAGTTGAATCCCTTCTACTACTTTTCAAGATTTTTTGACAGAAATAAACAAAAATCATTTAATTTTCATTCTCACCTGGTACATAATTGTATATGTGCCTTTATACATATCCTGAAAATAAACTTCACAAAACAAAACATATGCAGAATCACGTGTGAGAGAAATTGGTATATTCTAAAAATACTGATTATGTCATTCTAAATTGACTTCAAATCCACCTGAATTTCTGTTTGAATAATATTCATTTAGCTTCTCTACATTCCTGAGACTCCTTCATAGTTTTGTTTGTTTGTTTAAACCATTGTAAGGAAACTTCATGTGCATTGTAGTGTTAAGTAAAGAATACCTTTCAATTTCATTACTTCTTGAGTGATATGTGATCTGTAATATACAATTCTGGAGCCTAAAAATTTTGAAGCAACAATCCAACATACTGCTGCATATTTCTATGATGCAGTGGCCTATTAAAAAAGTCTTTGTCTAATTTAAAAAAAAATGATTCATATTATCTTATCTATTTTTGCTCTATGCTTACATATCAAAAGAATATTCACAATGTAAACTTGACATAAGACTAGAACAGACTTAATAAGTTTGAAAGACTTAAGAATTTTGAATATGTAGTAATATATTATGAAATCCACCTATGAATGTCATATATAAAATAATAAATACAAGAGAAATTCACATATGGAAAATATATTTGTAAAACAGTAAGTGATACCTGAACATGGACTAAACACAAAATTCAAATGAATTATGAATTAATACAGATACTTGCCATCATAAACGTATACAATATGTTCTGTGCACTTTGTAAGTGTTTCTAATGTAAGATAATTGTTAAATTAGAATTTTTTGTGTGGGTTGGTAAATATTTTTCTTTGGTGACTATCTATGTTATTTTCTGTGTTTTATATCCACTACTGAGCTGTATGTACTGCTTACCTCATAACAATGTCATCCAAAGAAAAATGAGATCAATGTTGTAAAAGTGCTCACAGAACATTAAAAGATATGTATTATGTAAATGGAGCATGTAATTACTGCTAGCATTGTTATACATTAGAAAGCAAAATATGGGGTATATAAGTGCTATATAAATGAATATCTCTAAAAAATGTTTTTCATGTTTCACTTAGGCAAACATTAAATAAATTTGCCAGTATATATTTTTGCTTTAATTATAAAATATGACAGCAACTTTGAATATTATTTGCCTTTTCTTCTCATATGTTTACATGCTCATGTTCCTCTTCTTTGTAATGGCTTTAATATGTGTTTGCATATTGACTTCCATTTACTAAGTGCTTTATAATCAGTCATTAGTCAATATTTATTGACATACACAATAATTTACTAATAAGTGTCAATAAACATTACTTGTAAAACTGTGGGACAAAGGGTCTTTTTTTAATTATAAAAGTAAAAACAGAGAAAATCAGTTATTTCAAATTGTGCATTAAGTGGCAGAACTGAAATTAGAATTGGTATTTCTAGCTTTCATCATTTGCACCAATGCTTAAACTTTTGGAATTCTGAAACCCTGCTGGGCAATTTTTTATGCCTTAGAAGCTCAGCTTTTGTGATGATATTGAGACACAGTCTGAGATGACAGATTTGAAATAAATTAAACATAAACATTGTGAATATGCTTTCTTCCCTGGAAACTAAATAAATGCTTCACGGAATTCCTATGTTCTTTGGAACATGATTTGAAAAATAATAGCATAAAGCATTGAACACAAACGTGTGTTATGGGTAATGGTTGAGTCCATTTAGAACAGAATTTTATTGTTATAGAAGGAAAAACAGAAGTCCAAAATATTAAAAAAAAATGTTTCTTAATATAACTATGCCACAGAGACTATCTATGATCATAGGCAACAGGAAGATGAATTTGTCAAAAGACAAAACAAAACAAAACAAAACCTATTTAAACAATAGTGGGCAAGTCTGGATTGAATGTCACTCCCACATTGATATGTAAAAGTCTAGTCTCCATCGTGAAAGTATTTGAAAATAAGGTCTTTTGGAGGGACTTAGATCTTGAGAAAGAAGCCCAAATGAATGGAATTAACAATCTTATAAGAAGAGACATAAGAAAAATTATTATATCTCTCTTGCTAAATAAGGATATAAAATCAAGGAAACTGTCTACAAACCAAGAAGTTGACTCTCATCAGAAATCAGCCACACTGGCACTTACAAAAAAAACAAAACAAAACAAAACAAAACCCCTCAGATTATAATCTCCAGAATTATGAGAAATATTTGCTGTTTCAATAATGAATTTTAGGATTTTTTTTTATAGCAACTTGTACCAACCTAAGACATCTTCAGAAAACAAATTAAGAATATGTGCATATATATATATATAATTTTGAATAAACTGTTATTAAATTAAAGCAATAAGTACTAAAGTTACATTTATCAACATTTACATTTATTTTTTCAAAAAGTTGAATATTGAAAGTCTTTTTTTTTTAAAGCAGTGGGAATATGTTTAGAATTATGGTGATGACTCTGATATTCATGTCCATAATACATTTAATTGGCACAGATTAGTAAAGACTCAGAGTGTTCCTTTAACATAAAATTTTCTATCAACTGACCATTTATTTTCAAACATAGATTATGTACTGGAATAATTTATAGAGCTATTACAAATAAGAACTTCTGATCCATTATTTAAGAAAACAACTAAGAGGTGTTTTTTTTTTAAACAAATATCTAAGTGATTTTGCTGAATTCAGAAAGCATAAAATAAAAAAGTTGTTACTGTTTTTTGTCAAAAAACAAAAACGTAAGCCAAGCCATTAATTTATAATACAAAGTTGACATATTTCAGTGGATCAAATGTAGTTGTGGGACCTTCCTGGTGGAACAGGGGTTAAAGTCTCAATACTATCAAACTGTCATCACTAGTCACTGCAGCATGGTTCAATCTCAGTCCTGAAAGGTAACCCACAAGGCATATTAGACTTCTCTTATCTCATTTGCTGCTTCCCTCAGGAGAAGTCAATAGCCTATTCTGCTCCCCATTCTGTTTCTGGTGTATCCTCTCAACCCCCACATCTTTGGCCTATACCCCAGTTCTCAAATGTATAAATAAATAAAATACATTTAAAAATGTAATTGTGTATATATGTGTGTATATGTCTATATGTGTGTGTACATTCACACACACATATATTCCTTCTATATTAGAATTTTATTTTTAAAAAATGAATTTTCTTAAAGAACTACCTACATTTCATTCTGTTCTTTGGTTTTTTGATATTTTATAATGAAGTAAATTAACTAAGGGATTTTGTTTAGGTGAAGAATTAGTGTATATCACAAAGTCACCAACAATTTATTTTTGGGGGAGAAGAAACTAAAACTGGTATCATGCAGTACTTAACGTCAATTTGGTCATCATTTTATGTGTCTATGTATATATACAAGTCTTCCAGTCCAAATTTTGATCAGATTTTTTTTATAGAGGATTTAGAATGGTATCCTTTTAAATTTGTGCTTCTGTTATATGCTATTTGCTTTATAATTTTAGGCTGGAATATTAATACTTAAATAACATGAATATAACCAACCTACCCACTAATAGGAAGGATGGCACTCTACCTTTATGCCAAATATCTTAGAAAAAAATTGATAAATATTCAAAAGTGTTGGTTGGGAGATTATTTTCAGTATTTTCCCTATCATCAATTTGATCTTGGCCAATGTAGGCCAAACCGACAAGTGATTACTAATATGGTGTATTGTCTTGTAAAAACTAAAGTTGAAATATGACTGTTAAAATTTCAGATATATGATCATCTTAGAGTATAAGATGGTATAAAATTATCATCTCTTAGAATATAATGCACTTTCTTGAAATACATGAAAGCAAAAAGGGAATATTATTTAATGTTAAAAAATTAAGGATGGATCATATCTTATGTAATGAACAGAATTTAGTACAGTTAGTAGCATAAGATATTGCACTAACTAAGGTCAAGCGGAAAATGGATAATCTATGTTTTGTTAATAAAGCATTCAAAAGGATATCGGACAAAGTCATAGTCATCTAGAGCCCCAAATGTAAAGTAGCTCCATTTTACATGAAGCTTCCTTGATCTATTTCCAAAGAGCATAAATAGTTGGAAAAGTTTATATGGAAATTCACTAGGGCTAATTTGGGCTTATCAAAAAAAAAAGTGTATTGTAAAACATAGGAGTACTGAAATTCCATTCCAGAATTTAGTTGTGGTTATTTTACTTATTTTTCTTTATTTTGAGGAAAGAAAAAATATAAATTAAGACAGGGCCAAAAAAGAGAAAGAGAGAAATGGTGACAGGACTGAAAATATGCAGGAAAAGATTAAAAGTAATACAATATGTTAGGAAACATTATTACTAAATGTACGGAATTATTGAATATGTAACTTGACCCATATATTCAATAAATTACTTTACATACAAAATAATACAAATATATCCATGATAATCTGTTTTCACTATTGTTTTTTATATATACTTCCTGTTGAAGTAAAATATTCTTTTGGACTACACTGTATGCCTTGAGTGTCTCGTGTCTAACTTGATGGAATTTTATTAATTCAGCACCTAGTCAAGAAATAAAATTACCAGTAGTCTAGAAGCTCCATTAGATTCCCTTCCCAGTCATCAGCTCCCTATCATGAAGGAAAAGCAATGTGCTGACTTTTTGTGTTAGTTTTATATTTCTCTGTAACTACATACCATAAAGTTTTGGTGATAAACAATACATATTTCTCTCACAATATAGAATGGGGGTCAGAATTTTGGCTATACTTATCTGGACCTACTGTTCAGAGTTGCATCAAGCTTTAGTCAAATTGTTAGCTGTGATTTTTGTGCTCAAGGTTGTATTTTATGTTGTAGGACTTGAATCATTGTTTTCTGACTGACTGCTCTAATTCTCAGAGCTTGGAGGCCTTTCCCACACCCCTAAACCAGACCTCTTCCATAGGCAGTTCACAAAACTATGGCTTGCTTTTTTCAGCAATCAGCTTTACAAAGGTCTAAAATCTGTTTTACAGAGCTAATCTGATTAGGTCTGTCTACTTGGGTATAGTCTTCACCATATCAGAGATTTCAATTATGCCTGCACCATTTCCATTTAATGTAACTTAGTCACAAATTAGTTGTCTTATTCACAAGCCATGCTCATAATCAAATGAGGGGATTATATAGTACATATATAGCAGTGGGAGTGAACTGTGGACCATCTTAGAATTTTGCCTATCACATTCCTTGTTGTAGACATTAGGTCTTCCATTTTTATATTAATGGAACCATATGATATATCCTCTTTTATGTCCAGATCCCTTTTCATTAGTCTTTGTATGAAATTATTCTGTGCAGTGATATGTAACAATGATTTCCTCATTTTCATTTTGTATATTCATTATTTCCATTATACACCCCCCCCAAATTTATTCATGTATTGTATGGTATTAAACATACAAGTTCCTACCAACCATTAATGTATCTTTTAATGAACATGTGTATATTTTGCTGATGGGCTGTATACCTAAGAGCTATCTTTAACTTTAATGAAAACAATGATTTTTCCAAAAGTTACAGAAAAATTGCTGGGGGACCGGCGACTTTCTGTATGTCCTTGTTATAAAATTGCAGTTAAATCACTTGTACACTGTTTTTTTCTTAGTGATTTATAGGGTGCTTTTTTTAAAAATCCAATTTTTAATAGATATATGGATTACAAATATCATTTACTATTGTGTGATGTTCCTTTTTTATTCTCTTAATAGTATACTTTCAGGTGAACATATATCATTATCTTAGTGTTTCCTGGTTTTTTTCCTTTATTATCATCTTCACTTTTTGTGTCAAAGAAATTGTTTTTCTAATGTAACTTACCATTTTACATTACACAATTTTATATTACAAATAAAAGGGATTTGGACACAAAAGAGGATATATTACATGGTTTCATTAATATAAAAATAGGAAGACCTAATGTCTACAATAAGGAATGTGATAGGCAAAATTCAAAGATGGTCCACAGTTCACTCCCACTGCTTTATATATTCAGTTCTTCACACTCTCATCATTATTGATATTGTCAGTATCTTAAATTTGAGATATTCTAAAATGTGTTCAGTAATATCTCATTTTTGTATAAATATGCATTTTTGGAATTACTAATAGCATTTAGCATCTTCTCAGAGCTTGTTCAACGTTGATATGACTTAATGGTAATGGTGAAGTTTTAATTCAAATGCTTTTCACAATTTTAATTAAATTGTTTATTGAATTTTGTGTTTTTTATTGTAAATAACAGGTTTCTACAACAATGTAAGTTTTGAAAATGTTTTAGTCCAGTGTGTGGTTTATCGTTTATATTCTCTTAATATCTTTCAAAAAACAGATGCTTTCAACTTTGATAAAGCAAAATGTATCTATTTATACCTTTGTAGACAATGTTTTTCCTATTATATACAAAATATCTTGACCAATCAAAGGTCACTTATATTTTCTTCTAGGAAATTTAGTTTTAGAATTTGCTATTATGCATATGAGACAGCTTTCTTATTTTATACAGTACAATATATAGATCAAACTTCAGAAAAATAGATAAATGGATTGTTAGGTAGATAAATTGATAGGGAGAGAGAGGGAGGGAAGGAGAAAGAGACCACTGATTCACAAAAACTGGTTGAAAAAACTGCTTTTACTCTGGTGTGACTTTTGCAACTTGACAAGATAGTTTTCTTAAAAGAAAGGCAATTAGATGTCAGGTTTGATTTCCTTTTTAAAACTTAGTTTGCCCTCAAATGTCTAATTTTTTTCTTTCCAGCCAAATGTGCTGATGAATTTTCTGCTCCCTATTAACATTTCTCTGCTTAGACAAGGTGTAGATTCTGTAGATTGAGTCTACAGAACCTGAAAATGACCAGAGAGACATTACTTCACCATTTTACCTTTACTTTTTTTCTCAACATTCAAAATATTGTATCCCTCATCTTTGTAGCTTTCAAATGTGACACTTGAAGCAGATAATTTTTTTAAATTATCTAGATTTCCTATAAGTTCTCAGTGAAATTATCGGGTTACCACTAACACCTCCATTGTGCTTCAAAAGAAATTTCATTATTTTGAAAAATAATTCCTGAGAGGGACATTTGACAACTATCTATTTCAATTTTAAATCTTACTCAATTTGACAACTCCTTTTGAAAAATAACTTAATCTTAAAATATATTAGAGAAGGCCCTCCCTGGTGGCACAGCAGGGTAAAGCACAGACCTAAGAAGCTTAAGTCACTTCCTCATGAGTTCAATCCCCGCCTGCTCTGGAGGAGATCCACATGGCATGGCAGACCTATATAAATTTTTATATTTATATATATATATATGAGAAAATTTAATTTTTAGAAAAACATTTAAAAATGGTTGAAAGGGGGGTTTTACCTCTGAAATAATAGAATACAACATATTATGGACATTCTTAATGAAGCACAGATAACTTATAAAATTTATTTGAAAGATAGTCATTTAATATCTTTGGAAATTACCTGAAGACCATACAACTAAAAAAGAAATATTGGTTCGGCCCTCCCTGGTGGCGCAGCGGGTTAAAGCACTGCACTGAGAATCTAAAAGCCGCTTCCGCATGAGTTCGATTCCCGCCTGCCCCGGAGGTGACCACATGGTGTGGCAGACCTCTCCTGGCCCGCCCGCTGCTCCCCTCAGCAGTGTACTTCGTTGATCTGCCTGTTCTGCTCCCCACTCTGTCTCTGGTGAAGCCTCTCACCACCCCTGCTCCTCTGGCCTGTACCCCAGTTCTGTATGTATAAATAAATAAATCTTTAAAAAAAAAAAAAAGAAATATTGGTTCAAGAAGTATTCTAAGCCTTGCCAAGAACTGAGAGAATATGTGGCACTTGAGCTCACAAATTTAATTCCTTAACCTTCGTCTCAATATGGCAGAATCTGCACTCCATGCAGGTGTGGCCAAAAATCCCAGTAAAGTATTCAGAATTAACCTGAGTGAACCCTAGTGACAGGCTTGTACTATTTCTCATGTTGCTGGGTTACCTTTCAGGGCAGTTGATATTCAGGCAAATGTAGGCAAGCAGTCTGAAACCCCTCCTCCTTAGCTATAAAAGATACGGTAGGATTCCTATTCCAACTTTGGGAGACTGAGAAAACTAGGAGTGTTTCAACTCACTGGTCCATTGGAGAACCCACCATGGGTTATCCAGAGATGACCACTTTGCACTTCACCCCATTTATAAATCAGAAGGGTAAACAAAAGAGAAATGGGGTGATGTTCCTATCCTCAACCCCAATTCTAAACTTCTTTCTTAGAGAGAAAAAAATAAATCATTCTAACAGAAAGCAACCAGGATAAGATAACTTATTTTCTTTTGAGCTGGTGCTGGGGATGATCAAACCTAATGATATTTTGAAAACAATGAAGATTTTGATGACAACCATTGAAGAGAAACTGGGAAATTTCTTCAGAACAATGCACTAACTAACACAGCAGCTATCTTAGAGGAAAAAAAAGGCACAGACACAGCTAAGAAGAGATTACCTAGGGTCAGAACATCCTCAGGTAGACCTCAATAACTACCCAGGCAGAATATGCAATGCTGATTGGATTGGTTTGTAGAACTATTTATGCCCCAGGGCACTATGGAAAACAATAGAACAATAGAGCAATTACCCAGAAATTAGTGAAGTCTAACAGATGGATATGATACCAACAGAGACAAACAAATGAACATGGAGAAGAGAGAAAGAAGGAGTCAGTCACAGGGAACAGAGAAATGCTGCTAACATCACTGCTATTTCTGAGTAATTATGCATATGCCCACATCTCTGTGAGGAACAACACTGGTGGCTTCACATTGTGTTGGTAACAGATCACTGAAAAATTCCCAGCCAAGTTGCTATTAAGAGGACAAGTACAACAGAATCCAGGAGAAAGGGATCATGTTCCATAGGTGATACTGTATATTATCTAAAATGCTTAGTTTTCCACTATTAATTATGAGACTTGCAGAGAAAAGTAAAGTGTAATCCATATTAGAGGGGTGGGAGAAATAAATGCCAACAGAAAATGCCTGTAAGAGGATGCAGATGTTGAACTTAATAGATACTTTAATGTGTCTTAAAAAATGTTTTCAAGGAATTGAAAACTTTTTTTTTATAAAAATAAATGAATGTATGAGAATAAAAAGTGATAAAAATAGAAGAAGAATCTTTCCATTTAAGGCCTGAGATAATGAGGAGTACACTAAAGTCCTCCCTGTTGGCACAGTTGTTAAGTCTTTGTACTGTGAAGCTATTGGCAGCCACCAGAGCAATAGTTAGATCCCCAGTCAGGAGGCTGACACATATAGGGTGCAGCAGACCTCTTTGTCTCACCTGCTGCAACCCTAAATGGTGTGTTTCTGTGGGTCCACATGTTCTCTCCTTGTTCTGTCTCTGGTGAATCTTCTAATCCCCTGCAACTCTGGTCTATACCATAGCTCTTTTGTGCATAAATATTTTTTTTTCTTAAAGAGAAGAATATACTAAATGTAAAGTAAGTAGAAAAATAAAAAAATAAAAATTTTCAGAGAAAAATATATAAGAAGTAGGATAATTGATGAACAAAATTGTTACCACTTTTTAGTAGAATGAATAAGAGAGAGGAATCTTTGTAACACTGGGTTATGGATAGCCTGCACTGATAGCATGTCAAAACCACAAATTAAAGAAAATTATCAATAAATTGTACTTCATATATTCTAAAATGTTTGATGTCAAAGGATACCACCAAGAAATTAAAAAGACAGTACAAAGAGATTATTTGCAAATCAAACAAGACATCTCTAGGATATATTAAAAACAAATAAAATCAGTAAAAAAGATAAATAAATCAATTGAAAATGGTCAAAATAATTGAATAAACATTTTGCTAAATAAAATATATAAATGGCAAATAAACATAAAATTCTTCTCAATATCACTAGCCATTAGCGAAATCCAATTCAATGCCACAATCAGATGCCATTTCTCACATATTAGATTTTCTACATTCACAATGGTCAATAATAACAAGATTTTTCAAGGGTATGGAGAAATTCCAACCCTTACATATGTCTAGTTAGTATGTAAAATGATGTAATTACTTTAAAAATAGTCTAGAAAGTCCTCAGAAAGTAAAAATAAAATTAATAGGTAACTTAGCTATTCCACACCAAGGTATACACCTAAGAGAAATGACACCACAACTACACAAAACAAGGTCCTAGCAGCATTGTGCCAAAAGTAGAAAAAGATATTTCAATCAACTGACAAATTGACTTTAAAAATGTAATACATCTGTGTAAGGAAATATGATTCAGTCATAAAAACATAGCAATGTACTGATACATGTCACATCATGAATAAGCCTTGAAAACAGTATAACTGAAATATATCAAATATATCACATATTTTATTACTCCATTTATGTGAAATATCAGAAATAAACAGATCAACAGAGAGAGTAGATTAGTGATTGTCTAGGACTGGGGAAATTAGGGAGAAATGGCAAGCGACTAAATACCAATTTCTTTGTAGGGTGGTTTTAATGTTCTAAAATTGAATGTAGTGATGGTTGCACAATTCTGCAAATATATTTAAAAAAAACTAAATTGTACACTTTAAATGTAGTAGTTATATGTGAACTATATCTTAAAATAAACTTGTTATATAAAAAACAAGGCATTCAAATCTGTGATTACACATAAATATAAATACATATATAATGTATTATATAAATAACTTTAAGTCAGTAATATCATATGTAACACTGTATGCAAATATACCCATTATACTCATTATTTAGCCATTCTTACCACCCTCACTCAACTTAGAAATGTATAATTTATTTAATTCTCTAGGAAATCATCACATATTATTCTTTTCACTTCACAGGTAAAGAAACTGACATTTCTTTTGTAAAAGATTTCTGTTGTAGAGCACAGTAATAACATACAAAGGCCTTTGAAGCAAAAAAGCCTATTGGAAAATATCAAATCCACTGTTCCAGTCAGCAGTGTATTTCAGTTAATCTGCCTAATCTGCTCCCCACTCTATCTTTGGGGAATTCTCTCACCCCCTGTACCTCCAGTCTACACCCCAGCTCTTGTGTACATAAATAAAATAAATCTTAAATAATAAATGAGAGGGGAAGGAAGAAGAGAAACTTGTGAGTGGGGGAAGGAGGAAAGAATGGAAGGGAAGGGACAGAGAAAGAGAAAAGAGAAAAGAGATGAAAAGTTTTCTCTTTCTCATCATTCACTAGTTCTGCTTTCAGTCCTTGAGGTCCAGGTAGTCTCTAGCTCTTGTTCCAGGTGCTGCTTCAATGTCTTGCCCATAAACTTCTCTTAAGTTGGTCTGAATCTGAAGCAGCTGCTGTTACTTCTAAAGAAAAACCACACTGAAATAATCCCAAAGTTGGCTTGGGTCCTCTGCCTACTTTATCAAAACATTTCTTAGACTTTTGTCTGCACCTATTGGGTAAATCTAAGTGAACACACAACTCTGGTCCTCTGTTCTGTGGGTTCCAGTCCCTTGTCTCTTACAATCTGGCAGATATTTCCTCTATGGACCTCCAACCTGCATCTCAAATAAACAAACAAACAAAGAACAGAATTTCAGCCTTCATTCTTAAATTTGAGAGCATATCAGAATTTCTTGGTGGACTTTCTGAAGCAGAGATTGCTGAGACCAGCCCAGACTGACTAAGTGGATCTGCTTCTCTAACTAGTTTCCAGGTGATGATGATGCTTCCCACCCATGAACCACACTTTAAAGACCATTGCCCTGTTTCCTACAGTGGTGTCACCATTTACCACTCATTCATGTTTATTATCTTTCTCTCCCTGACACCTTTAACTAGCAGGTTCCAAGATTTAGACCTTTTGACGTCTCTACTACTTTCTTATTCTTTTTATAATGCTGACCTCCTCCACTATATCTGGAGGGCTGAAAAATTCTTGTACTCAGTTTCCCTTCTCTGGTATGATTTCAATTTGATGCACTTGGCACATCTCCCTGAGACACAGTTGTTCTCAGTGCAGTCTTCTCCTCACTGCCTCTGGCCCTTAGGAATAAAGCTGCTATCAATATTTAAATAATAATAAAATAGGAGCCTCCTTAATGGCACAAAGGGTTAAGTCTTAGCACTGAGAAACTACTGGCAGCCACTGTGGCATGAGTTTAATCCTCATCCAGGGAGCTAAGCCCCATTGAGAAGCATGCTGTTCCCCTCAGAAGTGAATTTCAATCTATCTGCCTGTTCTGATCCCTACTCTGTCTCTGGTGAATCCTCTCATGTCCCTATCCCCACACCTCTAGCCTATAGTTCTTGTATGCATAAAAAATAAATACATATTAAAAATATATAAAGTATTGACTAAAATTTTATTGGCCTGAAAAAACAATGGATCAATTAAATAAAAGAAAATAGTAAAAGTCAACTAAACATGGGGTGGGGTGAAGATTTTATGTATATTTGATTTATCACTGTGGATGGGAACCCATTCCCTTTCTAGGTTAGTAGAAAGGGAACTTGAGGAAATCTTAAAAAGTCAATTTTTAGTCTCAGTTTACTAATTAGATACCCTTAGGCATGGAATTTAATATCCCTTTGTCATAATTTAATCAAAAATTTTTTATTCTTATAAATTGTTCCTAAATATCCTGCTATTCACCTTTAAAATACTTTAACTGATGTGTTTGTAATTTCTGATATGGGCTAAATGGCATTACAAAAAAAAATATAATTTGAAATTCTAAACCCAGTGCCTCAGAACATGACCTATTTAGAAATAGGGTCACTGCAGATGTAATCAGTTAAGATTAGATCATACAGGAATAGGATGAGCTCTTAATCTATTTTGACTCATGTTCTTATTGCAAGAGGAAAAGATACAGAGACACACAGAAAAGAACAGAATACCACAATGGAGACAGCGGTTGAGGTAACCCCAAGTCCCCGCCTCAAGTCTAAGAAGGCAAAACACTAGAGACTGGAGACTAGGAGATAAAGAGAGATTCTCCCCTACGTAATGTGGCGGGATCATTGCCCTGCCAATGCTTGATTTTGGATTTCAAGCCTCCAGAACTCTGAGATAATATATTTCTGTTATTCTCAGTCACTTAATTGTGATATTTCATCATGGCAACCATATGTAACTAACACATTCCCCAACCTCTTTTGCCTAAATAAAGTCCTTATAAATACTACCTTACATTATTACATGCTTATAGTACTTAGCATCCATTAAGAGTATTATATAGAGGACTTCCGGAAGATGGCGGCAGAGTAAAGACGCCGAGATCACCGCGTCCAAGCCTGCATAGGAATTGAGGACTGAAAACGGACTATAGATAGACTCACTTACTACAAGTTTTAACCCAAA
>NW_004567109.1:43307549-43398516 GCF_000260355.1 Condylura cristata | reverse complement strand
CTAATATAAGGGTCTCCTTGGTGGTGCAGGGGTTAAACTATCTCCAGCCACTATAGCCATGTATTGATCTCAAGGAACTGACCCACATGGCACAGCAGACCTCTCATGTTTCTCACCTGCTGCATTTCCCTCAACTGTGTATTTCAGTAGATCTGCCTGTTTTGTTCTCCATTTTGTCTCTGGTGAATCCCCCGCTCTGGCCTTGTATGCATAAATAATAAAATAAATTAAAAAAAAAACTAATGTAAACAAACAAAACTCTTGGAAGAATGATTCAATATTTAGCTCTATTATCTGATTGTCAGTGAATAAATTGACATTAAGAAATTTATCTTGGAGCAGTTCTAACCTTTGGCTATGTAATTAATCACTAGATATGTTAACTTGTAATCAAACATATAGTGCTTAGAAAGGTTTATGTTTTATATCTTTCCTTAAAAAAAGATAGCATACAGTCAAAGAGTTAAGTCCCATCTTCTCTAATTTGAAGGGATTTTTGGTCTTCTTTTCCTTACAGGTCCTTTTTTGTGAGTGCCAATAAAGATAAATTGATGGAGTTTTCTACAGAGGATAAATAGTTTCCATAAGAAAAGAAAGCCAATTACTTGAAAAATGTTTTCTTTTGCTTTTTGTTTTCTTCAATCATATAAAATCCAATATTAGGGCACTGCCTCTTGGCCCAAGGGATTAAATGATGGTACTGTGAAGCTATCCACAGCCACTGCAACACAAGTTCAATCTCCAGTTAGGGAGATAACACACAAGGCACAGCAGACCCCTCCTGTCTTGCCTGCTGCTCCCCTCAGTTATTCTGCCTGTTAAGCTCCCTACTCTGTCTCTGGAGAATCCTCTCACCTCACACTCTGGTCTACACCCCAGCTCTTTATATACATAAATAAATAAAATCTTTTAAAAAATTCAGGATTATTTTTGATGTCATTTTAATTTTGTTTTTCTGCACTTTTTTTTTGTAATTTGTGAAAAGAATTTACAATAGTTACAATAAAAAGATTCCAACTATATGATTATAACACATATCTAGCAAACTAGTTAGGGTATTCCGTAAGTTTAGAATTATAGAACAAAAATTGAAGTTAAATGAGATACCTAAAGGGAAGGCAATAGGAAGTTTGATTATAACTTAGTCATTACTTAGTGCATTTTCTGACTGAATTAATTAGTAATACATAGTATTCTTTTACTCATAATGTACTAAAATGAAAGATCCTTTTCAAGAAAAATTAAGTGGTAGTTTTACCTTAGTCTCCACTTCCAATTTTTCTTTTTTTACAGTCTCAGTACATATTTTGATGAGAGTTTTCTGTATGTAAGTACTGAATCAAATATGGCACATTGTAACTATTTGGTGACTCATTTCAGACAAAATTTATTTAGGGAAAAAAGTAATTCTTTATAAGTTGTATTATAAGTCATTTTAACTTATCAGAGCACCTTCTCAATTTTGTTGAGTATGAATATAGGTAATCCCATTATACAAGTATGTTTTATTATGTATCTTATGAATAACATCACTGTTATTCATATCCTTTTTTTCCATCTTGAGAGTTTATCCTGCAGTTTCTATTGATAAAATTAGAACTAGAACATGACTTACCAGGATACTATCTCAAAAATGCTTTGTGAAGAACTAAAAATCAAATTTAATAATCTAATAATATTAATGACTTTTCAGTGAATTGTTCAGACAACATGGTAATAATATTTAAATGAGTCATTTACTGCTGAAACAAACCACACTTTGGAATGCAAAACCATATTGTTGAAGAAATTTGCATGAAATTAATAACTGCATATCTGAGAGTCAAACTCATTAAAGAGAACCCAAGCTGAGAATCCCTAACTCTTGAGTATTTCTTTATTAAGTCTGCTCATTCAGATAATGGGAAACCATCTCAAAAAAAAAAAAAAAAAGTGTATAATTCAGAGGGGGGTGAGTGAGATGGACTTGTTTGAAAATATAAATGCTCACATATTTACATAAAAGTATACTATATAATGTATATTATTTAAGTTTGTATAAAATTAAGAGTATATTTTGAGACTTTTGCTCCTTTTTTTAAAAAAAAATATTGCAGTAACTGCTTTCAACAATGTATGATTCAGGTGTATGTTATCATACCACATCTACCAGAAAGGCTCTACCTTACTCCATTGTGTTTGCTGCCCTCCCAAACCTTTTCTGACAGCCTCAATTCTACAGCCAGATTTTTTGGGTTTGTTATTACTTTGGTTCTGTCTGAAACCTAATTTGTTTCTATATATTCCACATATAAATGACACCATCCTTTGTGATTTTCATTATTTCATGTAGCATAAACATTTTCAGTTACATCCAGATTGTCACAAATGGCAGGAGTTTATTTTTGAATTACAGAATATTAGTCTGTGTGTGTCATCTTAATCCATTCATTGTTGGTCTTATGTTTTTGGTCTTTATGTTTCCAAAATTTAGCTATTGTAAATAGTCCTGCATTGAATAAAGGAGTATATATACCCCTTCAAACTAATGGAGATTTTTTTTTTCTATTTTAATGAGACAACTTTGGTTTGTAACATTAATTTGATTGAGAAATCTAATTTTAATTTATGTGCTATGAGTGTAGTCTAGATTCATTCTTTTGCAAGTAGTTGTAGGCTGTAGGTTTTTACAACACAATTTATTGAAGAAACTTTCCTTTCCCTAATGCTTGTATTCTTTGTTGTACAATAGATTAAATATTCTTCTTAAGAGTGGGTTTATTTTCAGGCTCTTCCTTGTATTCCAGTATTCTGTATATCTATTTTTATTCCAATAACATACTGCTTTGATAACTGTAGCTTTGTAGTACATTTAGAAGTCTGGGAGTACTAAACCAGCCTTCACTTTTTGTTTGTTTGTTTGTTTCCCAGTCAGTATTGCTTTGGCTATTAGGGTCTTTTGGGATTCTATATAAATTTCAGTAATATTGTTCTATTTCTCTTCTTTGAAGAGTGCATTAAACTTTGATAGTGATTCCTTTGTGTCTTCTATTTGTTTTAACAATGTCTTTTATTTTTCATTGTACAGGCACTTCACTTATTTTTAAATATTTCTAGGTATTTAAAATTTTTCCTATGTATTTAATATTTTATATGAGATAGTAAGTGGGGTTACTTTCTCTACTGGTTTGTTGCCTACATATAGGTATGCAATTGATTAATGTACTTTTATTATTTTTTACTGTACTTTTTATCATTTATAATAGGTGTTTAGTGGGATCTCTAGTGTTTCCTATGGATACTATCATGTCATGTAAATGATGACAGTTTACTTCTTCTTTCCCAATTTGACATATTTTATATCTTTCTGTGGCCTAATTGCTTCCAACACCATGCTGAATAGTAATGGTGGAAGTGGACATCCTGATCTTAGAGAAAAACCTTTCAGTTTCTCCTCATTCAGTATGTTAGCTGTGGGTTAAATAACTCTCATATTAACAAAGACACATGCAAAGCATAACTTATCAGTCCTCACATATATCAATATAGAAATATATCTTAATTTACTTAGTCACCCACTAGAATAAAGAATTAAATTTATTATTTCCATTCCATTATAAATAATGTTTTAGTGAATGTCTTTAGGTAGGCACATTATTATTGTTATTACAATGAATATATATTATCCAATTGTCATTAATGAAGATTGTTTAATTTGGTAAGAGGATGTCTGATTTTTCAACATTATAAAATATAGAATATTCAAATCTTATTACTTCTCTTGCATTTTTTTGATATAAGAATACAATTGTTTTGGCCCTCCCTGGTGGTGCAGCGGGTTAAAGCACAGCACTGAGAATCTAAAGCTGCTTCCACATGAGTTCGATTCCCGCCTGTCCCAGAGGTGACCACATGGCGTGGCAGACCTCTCCTGACACGCCCGCTGCTCCCCTCAGCAGTGTACTTCCTCAATCTGCCTGTTCTGCTCCCCACTCTGTCTCTGGTGAAGCCTCTCACCGCCCATGAGCCTCTGGCCTGTACCCCAGTACCATATGCACAAATAAATAAATTTTAAAAAAATTATTTTAAAATCAATATATCACCAATTATCTTACAAAATGTGGCTGCATTTTAGTAGTTAGTTTTTTTTTATTGATTACCATAAGCAATAATGCATGCCATTGAGCTGTTATGCAACATAAATAAGTCATCTTTTGTAAAGCATGAAGTACAGTGCCTTGTATAGCATAAGAACTAGATTGTTCAAATAATACTGGGTTCATTTAAAGATGAATAGGTTATTTAAATATTGAGTCTTTTTTTTTTTTTTTAAAGATTTATTTATTTGTACATACAGAACTGGGGTACAGGCCAGAGGCTCAGGGGCGGTGAGAGGCTTCACCAGAGACAGAGCGGGGAGCAGAACAGGCAGATCTACGAAGTACACTGCTGAGGGGAGCAGCGAGCGGGTCAGGAGAGGTCTGCCACGCCATGTGGTCTCCTCCGGGGCAGGTGGGAATCGAACTCATGCGGAAGTGGCTTTAGCTTCTCAGTGCAGTGCTTTAACCCGCTGTGCCACCAGGGAGGGCCAAAATATTGAGTCTTTTAAGCCAAAGATTTAGCAAGAGAAAGCTGTATTTTGTTTGAGTCTTATCTTTTTTTTTTTTTTTTTCCTCTGGAATTATTTAGTTTTTTCCTAGATATTTGAGGTTTTAAATGCTTAGAAAAAGAAATACTTCATATTTCATTTTCTAATCACTTTTTCTAAGGATTTAGAGCTACAATTTTTATGATTAACATATATAACTTGCCCTATTAAAATTGATTAATCTAATGGCAAGCAGAATGATTTGCTGAATTTTCAATTTGTACAGTCATAAAGGTTGCAATTATAGCTTTTTCTTTTTGATAATTATTGTATTTCGACTGCAGATCTTACGACTAATTCAAATTTTCATTTTTTAAAATTAATTTAGTTTTATTTTAGAATTACTGTTTAGTTTGTCATGTTATTCTGTATTAGTGATCTTTATTCCAGCATTAAAAAAATATCTTTCAATCATCTTATGCTCTTATTATTGTTTTGGATAAATTAATTTTCTCTCCTATAAATAAGATATATCTTTTACTATAACTTTAAAGATTTAGTATTTTAAGAACACATGTGCTTAGTTACCTTTGAAATTTAACCCATTTGCCCTTTATATAGTCTTCTAAAATTCTGTGGCATGACATTCTTCATACACTTTGGACATTTTTTTTTTCTTTTTAATTGTAACTACTTTCCAATCTCTCTTTTTTGCTACACGTGTTCCTGCCTTTTCTATACTTTAGTCTTCTGGAAGTTCATTTGGAATTATTGCTGATATTATTCACAGGTCACCAAATTTCCTACCATTCTTACCTATTCAGGTATTAAATCTAGCTATTGTATTTAAGTTTAGTTGTGATATTTTTTTATTTTAAAATTTTAAAGTTTTCAGTTTTGAAAAAATTTTAAAACACTTTTCTTGTATACTTGAAATACAAGTATTTGAAACTTTGTGTCTAATAACTCCATTATTTATGTTAACAAAATTTTATTTCAAAATGTTGAATATTTTATAATAGTTTTTGCTTACTTTGTTGCTTACATATGCCTATATTTTTTTGATAAATTGACATTTTATATTAAAAATGACAAAATTATATGAGGTTCTGCATGATGTTAATATTCTTCCATAATTTATCTTGGTTTTGGCTTGTACCTAAAATGGAAATGAGATGTTCAAAGATGTGAGTTATGGTTTGTGAAGGCTCATTATAATTCAAATTCTGGAGTGCTTAGTAGGAATCTTCTTTTATATGACACAAAATCCAGTGTTTCTCTCTATCCATCAAAACCTTTATCTATTTCTTATTCTCTTAATCTTTGCACATAAAAATAAAACATGCCTTGGAGGTGAAAAGATGGCAAGTTAATTTAAGGTTTCTGTTCATTATGGAGTTTATAACTACAACTACTTGGGAAGTTCCCAATAATTTTTTACAAATACTATTTACATTTTACCTACATTTTCTGTGTTTTTCTCAGGTAGGCAGTTGTATTTTAATAAGTAGTTCACCCACTGCAAGTTGTGTATAAAAATATTTTTTTGTTATGCATCTCACCCTTCTTCAGAATTTTTACAATATTAAAAATTACACTAGCTTTACAGTTTTAAGTCACACACAGTCACATTTATGCACATAACAATTTATATTTTCTATTTTTTAACATTTCAAGAGAGAATACTGAGAAATCATCAATGTCTCAAACATCAGATTAAATTAATGTCTATTTGATGATACTATTTCCTCAAATTAAAACAATGTTTAAAATGTGATTTTTTTAATAATTGCACCCAATTCCAAAATCAAAATTAACCTACAATAAAAACATATATATTCTGGCCCTCCCTGGTGGCGCAGCGGATTAAAACACTGCACTAAGAAGCTTAAGCCACTTCTGCATTAGTTCGATCCCTGCCTGCCCCGGAGGAGATCCACATGGCCTGGCAGACCTCTCCTGACCTGCCCGCTGTTCCCCTCAGCAGTGTACTTCATCGATCTGTCTGTTCTGCACCCCACTCTGTCCCTGGTGAATCCTCTCACCCTCCGCATCTCTAGCCTGTACCCCAGTTCTGTATGAATAAATAAATAAATCTTAAAAAAATGTCTTTTCTATACTTTTTATTTATGAGTATTAAAGCAAAAGCATAGAGTATATAGAATAAACTGTGTGTACATCAGTGTGTGTTTCAATTCCAAGTTCTTAGATTTAATAAACTTGATTATTTTACTTAATGCTTTTCAACAATCATTCCTATTGGTACTCATATAATTATTCCAAAGATTTAAAAAGTTTGATTGCTTTATTTAAAATATGCCACAATTAGTTGTGCTAGTCTTATTTAAAACATAGCTCAAGATAAATTTTCTCAGATTTTCAGTATTACTATGTATTACACAAAATTTGTTATAGTCTCTTATGTACATATAGGAGTCATATAGGAAATCAGTTTGCAATTACTTTGGTCTCAAGACCCATTTATATTCTTAAGAATTAATAAGCATCCAAAGATATGCTTATGCAATTCAATCTATAACTATCTAATGTATTGGAATTTAACACAGAATTTTATATCAATTTGTTTCAAAATAATTAGTTCATATTAAAGTAAATGCCTTATATAGAAATTATCATTTCCCTAAACAAAATTATGAGGAAATGACAGTCTTTCATATTTTTGTAGCAAGTTACAAATACTTTAATTGTATTATACAATGCAAAAAATCTCTACAAAGGGATATTATTTATTTGTTCATTTTCAGCATATGAGAATTTCCACAATCCATTAACATTGATAATATTTTAATTTGCTAAGCCTATAGATATATAATGAAATCTCTTTGTTCTAATTTGCATTACTCTGATTATAAGGCAATTGGAATATTTTTTCATATGTTAATTATAGTTTCTGTTTCTCAATAATGCTTATTCAAATATACTTTCAAAAAGTTAATGGTTTATAGAATTTCTTTAAGGATTTTTTAAAATAATTTTTGTCAGTGGTAAATATATAAGATATCCTTTCCAACTGTTAAACTTTGGATGTAATATATTTGCCAAATAATTTGAAAATGTGATCTATTTGTCAAGTGAAAATTTGAGTATTTAAAAATATTGTTGCATCTTTTAACATTTGGGGTATTTTTCACATATTATATATCCAGACATTCTTATTACTGACATCTTATATCAAGATGGTGTATATTGGGTCCTCCCTGATGGCGCAATGGGTTAGGGCACAGCACTGCAAGCTGGCCACAGTTGCTTCAGTGCAAGTTTGATCCCTGCCCCTGAGGTGACCCACATGGCGAGGCAGACCTCTCCTGACCCACCAGCTGCTCCCCTCAGCAGTGTACTTTATCAATCTGCCTGTTCTGCTCCCTACTCTGTCTCTGGTGTAGCCTCTCACTGCCCCTGCACCTCTGGCTTGTACCCCAGTTCTGTGGGAATAAATAAATCTTAAAAAAAAAAAGATGGTGTATATTAAGATGGTCATCATTGATGAATTACTATTGATATATTAACTAAAATCTTTTCTTTATTCAGATTTCTTTTTTGTCCTTTTTAAGACCCTAAGCAGGATACCAAATTCCATTTCAAGTCTTCTTACATAGGATCATCTAATCAGTGACAGTTTCTCAGCTATTCCTTGGTTTATTTTAGAACTGATCATTTTGCAGAGCACAGATCAGACATTGTACAGAACTTCCCATGGCCCTCCCTGGTGGTGCAATGGGTTAGGACGCAGCATTGCAAGCTAGCTGCAGCTGCTTCAGTGTTAGTTGGATCAGACCTGGGATCCGCTTGCTGCTCCCCT
The DNA here is from genome assembly GCF_000260355.1 of Condylura cristata. NCBI lineage: Eukaryota > Metazoa > Chordata > Mammalia > Eulipotyphla > Talpidae > Condylura > Condylura cristata. The sequence continues at coordinate 43,390,129 of NW_004567109.1, read as the reverse complement.
CAGCAGTAGACTTCCTTGATCTGCCTGTTCTGTTCAATCTCCACTTTATCCTTGGTGAATCCTCTCTTACTGCCCCCGCACCTCTAGTCTGTACCCCCGTTCTGTGTGCATAAATAAATAAATCTTAGGAAAAAAAAAAAGAACTTCCCTCATATAGGATTTGTCTTATGTTGATGATTAAACTTGAGTAACAAGCTTTTTAGAGGAAAACCAAATAGGTAAAGTGTTATTCTCATCTCACAGTTATAGACTCTGACCTAAAAATGTGGTTTTGGGGCTCCCTCTAGGAGAAAGAACTCACCAGAGCATTTCATATAAATCAAGTAAGTTTTATTAAAAGCTTATTTAAGGATAGGATTCTTGGCTGACTCCCAGAGGGAAGTCTGAGACCAGCCTTTAAGCAATCTTTGAAGTCTTATCTCCTTTGAGGCTCTTTGCAGTAGTTACATGGTCATTGGGATGCCTGTAAACCTATGGAATGTCCCTTATGCTTGCACAGAAAGCATGAGTGGGGTTAATTTTAGATTGACAGGGCAAGCTATGAAACTAACTGCATCATACAAGACCAAATAAGTACAATGTGTTAAGAACAAAGTGGATGTAAACAGGGTAATTATAAGAATGTAGTCTCTCCAGCATCTATTGTGTTTTGGGTCCAAGAACCATCTGGTGGTCAGGTGACTGGTATGGCTCACTCCTGCCCTCATTGTTCCACAACCCTCATCTCAACATCATATTGAGGATATCTGCTATCAATATGATTTACCACTAATGTGAAATTTGATTATCTGGCTAAGGTAGGGTTCATTAAATTTCTCCACTATCATTATTTCTTCCTCCCTCATCCATACTATGCTCTTGGGAAAAAAGTCAAAAACTACACTTTACAGTGTAGTGAGTAGGCATTTCATCCCATCTGCTTGGGGACCAGGTATCTAAATAAATTATTTGGAATTCTTCTGCATGGGAAATTTGCCTCTCCTCTGATTATATTTCAATCACTTATATAAGTTACAATGCATTGATATTTACTTCATATTTATATTTATAATTAATTGCAACTTTCTTATATGTTAGATGTTTCCACATGGACTACTGGAAATATTTCAGTTAGTTCCTATATCTCTTTGGCATATCATTGTAGGTCTGTTTTTATTTAATTTTAATTTAATTTTATTTAATTTTATTTTATTTTATTTTACATATCCTTCTTTTATAGCATTACAGAAAGTTCCAGTATTATATCATCTATTTTCTTTTTCCGATCCTGGAATCAGTTAACTCTTCAAAGTGCTTGCTTTCCTTTTATTGGAGAATGCTTTGAGGTTCAAGATATGGGTATTAACTGTGCTTATTTTACTAAGGTTTTCTTGTTTTCAAGCACTTTCTTCTAAGGAAGGAGGAAATACATTTATGCATACTAATCAGCATAGTCACACATATCTATAAATATCCTTATCTACTTACATTAAGCTAATATTGAGTTCATATTGATGTCAACTCTAATCCATTGCACATAGATCATTCAAGACTTCTTCCTTTGCTTATGTGTAACCTCTCACACAAAAGTCAGAAACATGGTTTCTGCTACATGTCCTTTTAAAATACTTAATTCTAGTACACCGTATTGTTAAATCACAACTGTATTCCATGCGTCCAAGAAAATAACTTTTTCAACTAGAGTACAGTGTTTATATAGCATCTTTTTTCCTCTTTATTTTTTAAATTTGTAGTCATTTCTAATGTCACTTATATCAGTGTCCCCCTTCATTTGTTTTGATTATTTCACATATTTCTAAAAGGCCATATTCTTTTGTTACATTAGAAATGCTGCCTTTTTTTTTTTAAAGATTTATTTTTATGTATTTATGTGTACAAGAACTGGGGTACAGGGCTGAGGTGTGGGGATAGGAGAGTAGGAGGGTGCAGGGAGAAGATTCACCAGAGACAGAGTGAGGAGCAGAACAGGTAGATCTCCTGCAATACACTGCTGTGGGGAGCAGTAGATGAAAGAGGAGAGGTCTGTTGCATCTTGCGGATTACCTCCCTGGCCACCTCCCTAGCCAGGAAACAAACTCATGTTGCATGGTGATAGCTCAATAGGTTGAGAACCCTGTACTACCAGCAATGTTCCATTCTAATATACTTTGAAAACCTAAATTGTTTTTTCTTTACTTTGCATAAATTAAGACATATTCTTGATATTGTAAAAATGTGTTTTGATAGTTGAATAGTGCTATGTCTCCACTATCATGTCATATACAATATTCACCTTTAAAAATTACTGTTTCAGGCCCTCTCTGGTGGCACAGCGGGTTAAAGCACAGCACTAAGAAGCTAAAGCCATGTCTGCTGCATTAGTTCGATTCCCGCCTGCTCTGGAGATGACCACATAGTGTGGCAGACCTCTCCTGACCTGCCCGTTGCTCCCCTCAGCAGTGTACGTGGTCGATCTGCCTGTTCTGCTCCCCAATCTGTCTCTGGTGAAGCCTCTCGCCACCCCTGAGCCTCTGGCCTGTACCCCAGTTCCATATGCACAAATAAATAAATGTTTAAAAAAAAGAAAAAAAAATTATTGTTTCATCAATACAACAGTCTTTCTACCACAACTAACAGAACCACTTACTTATTTCCTGTATCTATAGTTTTTTTCCACTTCCATATATCTTCTAAATAAATTCATGTATTATGCAACTTTCTCAAACTATCTTTCGTAAATAACAATATACATTTATGATCCAGGAATATTTAGTCATGACTCTTACCTTTTCATATCAGAATATTATTCTATTATGTTAGAAATGACACAGTGTCAGTTATTCATGAACATCATTAAAAGAGCAATTAAATTGTTTCCAGGTTTTATTGATTACAAATAAAACTGCTGTAAATATTTACATGCTGTTTTTTTTTTTGTGTGTGTGGACCTGTTTATGCACAAATTACCTAAATACTTAGGAGTGCAATTGTTTTATTTCAATACATTATGTTTAGTTTAGACCAACTGACATCCTGTCCTAGAGAGGTGTTGTACAGTTTTGCATTCCCACAACTTTTGAATGAATATTCTTTTTTTTTTTTCGCCCCTATGCTAAAAGCCTGAGTACTAGACTATTCCATAGGGTTATGTGCTATATTCCACTTATCAGAAGTTCCTGTAAAAGACTTGGGATGCACAAGGCAGGGCGGAGCCCCCACACTGCTACCGTGGCAGTGACGAATGCGCAGCTCCAGTGACGAATGTGAGGTATTTCAGACTCTGGCAATCACACTAGAGGCTCAGCCGACTGATCATTGCTAATTTCCTCTGGCTGCTATGAGTTCCTGCTTCTGAGATCTAGATATAAGTCAGAGAGCCAGCATGGCTTTCCCTGGTGTTTGTTTCTTCAGCCTCTTTCAATCATTTAGTACAAATTCCATGCATGAAAACTCCTTTATGCTTAAAACATCCAGAAAGATATTTCTGTTTTCCTGATCCCACTAGAAAATGCCTGGCTGAAAACGTTATTGGCTGACTGGGAACTTCTAACTTTGTCTTATGTCTGTATTATTCGAATGTCTGTTGAAATAGACCAGGTAAATGAGTAGTCTTTGAGTCCAATTTCTGCCTCAACAACCCAATACTGTTTCTAAAAGTAGGGACATAAAGAACAGGTCTCCTGCCCCAAAATATACCCCCATGCTTTCTACCAGTTTGAAGCCTCTGAATCCCTGACTTCCTCTTTTAAAAACATAAATACCTATACTGGGAAACTAATGTTTTGTCAATTACTTTTTTTTTTAATTAAAAAGTTTATTTTTACATCATTTTGCACATTTTTTTTTCATCTCAGTTGTAATCCCCACGGGTTTCCCATCACCAAATCACCCCTGTGCCACCACCATAGTCCCGTGCATTTCCCTCCCTTCCCCCCCCCCCTTTTGATCCCATTCCCCACTCCACCCCCACAGTATGTCTCTGGTCTATGGTTGTTCATTATTTTTGTTATTTTCTCGCCTGGTCCATTATACTCCTGCTATGAGTGAAACCATCCGGTATTTTTCTTTCTCTTTCTGGCTTATCTCACTAAGCATGATCTTTTCCAGCTCCATCCAAGTTGCTGCAAAAGACATGTGTTTCTCTTTTTTGGTTGCTGAGTAATATTCCATTGTATATATGTACCACATCTTTCTAATCCAGTCATGAATGAATATTCTTTTGCTCTATATACTTGCTAATTTTAATGTCAGGTTTTATTTTTTTATCGTAGTTTAGTCATTGTAATTATTGCTTAGTAGCATATCTTTTTAGTGCAAGTTTATATCTTCTTAATTAATAATGCTATTGACTGTCTTTTCATATGTTGCCACCTGATGTATTAAGTGATCTATTAGTGTTTTTTTTTAAAGTTGAGACTTTTGTTCTCAATAAATTTTAAGTGTTATTTGTACATTTTGGATCAAAGTACTTTATTATATATGTGCTTGCTCCCAGTCTGTTGCTCAACTTTTGATTGCAATAATGGTATAATTTTACTAAAGTTCAATTATCTTTTTTTATTGTTATTATTAATTGTATGTCTGAAGGTTCCTCATAAAATCCAAAACCACATACATTTTATTCTAGAGGTTTGATTGTTTCACATTTATATTTTGGTCAATGAGAAATTTGCAGTTTATTTTGTGTAAGATGCAAGGTATGTCTTGGATTTTTGCATAGGTTATAAATTTTTGTCCAGAACTTTTATTACTTCTTGTCTTTGTAAAAAATCATTTGGTTATATTATTTTTTAGTCCTTTTACTATTTCAATTTTTTTTTCTATGCTTCCATGGTATATTGATTACTGTGGCTTTGTAGAAATCTTGAAACTGGGTAGTATGAATCTTCCAACTTAATTTTCCTTGAGTATTATATGGGATATGAAAGAATTTTTATCTTTTTATATAATTTCAAAATCAATTTTTTAATATCTACACTATAACATGCTTAGATTTTAATAATTGATGAATTTGAAAATATAACATTATAACTATAACCAATATCTGTATTCTTATATATTAAATATCTACTTATTTAGAATATTTAGAATAACTATATTGAATATCCATATTCTTATTTGTGAAATATCTACTTACTCAGAATATGTAGATTGTTAAATATTTTAGTTATATTTTCTTTAGTTTCTTTCACCAAATTTTGTAGCTTTCTGTACACAGAATTTTCCCATATTTTCTTTAGATTTTAACTAAGAATTCAAATTTGTTAGTGTTGAATCTTTCCTATAAAAATACATTTCTGAATCTATAGATATTTTTACCTTTTATCCCCTTATATTGAAGTTGCAGATAACAGAAATCCTTCAAATATTTAAGTAGGAAACCATTTATTTGCTAATAGTGGGGAGGGTTGGAGGAACATTGTTTAGGCAAGAGTTCCAGGAATGATTGTTTGGACAGAAGCATGTAATTGACCAGTGGGTGAAGTTATACTCTTGTCATAATGAGAAACTTGGAACAAATGAAGTCAATATTGCAGTTACTGGCTTAGGATCACCGCCTATTAGCCATTTATCTGGATCAGAAGGTGCTACCAGAAATGTTGGCTTCAGAAGAATGACTCACTAGATTCGCTGCAATTCACAGATAAGAAATTTATTTCTAGAGTCAGTGGCTCTAGTATCAAACTGGGTCTAAAAAATGCAAAAGCAAAATAAAATAAATAAATAAATACTTTGCATATTGTCAAATTTCCAATGTAACTTGGTTCCAAATTCAAGCCCAAGTTTAGATAAATACACTTGACTGGAACAATAAATCATTTTTGGAACTTAAGCTGCCAAAGAATGTTAAAAATGTGCTTTACAGATTTTTTGTTGATATTATATAACAATGCATATTTAGAAGGAAGTTAAAAAGTGGTGGTTGACAGCTTATTTTTCTGCCATGCTGTCAAACTTCTATAGTTATTTCAATAGACATCTTTACTTTCTTAGATTTCTTTTGATATTTTTTACTATTTTATTACTATACTAAAATTAAAATATCAAGCAGATTATAATCTATTATCTATTTTATAATTTAATATTTATATAATAATACAAATTACTGTTTCTGTTGGAATTTAAATCAACACTTATGTAGAAAACATTTCACTACAAATAATGTAATTTTTTATAGTATTTTTGCATTTCTGTGTAGTCTTCTTTTACAGTGTTTTGTGGTGAAAGGCAATTAAAACTCCATATTATATGAGGTATAACAGCAGCTAAAATTGTTAGGAACTCAAGTGACTACTGCAAGCAGATCCTTACAAGACCATACTGGCACTCTTATCTGGTCCTTCCAACTTCCAGAGTTATAAGAAGTAAACTTCTAGTTTTTATAAGATACCCAGTCTGCTTATTTTGTCATCATGTACTAAATGAACTAAGACAGCAAGTTAATGCTTTTAATCATTATAATATATTTGGGCTCTTAAAAATTTCATTTCATGTCTTTTATATACATAATTTTCCTTGATTTTTTTTAAATGGCGTGAGTTTTGTTTCTTTTTTCTTTCTTCTTCTTGTTGTTTTTTTTACATATCACCCCATACTTGTTTAGAAGTGAAATAATTGATATTTACTTTCAGTGTATACTCATCAAATTTTACCTTGCTTTTCACGGGGTATCGTTTTACCAAGATTGATGGATGCTTATTCCTTTCCTTTCCCCATTTTCAAGAGGGGAATCTTACAACACTTTTATTTTCCCATCACCCTCCCCTACTATATCTTCTACACTATTCTAAGCATCAGTGCTAAAAGTTTTTAACTGACCAGGTAAGTTACTTCTTTAACAGTTTCTGAAGACTTGCCAAATTCTTTTAAGCTTGTAAATATTTTTTTCAATTTAATTAATAATTAAAAAATTAATAATTTAATTTTCAATATAAAAACCATCTCAGATTTTTTTACTATCAGTTTTGCCAAGCTGTGAGCTCACGAGTTGGTTTCTACTATTTATCTGTCTGTCCTTTATATGTGCACAAGACAAACACAGACCATAACACTTTAATACTCAATCATACTGTTTTCTCTCACTGTATTTTCTAATGATTTGCCTGATAAAAATCAAATTACTTGCTATCCTTTTCAATCATCATTTATTTTTCTGCCATATTCACTGTTTCTTCCCCAAATCTTTTCCCCCTGTCTATATGTATAATCAAAAGCTATTTATAATAGCATAAATGTTAGTTCACAAAACGGTTTTGCCTTTGAGGCAGAAATGAAAATAAAACAAAATAAACTTAAACATATTCACTGTAACTTCTCCTATTTAGACCAAATTAAAAAATAAGGAAAAGGGAAAATATTACAAGTTCCCATTGTATGTGTTATTATGATGATGTTTAGCACTGATTTAAATATCTGACTCTGAACTCCAGTCAGTTTGAAACTAAAACATTAATCTGGATGCTTCCAGCCAAATTAGCTCAACTCCAGTGATTTATCAGTCATTTCAATTTAATATTTAGTTCAAGGAGCTGGTCCACTTGCCCTATGTATTGGGATTAGGGCTAGATTTGGAGAAAGTTTAACACCATTGCAGAGGGATGCAACTGGTCTGTGTTTGTGCTGATAAAAATATATCTCTATTTTTTTGGCACAGAACATCTGAAGTGATTGCTCCAGCATGGCTTTGCAGCATTTTCTGTTGATTCAATTCCATCCTGATGTTTGCTAGCGCTAATCCCTTGACATCCTGTTGCATCTCCTATTTGATGCCTGCTTGCGATTCCCTGAATATCAGCTTGTACGAGGTGACTTTATGTCATCCTCGAGAAACATTTCTTGCCCCCATGTTGCTCCACTTTGAGGCCAGCAGAGTTTACTCTTTAGGTATGTTGTCTGTCTCTCGCTGATGTACATAGGGACTTCACACCCCTCCCACTTCCTTAAATTTTGCCTCTCTGAGATTCTGGAGTATTTTTATAATTTTAAAAAATCCTCTTTAACCATCTTTTGCTCATCCACTGTTGAGCTGTATCTTTAACTGATTTCTTTACTCTGAGGACATCTGTGTGGCTACCTTCCTTCTGAATCTCAGACAAGGAACAAACCACAGATACTTTTACTCCCAATTCTTCTAACTGAACTTGGAAAATTCAGCTTGCCACATTTCCCCTCTCTCCCTTTGACACACGTTTACATATCCTCCTTGACCTGAGGGTTTGTGATAGAAATGGCCTATCTTTACATATTTCCTATGCTCTCTTATTTCTAGGTTGAATAGCTTTCTGAATTCTGTGGTAAAGGAAAAGACATAGAGACTGTTTAGACATTACTGTATTTTCTCTCCATGCCATACCTGAAATCTTGTATATTCTATTCAGTAGTTACAAACTTTTTTTTTTTATCTTTGATGGGTTTTTTCTGATCGTTCTTTTCTAAAGAGAAAAGCATCTGTCATTGTGACTGAAATGATTTAGTTTTGTGCTGAAGTATGAAATTTGCTAGCTGACACTTCAGTTCACTGAATGGATATAAAATATTACTTTATGGAATATACCACTAGTTATGTTTTATCTTCACCAAGAATATTCCTTTAGTAGAAGCTCTTGCATTGGCTTGTTATTGGCATTATTTTCTCTTCCTCAGAATGTTCTCTGTGAGAAGGACTTGAGTCTTCAACAACATATGTCTATTTTTGGAGTATCTCCCTGGCTATAATTTGTTGATTTAGGAGTAACAATAAGCCTGAGTAGAAACATTTGGATTCCATCTCTTGATGACATCAAACTTGAAAGAAAAGACAATGAAATATCTGAAGAGATGAGTCATATCAATGCCATCCTTTAGCTAGATTTCTATTCCTTTTCAAAAATTTAAAACTTGATGTTAACTTTTGGTAAATATATTTTTATTTCTGTGATATAGCTCAAAATTTATTTCTATCATTTGTGGTGTGTTTAGTTCTGACTAAAAAAATATGAACAAATGTCATAGTTATTATGACTTTAGTGAATAAAGCTCATAGTGAATATGAAAATGATTTCTGGGTTTGGGAAATATGAATGTCCAGTCTGATTCTGGTCTTTCTTTTCCCCACATGCAATGACCTAGAAGTCATTACTTTGAGGCAGAGCCATGAAACCTCTGAGTCACCATTTGGAGGGAATTGTCATCAAAAGGAATGAGATCCAGAGCTGACTTGGCATATATGAGAAATAAACCTCTGATGTACTGAATCATTAATATTTGTTAATTAATGTGTTATTGTATCAATATATCATAACTAGCAAATATTTTCAATATTTAAAACAACCTACCTTTTTCTACATTTCTGTTGTTATATAAATTTATCAAGCAAACTGCTTTAATATTTTCTCTGGGACCAAACTCAGGCTCCTGGGTGTCCTTCTTGATTAGTCCTCAACCTTGGCCTATAAAATCTTGGCCAAAACTCTAACATAGTTCCTAACAGCTTAAGACTTCATCCCTTGAATTTCCCTAGCCTACATGATAAAACTCAAGGCTGCCCAAATAATTTGTTTCTTTCAGCTGACATCTGAAGACAAGGCCCCTCTTTCTACCTATATCATGATTAGAAGTCTGTCTTTGATAAGATGTATTAGCAAACATAACAGTTTCCACATAGACCCATGTTTGTTTGTCAGTTTTCACTTCTGTGACTCTGTGGAGACCCATATTCTTCCTTCTCTAATTTCTCAGTCTCCCTAAAATACCCAGTCATCTCTGTGCTAATCAATATGGTGTTTTGTTTTCACAGGACTCTTCCTTATTGCAGTAGTATATTACTGATGACAATTTGCTCTTCCCACTTTATGTCCAGTTTTTTTATACTTGGTATTCTCTCACTAAGATGTTCTTACAATTTCTCCAATCCCATCTTATAGTAGATATCTGACTAAATACCTAAATGTCAAGTATATCTAAGATGATGGGCTATATGAGTTTCTCTTTGAGAAACTATCGCTTCTCTTCATACACTAAAGACTGTCTGGCTAAATTTTTATTCTATTTCACCCAGTTATTGTTGATCTCTATTATGTACTCATTACACAATGTTACAAATATCCCATCCCTTGGCCATATTTTCTAATAGATTTTAAGTTTATGAAAGATACAAATTATGTTCTGAAAATGGAGTATAGCCATTGTTCAGCAATTGGTGAATATTTGTTCAATAAGCATGGGATTGTAGTTACTAGAAATTGAAATGGTGCCTCCTTAATGTCACAAGGGGTGAAATACCAGCTCTATCAAACTATTGACAGCCACTGCAGCATGAGGTTGATCCCCAGTCAGGAAGCTAACCCACATGGCTCAGGAGACCTCTCCTGTCTCACCCACTGCTCCCCTCAACAGTGTATTTCAGTAGATCTGCCTGCTCTCCTCACTCTGTCTTTAGTGAATCCTCTCAAACCTCTGGCCTACACCTCAGTTTTTGTATGCATAAATAAAGAAGTATTTAGAAAGTGAAACAATGATTATAAAAAAAACAAGTACCTATAAAATAATTGAATAAATAATAATTAGTATAAGTAATCACTAAAATATGAACTGTGAACTCTTCTAACACTTAGCAAAATGGAGTAGATAGAAAGAAAAATAATCTCATTAAACCAAAGATGCTTTCAGATATACCTCAGAGAACGCTAATTTTTTTAATTAAAAAAGCATAGTGAAATTTTGCTGCAAAATTTAAGACGTTAAGTAGTAAAACATGCTGTTGCACTAGAGATAGAAGCATGTAAAATAGCTTTCACAGGAGAAATTCATGCTGTGTTTTCCCAAAGGCAAAGAATGCTGTGTTTAGTTCAGATTCAATTAGAAAATGACTTTTCCCCTTACATCACTTTGGAATGTTGATCTCCTTTACTTTAACAAGTACTGTGCAACTATTGCATTCCAGCCTGTGCTTGACTGTAGATTTAGGACATAGGCACAGAAAAAAATATATATATATGACTTAAGGAAAGCCAAGAGGTCCATTGACAAATTTAGAATCAAACAAAGGGAAAAAGAACTTTCCTAGGAAATTAAGAGAGAGGTGGACAGCATTTTGTAGTATACTGAATAGAGATATTCCACATCAAAGAAAAATGACAAAGTCTATAAATAATGGCAATTGTAGAGAAAAGTAAAATCATGTTTTGCTATGTTGTGAGATGGATAAAATTGAAGAGTGGCTTCCAATTCAAAAAGATCTAAGACATCTTTTAAGATGTAAAAGAATAGTATAATCTAAGAGAGAATCACTAATTGAAATAAAACATTCCCCTAACAAGAGCTTTCATTAATTAAAAAAAAAGTAAAATATGTTCATATATATGACAAATGCTTACACATTCACATGTGTAAGTTCCTAAGCACACCTAAGTTAATTATATACACACACATGTAGATGTTTATTTGTAAGTATGAATATTTTTCATTATACAGTGTGTATTCTCTTCATATTGATTATATTTATATATTCATAAATAGATTACAATATCAGTTTAGGTCTGGGTAAATAAAACTATTTGTTTTGGATAGATTACAATGCATGAAATACACATACAAACATAGACATTGTGTATTAAGTGAAAGTTATTATTAAGGGAATTTAGTTTTAATGTTGGGTATTTATTTGTCACAGTTTAAGTGCTTTCAAACATGAATAGGTGGAATTTTTGTCATATCATGAATAATCACTCAGCGTTGGTTCCCATTTAAAAGATATGATAAAATCCTCAATGCCAACATCTGAAAGCCAAAATTCTAAAACCTTGAAATACTGAAAAATTGAAATTCTGAAAACCATGATCTCAGAAGATCAAATTCCTACACATTGAAATATCCAAAGCTGCAATCCTCCTGTAGGGACACGAATACCTTAGAAAGGGAGAGAATTGAAGTGGCCACCAGTGGCTAACCCTTGTTGCTGGACAGGAGTTACCTGTGAGATCAAATTCTCACAGAGAGACAAAGGAGCTTACTATATGAGGCAATCTCATTGTGAAAGAGGAAATTTAGGAAGCTCCTTGTCTTCAGTGTCTTAAAAACTAAGCACCTCTTCATAGCAGAGCCACAGAGACCACCTGACTTGGGGGAAAGGTCACTCAGCATGACTTAAAATATCTGTAGAACACCAGCAATTTCTAAGTTCAAAAGTGGGTGTTACCTTGTCCTCAGAAATTTCTATCTCAGAGAACATATGCTTTTTCAAGATAAAAAAAAAAGCCTCTGGGAAAATTTTTAGTTACATTCTTCACATCATTCTCTTTTCAGGATTTCAATCTTCTCAAATTTCAATCTTTGGGATTCTAGAAGCATGGGTTCTATTTTTTAGAATTATGATCAGCAGCACAAATATCTATTTAGCCTGACGATCCTGCCATATTCATGCCAGAGAATTTCTAGTATATAATCCAAGTTTCTCCATACATTTTAAGAGTTATATAAAATGGAAATATGTGCAAATAGTTGTGTGTGTGTGTGTGTGTGTGTGTGTGTGTGTGTGTGTGTATATACATTCATCACTCTGCCAACATGTGTTGTTGGTGTGTTGAGTCTATAACTACAATGTGAAAAATTAATAAGATTATTTTTTATAATTGAAATAATTAAAAACTTGTAAATTATTTTCATCCAACTAGAGTTCTTATGAAAACCTGGAAAAAAGTGAAAATGTCTTGGAAGTGACAAGAAGAAATAGCACAATGGGGACCATAAAGACAGAGGAAAAAAATAGTTCATTAATGATAAAATGTTAATGAGCAAGATTTGCTGTCTTTTATTGTCTGAGTGATTCAATAAAAAGACAGGGAGTCTGAAATATTCATCTCTTGTCCTTCAAAAGACAAAGGTAATATAGGGGGGCACAAATATATTTAACCTCTGTTTTTTTTTCAAACTAACCATAATGTTTCTTTAAAAAAAAAAAAAAGTTCCTTAGGTAAAAGAGCCTAAATATTTGGAGTTTAAATAGGCAGAAGGGTAGAGGATATAGGGTACATATAAAATTCAAATCAACTACTACAGCTTTCAAAAAAGTTTTTCAGATCAAGTCTCTAGCTAATGTCAAGAAATAACTTTCAGTTAATAGCACATTGATTTGTAGTAGTCCTTTTAATATCATTGAGCATTTCAAAACACTACCTAGTTAAATTTAATGACTATGGTGTCTTCCCTGAGTAAAGTAACGTGGGACAGAATATTTGAGTTTGTTTGCAAAAGAAGCACAACTTAATATGTAACCTGAAAATCAAAGCTCTGATTAATGCTGAAGAACCCCTGTATCAGTTGGCTCTTTACAAGATTTTGTTTATCCTGTGTCAAGGCAAAATAGGTTGACTTCTTATAAGGAAACATAGTTCAGCAAAAAGCACTCAACAGGTACTCAAGAACCTGGTTTTTCTTCCCAGATTTTATACCTAAGACACAGCTCATAAACTGAAGATGGATGGTTTGGGATACTGCTCTGTGTTGTGAGATAAAACATTGAATTAGGGAAATTTAAATCCCTTCCCAACTTTCTTATCCATATCCAGGAATGGATGCTTATAAAATAAGTACTGTCCTCATTTTCTGCAAATATCCTTCCTAAAATTATGGCATTATTATTGTGAACATGTTTAAAGATAGGGGTTGGATCTTTTGCAAATTTACAGTAGCATGGAGTACTGTGTTTGATAGGTATTGTTTAGTTTAATTAAAGGTAATAACTGCCTAATTAAATTCTTTCTTGATAATTTGTTTTGTTGAAACAAATGGTTTTAAATGTTTTAAATTTATGGCTTATTTTTCTACACCTGTTTAGAGTTAAGATTTTAAAAGGATCCTACTATGTCATATAAACAAAAGCATATGAAAAAATGTTTTTAGAAAGATAAAAATGTGAAATGTGAGATTCGATTAAATTAACAATGAAATAACAACTTTTGAGACCATTTTAGTAAATCAGTACTTCGTTTTTGTTGTTGATTGCATAAAAAAAGTTCACACAGTAGGATATAATTTTCAAAGTGCTGAAATTTGCATTCATTAGAGTTGCAGTGGCTAATCAAGAAATTTCCAATTAAACACCACTTCAGCTGCATTTTCATCAACTATGAGAACTGTCTACATAGTTAATGGTAAAATTTCAGACTGCACAAAACTATTCTTGATCTGTTCTGATCTGAATATTTTGAACTTATATTTTGTTATATCTTATATTTTGTTGTCTATCTTTAAAGATAGAATCCATGTCTTCCTTATTTTTGAGTTATATATATTCACATATAGAAACAAGGAACTAAAGAAATTATTCTTTCTATTTAAAAGAGATTTATGTGATAAATTCCCTTGTATTTGACAAAGATAGTGCTTCTTGGAATGACTGTTAAAGGTAGTCTACTTAAGCATTTTATATTTCATTAAGAAATTTGAGACCAGAATGGTGAAATTATTTTTGAAAGAAAGGACCAGAGTTGAGCTAGAATGTAGAACTTGTTATTATCATAAAATTATCAGTTCACAACACACTAAATTTCAGCTGTAGTCATTCATTTGATAAATATTTTTGTCTACTGCCTGCTGTATACTACAGTAGATACTAAGAAATCCTGTTTAAAAAGAAATTAAATGAGTTTGTGTGAAGAGTGATAAGATGCCAATGAGGCCATCTGCCTTATTTTACAAAGTATTTAATTTGCTCCAGTTCTGACTTTTAGGCGACTTGCCTTAGAGGGGTTTTCTGTTAATGAGCTGTCTTAATTCCTTATGCCTATATCTTAAATTGGTACATACTTAAAATTCTAAAAATGTAAACTGTAGTCTATATCAGATTTAATTAATGACATAATTGTGAAGCAGGCAAAGATAGCGTCCAATTAGCTCTTTATGAAAAGCCCTGTGGCATCCTTTTGGTGAAACTCTTCCAGATGGCTTGAGACCTGCAAGGCTCTTTCTCTGCGGGTTGGGAATTTCTAGGCCTTTATGTTTTTTTGTAATAGAAACAAAAAATAAGTGTGATGGCTATATCTACTGGCTGTTAAATAAGACTGCCCCATGCTAACCCTGATTCTCTTACTCAATAGATATGAATTTGATCAATTTACCTTTACTTTGTCTGCTTCACTTTTGCCTGAAGCATTGCTGAAACATTATGTGAGTTCATTTGTACAAAGATCTTCCTACACACCAATAAGCTTCTAGTAGAAAATACAGAATAATATTTAATGAGCCATGCCTTTAGTGTGCTTACTGTTTTTCCTCCAGTTGCAAAAATGTGAATCTACAAACTTATCAAATCACTCTATCTTCAGTGTGTTCAACTTTTAGAAATACATAGATTTCATTATTATTCTGTTGACATTCATTTCTTTAAATACAGAGGTATTCACTGTTTATTAAATTATGGTAATATAATATAGAATATTTGTATTACTACTACAGTGTTGTAGTAAGGCCCTCTGAAAGTAAGCTTTTAAAAAAAGTGAACATATTGGATGTGGGTATGAGAAAAAGATTGGAGTGATGTTTGTACCATGTAGAATAGTAGGCATCCAGGTGACTAGGTAGTTAACAGAAAATATTAATCTATAGTTGTGTTACTTCAATAGTCACTAGCCACATGGACATTGAAATTAGATTAAAAATTATGTTTTTAAATTCCATTAGCTAGTCTCATTTTGACTACACACTTACCACATGTAACTAGTGACTATTATCATATGCAGTGTAGGTATAGAGCACTTCATATGCAGTGTAGGTATAGAGCACTGATGGCACTGAAAATGCCTATTGTACATCTAGTTCAAAGATCAGAAGTTGGTTAGGAATATGTAATTAGAAATCACTATGTCCATCATAGTTGGATATAGAAAAGTGGTGAAGAACACTAAGGGAAGAAAATAAATATGCATGAGTACTGAGCTATAGGACATACAATATTTGATTTGATGTATAGGAAAATCACCAAAGGGAGACTGAGAAAAAGGACCAGTGAGCTGGAAGGAAACATGAACAGTCACTGTTCATGAATCAAGTGAAAAAAGCATTTGAAAGAGAGGGAGTGATAAATTTGAATCAAATGAAGTTAAGTGTAGGATCAAATGTAAATGGAAGAAAGAGTTTTAAAAAGAAAATTTTATAAAGGCAAGGGAGGGGACTCCCTGGTGGCCTTGGGGTGAAGTTATAAAGCCTGAGTTGGATTCTACCCAGGGAGTTTACCCAAATGGTGCAGAAGACCTCTCCTCTCTTGCCTGCTATTTCCCTTAGCAGTGTATTTCAGTATATTGGCCTCAAACAAATATCTAAGTGTCTTCCCTGGTGGCACAGGGGTTAAAGCTTCAGGGCTATTGAGCTATCTCCAGTCACAGCAGCAAGAGTTCCACCCCTGACCAGCGAGCTGACCCATGGACACAGCAGACCTCCCTGTCTGGCCTGCTGCTGCCCTCAGCAGTGTATTTCAGTATATCTGCCTGTTCTGCTCCTCACACTGTCTATGGTGAATCCTCTCACACCTCCTCTCTCACACCTCTGGTCTACACCCCAGTTCTTATATGTTTAAATGACTTTAAAAAATTCTTAAAACACACACACACACACATACAAAATCTGTGCCAGAGCTAAAACCAAAGAAACAGAAATAAAATCAATGCAGATCTAATTTGTAACATGAGTTTTGAAAAGAAAATTGGCAAAATACCACCAATATCTGTTTCTCCTTTCTTAAAGCTGATTGCACAAGTTAATTTAAGAATATTTTCCTAAACTCAGTATTTCTCTACCATGTCCTTCATATCCAAACATATAAATCATAAATTTCTTTATAAATCAATAGTAAGAACACATCTCCTGTGAAGATTATTTGAGTTCCTCAATGATGTATAGTATTTCTTCAGTTGAAATGATTTATTTGATTTGTCTGAACTTGACTGACACATATATTTTGTACTCCATCACAGAAAAGAAAATGTTTCTGGTCAGACTATAAACTCATTCTCTTCATAGCATGGTGTATAAAATACATGGTGTTTTAAAAGTAATAGAGGTGTGTTGTAATGCATAATTAACCAAATATATGTCATTACTACAAAGTTTTAATTGACTATTTTAATGAAACTCTTAAAATTTAGAATTATTTTAATGATTGAATATGAAGATTCAATACACAGTAAATTATTTTTCATTATGTTAATGATTCTAATATAATATGTATCCTTATTTTACTAAAATGAAATAATATTTGTATAAAAATCTTTGTTATTGCTAAAACTGGATAGTGGTAATATGTAAGTCCATTTTTCCTTTAGTATATATGTAGACAATAAGTATATATATAATACAAATTGTATAGCTAAGAGACAATCTCAGAATAAAGTTTCAGTTGAGAAATAAAAATGTGAACAGGCTACCTCCACCCACTTTTGAATAACCTACATTATAGACAGAAAGTGGCAAGTAGAAGATGCTCCGGGTCTTAGTATTCCATTGAGACAGGTGAACCTGTCTTTCTAAAGCTTTCATGTTGCAGGGACGGTCAGTCACAGTGAAACATATTTTGACATTGAATTGTGCTACAGAAAATTATGAAAAATAGCCCTGATATGATTGCCAATACCCAAGGTATTTGAAGAAATGCCTGGCGATCAAGAAAAAGAGTGACTCAAACTTAGGATATCACTTTAAATCTAAGGATATACTTAATATCACCATACCCAAAAGCAATTTTTATAACAATAGCTTAACACCCTGTGTGGTCTATGTAGAGCAAATACACATTACTAGCAAATTACATTTTCTTATTGAGGACTTGTTGCTGTCAGATTCAGACATTATTAAAGAATAAGTAAACTGATTGATTGTCTTGACCTCATCATATATTACCAGTCAAAAGATGATGAATGACTCTTTGTCTATTAATCATGCAAAGGGGACGATGTGAGGTATTATTTTTCTCTTGAGTGCAAAATTAGAATAGCTGTCAAAAATACTGACATAACAAAATGATTATGCATTTGTGTTCCAATTATTCCATTAAAAATAAAAACTAATTAGAACACAAAAATATTTTATGGCTTTTTTAAGAGTCTGGTGATATTATCCAAGACATTATTATTATTAACAAATCACTGAACAACAAAATAAAAAACAAAGAGAACCAAAATTACCCTCAGTTAAGCTCTACATTTATAAAATATAAATTTGCATTTGAAAATTAATACAACTTATTTTATATTGTAGCCACTAACTTTTGTTCCCATCTGTAGAATTCTTCCTTTATCAGAGTGTCTTCTAGTGCTACAAGTAGGTCACTAATAAATCCACTTATAAAATAAAAGCAAAATAAATACAAATTTCATTTCTTATGTCAAAATTTGTAAACACACAATGATTTACTTTAGAATTTACTTATTTTGTCAATATGTAGGGGTTTACAATCATAAAGTATTATGCAAATAATAATCAAAAATTTTAGTCACCCTTCTTACAATGAAAAGAATTATTGAATCAAGCTATCAAAATTATTTATCTTTTCTAAATGCTAGCAAGCATTTTAAATGCCTTTCTGTGTCAACATATTCCTAGAAGTAATTGAAATAGACAGTTGCAGAATTGAGAGAGCATATTCTCTACACTGGTGAAACATTCTCCTATGAAAACACAAGCTGCTTCAAAATCGCTGACAAGTAAAAATTTTCAAAATAATCATTTCATTTTTCTATCTTTTCAACCATTGATTAATCCCAAATACACTATTATACAATACTATATTCAAGGTTTTGTGTTTAGACTGAGGGTAGATAAATGAAGGCATGTATATATTCCTCCACACCTAATCTTCAGAGTGAATTCATAATGTTTGTCGAAAGGACTCATGGGAATCTACTAGGATTCTAAGTCTCACTATTTCAAAAATTGCATTTCCCACATTTCCACAAAAATGTTCTCTTCCTTCTGGCCCTCCCTGGTGGCAGTAAAGAGCAGCATTATAAAGCTATCCACACCAGTTCAACCCCCCACCAGGAAGGTGAATCACTTCTGTCTTGCCCTTGCTGCCCCTTCTGCAGTATACTTCATTGATCTGCATGTTCTGCTCACCACTCTGTCTCTGGTGAATCCTCTTACTGCCTCTGTACCTCTGGTCTGTACACCAATTCCATATGCATAAATAAACCTTTTTAAAAAATTCTCTTCCGTCAGTTAGAACATACATCGTCCTTACAGATATGCAGATTGAAATATATAGTATCAACCTTGGTTCCACATTTTTGCATGTCTTACATATTGAAAATACCTCTAGAATATGCCCACAGGAGTTATGTGAATTAAAGTTTACAAATTACACTGAAGGCATTTAAAACAAATGCAAGCTTGTTGGGGACATATAATGGTAAATAGATCTATAGATATTTAGCAGAACAATGTAGGAAATGCTAATTATAAAATATAGATGGTGGGCATATATATATATTTTCTCTCTATATTGATTTTTACCTTTCTATATTTGAAATTTTCATAATATTACTGAGGAATAATATAACAGTAACACAAGTTTTCCATCAATATACTGTGGAAACCTGCCATCCCTCCAGTAGTATTTACAGATTTTTAACCAAATGTAAAAATAAAAACCATTTTGACATACTGAGTAATGATAAAAAGCTGATAGATATTGGTCTTAGAAGCTCTTGCTTTCCCTATTTGTAAAATAAACACCTTTGTTGTTCTTTGAGCCTGCTGCTCTAGCAATTGCGCACCTGAGAGTGAGAACCCACAACTGGTGACCTGCCCTCTACCTTGGCACTATCCTTTGACCCATTAGCATTGCTGTAGCCCTGTTTCATCATCACAGGATGTCCCCAAGCCAATTTTTCAAGTGAAAAGTAACAATACATAGGCCAAACACAAGTATGTATCACAGGAAGTCAAAACAAGAAAGGAAGTGTCTCAATATGGAAAAACTGTAATCAGCATGATACTTAATGGTGAATGAAATGACCATTATAATTTTCTTTAAAAAAATATTTATGCATACAGAACTGGGGTACAGGTCAGAGATGCAGGAATGATGAGAGGATTCAGCAGAGACAGAGTGGAGAGTAGAAAAGCATATCGATAAAGTACATTGCTGAAGGGACAGTGGGTGGGTCAGGAGAGGTCTGCTGCACCATGTGGGTCACTTGTGGGGCCAGAGGTGGAACTTGCACTGAAGCATCTGCAGCTCACTTGCAGTGCTGAGTTTTAATCTGTTGGCCACCAAGGAGGGCCCCTGACCATTACAATTTTTCAGGAAAGGGGATAAGTTAAGGGCATATATTTTGGTACTTCTATTCAATATGGTTCTGAAGATTCTGCCTGGCATTTCAAAGTAAAAAATAAATAAATAATGCATATATTTTAAAGTAAGGCATAATATTGCTTTTACAGAAGTCATCATGCACATCTAAGTTAAGGAAGAAACCATAAAGGAACTACTATAACTAGTAACTTTACATTATAAACATCAGTGTAAAAGCAAGAATTTCATTGTTATAGCAATAAATTATTAGATATTTAAGTAAATATACCAATCATGTTATGAGAGATAAATGTAACAAAATATGTGCAAGATCCATGACTGAAAAATATAAAGCATGCTGAGAGAAACTAAAATAAGACTAATAAATTATATTCATATTCATAAATCAGAAGATTCATTATTTTAAAATGCCAATTATTCTTAGTGACATATAGGTTTCATGCAATTCTAACAAAAAATTACAGCATACATTTTGCTAATAGAAATTGATTCTCAATTTATATGGATTTACAAAGGAATAGCTGTCTTTTTTCTTAATTCTAAAACAATGATTTAAAACTCACTTAGATTTTTCTGTGAAGCTACAGTAATGCAAACAATGTTGCCTATATCACTAATGTGAGAGAGAGATGGTTGGGGAAAAGTGAGGTGGGAGAGAGATAGAGAACCAGAGAACTATAAGCAAGGACTAAACAATGAAAATTAGTTTCTTCTATAATGTTTTTAAATTTTTTTAAATGTCATTTTTAAGTATCTTTGAGTGGAATTACTATAGTTTTCCCAATACCAAAATGCCCATGGTTCTCCATCATTGCTTACCATGTTCTCTTCCTCCCACCCAAGTTCCTTTATTTCTTAAAACACATATTCAATGGTAGAATATTCACTACAAGAATTTCTTTCACTGTATTCCACAAATTTTTATAGGTCAGTTGCATTTTTTACATATTCTTTTATACCCATTTAAACACATGTTCTGAATGCTCATGATTTTACCCCTTGATCACTCAGGTAGAAATACAGCAATACCAGGTTTTTGCTTTCACTTGAAAAACAAAATTTTTTTAGAATGGATAAAAATGAAAATAATGATGACCTGATGAATTGTGAACAAATTTTAGTTATAAAATCTGGATTTTGCACCTCTATGTTATCAGCATGGTGAAATTTCATGGGAGAAGATGGTTGAAAATAAGTCACTTAAGAAATATTAACCCAAATGGTATTATCTATGCTGACAAAGTTCAAAATAACTACCAAAAATTTGCAAAGATAACTCTAATTAAAAAAAAAAAAGAAAAAGAAACAGTTTCAACATCCTTGTAACTGAGATTCCACTGGTTAATAAAACATTTCCACAAATGGTTTTTCTTGAGCATCCTGAGAAATAACTTGCCAGTAAACATATTGAGTTGGTTTTCATTTTAAAAAACACTGATAAATGCTACTTTTAAATTTCAATTCACTGAACATGTCAATCTACTGCCAGAATTCTAACAATGAAATTAACCTTAAAATGAACTCCTTTGTAAAAGTACTTTTTAAGGATATTCATTCAAATCTTCTGGTTTACGTGATTGAGCACTGACACTTAAACTGACTAGAGAAAATGTTGAACTATGTGGAGAAGTACACTGTCTCCATTTCTGAATTCTTTGAAGAATATGAATTATCTCTCTATGTGGTAATAAGATCCAGGCATGTGCAAACACATGGACTTAGACCAGTCTGTAATCTGTAATGAAAGGTCAATTTGGCCTGACTTAGTAAAATTTCAGATGTTCTCACATGCATAACAATGCCACAGATTAGAGAAGAAAAACCTTTCTCAGCTTTCATTAACCTTCAAATACTTGTTCAAAGTAAACAAAACATAGGCCCTCATTTAATGTTTTTGCTCAGATTTCAGTAGAAACCACTTTCTTGAGATAAAAGAAAAACTCACTATGATGCCTGTTATTATCATTTTTGCTAAATTATTCACAAGCTATATATGAGATAAGACATATTGATAACATAGACAATTCCAGCAGTTTTTATCATTTGACTAATTATAGAATATTAGTGAGGTACTGGAAGACAACCATAGGAAGCTGGAGTTAAAATATGAGTTTGACCTACCACATATGCTATTTAAAAAAACTATAATTTATAACGGTTTACATTAAAATGTTAGTATATCAACAAATTTAGTTTTGTTTATTTAATATTTATGAAAAATAAATAGTGGAAATTTCACTTTCCAAATTTGTAAGCCAGATTTCTTTTGACAATTATGTCAAAAAAAGTTTTGAGTTTTTATTTTTGAATACTGATTTCCAATTGTACTTTGTAGGCATTACTTTGCAGACAACCATCTGTTTCATTCTAAGTTTCTTCATATCCAGTCTGAAGGCAATTATACTATCAATAGACAATTCTTTTCCATGGAAAAGATTTAAAAAAAGATTTAAAAGTTGAAGTTGCAAGCAGTTGTTGAAATATAATTTATATTTAGTTCTCCATATTGCAAACTGTGAATTATTATTTTAAAATCTCAAAATAAAGATGTTTTTAATATCTTCTATGATATGATGTAGTTGTAATTTGAAAAATTTTTTAGCTTAACCACTTAATACTTTGTTAGCACATGTGAATAGTGATAGTCTGAGAAAGGAACAGTATATTAATATTACACATACAAACATACATGTAAATATACAAACGCACATATGCCCATACTTACAAACACATGAGAGAAATAGTTGTTATTCAAGCTCTTGATTATTGGAATAAATTATCTCACCAGTAAATTACTCTTTTTTGCTTGCTTTCTTGGACAAGATACTACTATTTAAACAACAGTTCGGGATATTAAGCTTCATTAATCCTTTTGAAAGTTTTCCTCTCTACCTTCAGATTTTATTGAGTTTCTATTTTTATAAAAAGGGCTTCATATTTGGTATTGCATATTTAACAAATCTATCTATTTAAATTTGAATTTTAATCAATAATTTATGTTTAATATTAGTATATCACCTATATTGCATGGGATGGCAGATGCATGCAATTTGAGATCATATTTATTCTAAAAATTAATTGCTGATCGACATTCAAATTTAACCTATTCTCTACCTATTCTATTTGATCTGGCATCATATTAATATTAGAACATATGTATTAAGGCCATCATATCTGCTGAATTGTGACTGGGAAAAAATCACACACAGAATTCAGAAGGCTAGATATTTCTGAAGTAAGACAATTATATTTTTCTGAGCTCCTATCCAAGGAGTTAAATACTTTCCTGACCCCAAAATATATTTATTTTATTATACAAGTATCATTTCCCTGGAAATGAAGATGCTCTTGGAACACACATTTCTGTTGTATGGAGCAAATTCTACACACAGGTTAGTGTATGCATTACACATGTAGAAGGATGTCAAGACTCAGCTCCAAGCTAATCAGTCTATTGAAAATTAATAGCATTAGAGTTGAATCTCTAAGTAGCAAATGTGAACTGAAACAATCAGTGGAAGTGTGCTCCAAATTAGGGGAGCTCATTTTTATAATGGATATTCCTGGAGTTTACTTTCGTGGATGTGATTCAGTACACTTGTGGTAATCTTTTGTTGCTTTAGCAATCTCTCCTAAGCATGGCACTTGGGAATCATGTGTAGTTTAACTCAATATTAGAAATAACTTGTATATAAGAAACATTAAGTCATTGTCATAGAATAAGGAGATCTAACATCTTAAAGACTTGCTTATTCCCTATATAGTAGGAATAAAACCTTGTTTTCATATTTTTGAGCTTCCAGGATAGCCAGTTCCTGTCCCATGTCTGGTAAAACAATGTGAGGTTAACATTTTGGTAGGTACTTGCAAATCAATGGTAGGCTGACACTAGAAGATCACTTTATTTCTATGCCAAACTTTAATTAAATGTCTAAATATGTGCTCTGTTACAAATTAAACTGGAAGCAGCAGTCTTCTTTTCTGCATCCCAGTAATTCATAGATTTCCAGGGAAATGACAATTGTTATAGGATTTCTTAGAGAAGAAACTGAGCATTTAAGATACGTGGAAGAAACTGCATTATTTATGGGCAGAAAGTTTACCCATACCAGCAGTTCTTATACAATCCCTACCACCCATTTCAGGTGAACATAAGGAAATTTTTAGTAGTAACTAATGAGTTTATACTATTGAATGATTAAATGAAGAGGGCAAAGAAACTAATTTTAGATCAATATAACCTAGTTTACCCTTTTCTAAATCTGTTAATGCTAACCATTTGACATTATGAATTATTAGCATCACCTTAATAATCTTCTAATTTGGGGAATACTCTGATAAAGATGACTAAAATTTAAGGATTGCAAAATTTCAGGTGATAAAGAGTATTTTTTTCTCTTTCATTCCTTTTTAAATGTTGAGAAACACTAAGTGAATTTAGGATAGATGTACGAGAAGAAGAGAAAAAATAGGAACGCTATCCAAATTACCAACATCTCTTGTTTTTAGGATACATGACTTGGAGGAATATTTTTTAATTCATCTTAGATAAGAAAGGAGAATGCATGTAATCATTTCATCAGTGATACAGTATAAGAATATATTTAATTTGATTGCACAGAGCATGATCTACAAAAGGTTTTACTAGTATTGTATACAAAACAAAAGATTTCCTTAAATTTAAAGACAGTAGAATAAAAGGATTGAAATATCTTTCCACTTATACTTCTGCACATAAAAGAGCAATATAGGTGTTATAACATACTGGAACACATCAGGGGATTTTTTTTAGAACAACTATTGTCTCCCTTTGATCCCTCAAAACAAAAGCATTTTGTGGAAATGATAATCACTGTCACTTCTGTCAGGTAATTATTCAACTTTCAGTAAAGTGAATATTATCCTTTCTCCTTTTAGCAATAAAATTAAAATATTCCTGTTTTTGAAAGATGTGTTTTACCCCTCACAAGTTGGAAATAACCTCAATGCACTTTCTACAAAAAATTTACAACAGAGATCTTAGAACGAGGCAAGGACTGAACTCAAACCATTTTGGGGACTCCTATGTATTAGGCAACTTGCTTTTGTGAGGGATAGTATGTGTAATTTGAGTACCTACTATGTCCCTCACATTATACAGAAAGATGTAAATCTAACAAAACTGAGTCTAAAACCAGGGTAGATAGGTACCAGCTTATATAGTCCTGAGTTTCTTTCTTCCTCTTAGAATTTTAACATATTATTAACTTACTTTGTGTCTGAGGCTACTAATCTTTAATCAGATTTTAATAACTGATATCAACATACCAGTTTTATAGGGATTTTATAAATATATATATATATACATATAAAATGAACACATTTTAAATAAAACATCACATATTGCTAAATATTATAATATGTAAATATATATGAACATGTATAAGAATAGAAAACTATTCTGCATAAGTATATATAATAGACTATTCTATAAGTATAGAGAAATGTTTAGTAAACCATATGTTACATAGTAAATACTCAACACTTAAGGGGGATGTTTATTTCTGATATATGCATAATATAGTAATTATAGTGACAGTTATAAGGTTTGCCAAAGCAAACAAACTGCAGTGGATTGAAATTGACTGCTTAAAGATAAACTTTAGGTGATATGTTAAACAATAAAGTTCTGAAGATTTATGGACATAGATAATGTGAAGTTTCCTAATATATATTAGAATGCAAACACTTTGCTTGGAATGAAATAGAAACAAGATCAGAAATAAAGAAATAAAGATTTCCAGATCTATCTCCATCATCATGAGATTTAGACTTAGACCAAGATGGCTCCTTATGAGAAGGTCATCTGTTACCACAAGAATAGCATCATCCATTATCACAAGAGTTTTTCTCTGGGATAGAGAGACCTGCTTAACTGTTATTTTTTAATTTCTTTACATTCCTTAATATAAAGTATCAAGTCAGGAGATGCTTAAGTACAGAAAACCTAGAAATCTTGGTCCCTCCTTGGTGATGCAAAGGGCTAAGCACAGCACTATGAAGCATTTCATCCACCACTTTGAAGCTCTCCAGAACCACTGCAGCACAAGTTCATGGCCATGGAGTTGACCCACATGGTGCAGCAGACCTCCCCTGTCTTGCCTGCTGCTCCTGTCAGCAGTCTATTTCAGTAGGTGCCTGTTCTGCTTCCCATTATCTCTCTGCTGAATCCTCTCACCCCCACCTCTTGCCTATACTCCAGTTCCTGTATATATAAATGAATAAATCTTAAAAAAATCTTTTTTTTAATAAATCTTTTTTTTTTTGTAAATTTTAGATACCACAATGAATCAGTGACTATGTTTTGCTACATTCTTCTGAGATACCAGAAAGAAACAGTGTTCGTGTCATTTACAGTGCAAGAGATTCTGCATGTGATGCACCACCAAAGCAAGCAGGTAAATTCCAAATGCTCAATGACTTTGGGTTGAATAAATGAGCTTTTTTTTTTTTCTAGCTCCAGGCCCATATTTGACTTAGTAATTTGAAACTAATATTTAAGATCATAATGGCACAATGAGTCTCCATTCCGGTTTAGGGAGATAAGGCTCTAAAAGTTTCAACATTGCCTGTTTCAATTGGAAAGTCACCTTCTTAGAAGATACTTTCTCAATTCACCAGGATATTCAGAAAAATAATTTCTGTTACTACATAACAATAGTTATAATGCTATGTGGGTGTATTTATTCTTAATGAGTAATATGGTCAGTAGTAAGTTGTTTCAGTATATATGGCTTATAACATTTGCTGATTACTGTTCTAAGAAAAAAAATACTTTGTTTGAAATGTAATATTCTCTTTACATATAAAAGAAAGAAAACTTCCATTTAGCAAAAAACTTTCTAGCATTTTTTCATAAAAATCTGAAATTAGTCAGATTTCCTGTTGAACTAAGTATTATTTACCTGCAATCACAAAATTAATGTACTGAATGAACCTCACAGGAGGACACACTATTTATTGAAATCATATATGACCCATAGCAGTTGATATTAAATAATATATATTTATCTTCAAATACTTGAAATTAACCTTTCTAGCAGATTTATGTTACTATAAGTGTAAAGTTCATTCACTTTTGTTAGTAAACAAATTTAATTGTGAATTAAATTTAAATTTATGGTACCACCATTAATTTATAGTCAGACAATTTTATATATTTTTTAAAAATTCTTGCTTTTTATGCAAGTGCTTAAGGCAATACACTAATTTTGGAAACATCTCCTGAGTGACCAAAAGAATTTTGTTCAGTATCCTCAAATCAGTGTTACATATTACATGACAAAATGATAATAATAAATGTTGTATATATAATTCCACTTTCTGCATATGCATCACTGAACTTGTTTTCTTATTTGTAATTACCACTGTGAACTTGTTACTAAAGTTGCAGCATGAAAACACATGCTTAGTTTTTCCATATTTTCTAATAATATATTGTCAGTTTTTGCTGTCCTTTTAAATTGCTAATTACAATTTAAAATGACTGGTTAGCTGAAGTTGTAAATGCATCTTGAATTATTTTATCCGTATGCTCCTATTTTTATGAAGATTATTCTTGAAAAAAATCACAACTCTATTTAGTACTGCTCTACCATAGCAAATATTTGTATTTTTGTGTATCTTTCTTTCATATAGAAAAATTTCTTCATAACTTAGCATATTTTAATGATGCTAACTATGATTAATATAATACATAAAAACAGAAGAATTGATATGATCAATCACTGGGCTTGGTGTCATCACAGAGAAGATTCTCTCTCTTTCTCCTCCCCTCTCTCTTTGCTTCATCCAACAACGACTTTAGCCACTATGGATAACCATAAAAATCTTTCAACAAATATTCTAACTTTCCAAAATTTTATATGAAATTCAAAACTTGTTAGTTTACTTACTTTCTTATCTATACTTCTTAATTATTCCCTTTCTCATTTTTTTAGAAATATGTGCTAAAATTTTAGGTAGTTAAACTTAACTGCTTAAATGTACAAAATATAGGTTGTATACATATAGTTATATATAGATGCACATATACATATTTCATATTTATACAATCATCATTTACTATTTTAAAATGAATCTGTGTCATGTGCTATGTAAGCAACAACCTAAGTTATATAAACAATAATATCACAATAAAATATAAATAAAAAATATAAGTAAATATTTCCCCAAGTTACTAACATATTCTTAGAGAAAAAGCATACCATACTAGCATAATATAATACATATAAACAGAAGAATTGACAGGATTCAAAAAATGTTTTTTGGGAAATTAAATAAAATTTCACATCTGAAAACTCTCTGAATTTTACAAATAGATAAAATATCTAACCAAAAGAAGACAGGTAAGTTTTCCTGAGGAAGGAAGAAAATTAAGAAAGATTGGACACAACTCCAATGGCCATCAAATGAAGAATAGATTAATCAAATGTGCTATATACTTACAATGAAGTATTATTCTGCTATCAAGTAGTGAAACACGCATGCTACAATATGGGTGAATCTTGCCTAAGAAAACTATATTTCATATACTAGTGTTTATATGACATATTTGGGATAGACAGATCTATCAAGACATATTACAAATTAGTGGACTGGGAAAGAGGTAAAAAGAGTGTGAATTCCTTATAGCTAAGGGATTTTTATTGTTTGTGGTGGTGATTGTCATAATATGGTAAATGTACTAAAAACCACTGCCACTGAATTATATCGTTTTAATTGGTTGAAATGACAAATTATATACTATATAATAGAGTTGCATATTATATAATTATATATTATTTTATATGAAAGTAAGAAGGGCAGAGAAGAAATACTGTGCTATATTTTATATTACTATAATGTAGCAAATGGTATTACCTGGCATGTAAAATACTGAAAATTTATCAGCAAGTTAATGTAGAATGGAAAAGTTTCAAGGATCTTACCAGTTTTGTTAAGGAATTTAAGGTAGATGTTACAAAAGACCATACTTTATTGAAGTCTTTAATCAATGCTATTTCTAAATTAATACATTCACTGTCATTAGAAAAGTCCAAGGAGAAGTCTTGGGAAACATTTAAGTGTGGCTGGATCATTTTCTACTTTAAAGATGGTGATTTCTTGAACTGTAACAGAGTTCACTGTGCTATAGAGAAGAGAAAATTTGCATTCAGGGAAACCATATGTCAGAAACAATTGTTGCAATGAGTCAGCCTAGTCACTCTCCTTAAGAAAGGTATTCCAATGAAGGGATGTAGATTTTTTGATATTGCAAAGTAATTAACAAAAATACTGACTTCAGAGTAGTATAGAAGCATATATTTCTCATTATTTTTGCTAACATAAATTAATATATATATATATAGGTACCCATAAATACATTAAGATGTAACTAACAGATGTTATCATTTTTTTCAAATTTTAAAAATGTTATGGTTCATCATGGTTAACTTTTACAAAGTCACTCAATTATACAGAAATTAAAACTCTCATACTTTCCACACTTATTAAAGGTAATTTATGTTTTCCCAATGCATTTTCATTTGATTTTTTTGGCATGCATGAAAAGGAGGATAACTAAATTTGAGAATATTTATTCCTTCCAAAGTGAACAGACGGAATAAGAGAGAAAGAAAATGAGAGGAAAATGAGAATAAATTCTTACAGAATCAGTGTACCTTCCAATATAAGCAATAAAGACCTTTTGCTCTATTAACATCAGCATTACTACTGAAGAAAAATATTGAATAACCATCCAGAATTATAAATTTGCTCTCTATCTGGACATTAGTTCACAAATACAAAGCCAAAGAAATTTTATTCAACTTTATTAAGTGCATTCTTTATCCAAGATGAAGTGCCTATCACCCTCTATACCATAATTCATAGTTGAGAGAGCTACACTCTGTCTTATTTTACAAAACAAATGATCAGACAACAGTGATGCCAAAATAAGAGATGGTGAACACATCATCCTCCACAAAACAGAGTCAATTACTTCTTGGTTTCTATATGAAAATGATAACATCTTTCACCACACCATTTCAAACCAGCCATGAAAAAACAATTGCTTAAAAATCCACTCTATTCTGAGAATCAGAAATAAAAATTTTCAAACGAAAGTGCCACTTTACTTACTTGTTACAAACTGAACTTTCATTTCGGAATTGACATTAATTTTATAATTAAAAATATCAGCTAGTAAATGCACTAAAATAGATTAGTAACAACAACAGACACCTTCTAAAATATTCATATCTAATTAAATAAATTTTCAATTGAACATATGAATTCTTTATGACGTTTTAAAATTACTAAAATATGTTACATGCATTGATGTTTGTGTGACTTCATATCTTCAATGTTAGCTTAAAGAAGTCATAGGTTTCATGGTTTGGGCTACTGTAGATGCTGAGTCATTTATCTTTACACTTTTACATACAGTTGACCCTTAATAGTGAGGAACTTAAGGACACTGGAAAGACTCTTAATAGTGAGGAACTTAAGGACACTGGAAAATCTGAATATAACTGCATTCAGGGAAATCTAATTTATAATACTCTGCTGTTGACTGGATCCTTATCAGTAACACAAACATTCAATTAGCACTTAGTTTGTATGATATATGTGTGTGTGTTTGTGTACATACAGTTAATTCTTACAGTAAAACTAAAAAAATGGGGGTTATTAATAAAATCATAAAGAAAAAACATTTGTATTTTATTGTACTGTTTACACCTTCAGTTTATACCATCGTTCATAAGATCCTGCATAAAAGCACTTACAGTTCAAATCCATGTTGTTTAGCACTCAACTTTATTAGAAATCTGTTGAAGGGTATTTAACTAGGTATACTTTACATCCCACCATTGTTTATATTGATGAATTAATTAATTGATCATTCTAGGTCTACTTGAAATCCCTGTGTTCATTATTTAATATCCAGTACCAAGCAAAGTATTTCAGTAGTGTGAAGGTTAAATATATACATATACATATATATATACACATGTATATATATATATGTGTGTGTGTATATATACCCACACACATGTAATATGGTAGATATTACAAGTAATATGTATATATTCTTACAGATTCATGTATATGAACTAAAATCAAATAAATTACTATAAAGAAAATATAAAGTACTTATAAACAAAGGTAGAAGTCAGTAACTATGACAGTGTAGATTCATTAGCATAAATTATAAGCTAATTAATGCTAACTAATAAAATATTATTTTCATATATGAACAACTAGTAAACAAAACTGGGATGTAGGTAGTATATGCCAAACCAACAAAGTTTATTATTTTACTAGCATTACATAGTTTAATAAAAGCTATTGATGGTAGATCAAAGCCATAATAACTATTTTCATAGTAGTAAATGCACTATAAATCTTTTATCTATAAATATTGAAAATAACTATTTATTGGGGCAAGTTCAATACCCTGGAAAGAGAACTTCTATATTAGGATTTAGTCATGCAGGTAAATGAACTTTAGAAACTTTGTATATAATAGAATATGTTCCATGATTCACACCATTTATAAAAACTATCTGAGAAATTGTATAAATCTGTTATATTTTTACGAGGCTAAAAATGCTGTATTATTTAACTATTTATTAATTTTTTAATTTCAAAGCTATAAGTCTTTTTGATATGAATTAATCATCCTACTAGTAAATATTTCTTTACATTAAGTTTTTTTTTAACGCTATCTGAATTTCTATACAAATAAAGCCACAATTTTGTATAGGACTCACATTTACATAAGATTCACCTAATAGAAGGTATGGAGGCAACAATATGAGGCAGGTAAGATTTTAAAGTTGAAACAAAATAATCAACCAATAAAAATTGTATTCACTTTTCTCATGTATTAGAAATTATTCATGCTGAGAAAAAAACCTACATTTATTCTAATAATGACTGTGTTTAATATAATTTTTACTAAAGCCATTCACATTTTAAAATGTCTCTTTTGTATTAAAACAGTTGGCATAATATCAGACAGTTTCTTAGATCGACAACCATATACAGCATATAAAAGACAAAGCAAGCTGAGAATTCAGAATGGAGGAAATCCATAACCTTTAATGCAGAATAGTTTGAAGTGACTGAGAAATATTGTTTCTGGAAAGACTAATTATAACCTTAATTCACTGTAGCAAATATGAAAAGATACTTTATATTATAAAGAAAGAGAGGACATTTTCTAGAAAATTTGCTTTTGCATATATTCAAGTATGGATTTGGTTTATATCACCTAAGTTTGATGCATTTTGAGTGGATTGAAGATACTTAGTTAAGAAAATTAGATTACTAGATTTACTCAGACTTCATAACAAAGTGGTACATTCCATATGTAGGAAAACTATGCCAGACTTAACATTCTTAATATTCTTAGATATTACTAGTAATGGGGAAAGGAACAGAAGAAACTCACGAAGTATAATGACATTTGAGAAAACTATATTGTCTATAACAGCAAATGATGTATAATACAAATATTTCTGACAGTGTTGTTCACGTATACATATAAAAATAAAGGAGATATTTCATAGGTAATATTCATGAAGGGCTTAAATAATAAATTTAAGATTACTCAGTGTCATAAGCTAAAGAGAACAGAATGAGCTCACAATATGTTGTTATTAAGAGAAAGCACCTCTGAGTGACATATATTTCCTCATTTTAGTATGTGAAATTTTGTCATGTTACAAAGTGACCATATACATGATTATATACCTTGCCATCATTAGCAGTATGGGATTGTAGCCAACCTTTGGGTTACAAAGGAAAGAGATTAAAAAAAAAAACAAAAACAGAAAATATGATAAAGCTATTGTTTGTTCATTTTTAATAAAAATTGACCATAATATCTCATATTCTCAATAATATTCTTATTTTATCTTTTGCTATCTGAATTTTTCAGGTTGTAAGTAATTTCATTTTCATTTCTCAATAAATATGCTGCATGCATGTCAGTAGACTTGATTTTCTACACAATATCTACCCTAAATTCACTTGATTTTTCCTAAGTACACTCCTGAATGTTTAAACCAGCAGGACAAAAATATGCGAATAGTAAGTACATAAGTCAAACAAGTACATACAGACACATACATATAAATTCATGTTCAAGTACAACCAAGAAAACTTGCACTGTGAACAGACACCTATATTTGAATAACTGATTTTATTAAAATCTATTCTCCCATCATATAGCTGAGTCTACAAAAAGGATCTGATCATCAGATTGGACTCACATACTAAGCTTACTAAATAATGCCAAGATACAGGTAATCAAAGACTCAGATATATAACAAGAGGCTGTCCATATTTTACTTTCTTAGGCTGAATTAATTCTAAGGTATTTTATTATTTTTATTCAATTGTAAATGGGTTTAGTTTCTTGATTTATCTTTCAGCTAGTTTACTTTTACATATAGAAGAAAAACAAATTTTTGTATATTAGGTTTTTAGTTCCCCACTCTACTGAGTTCATTATTTCTAATAGCTTTTGTTTTTTAATCACTGATTTTTTTTTTTAATCTTTATCTTGCCAGAGGTGCAGGGGCAGTGAGAGGATTCACCAGAGACAGAGGGAGGGAGCAGAATAGGCCAACTAATGAAGTACACTGCTGAGGGGAGCAGCTGACAGCTGACGTGTTGAGCGAGGTCAGCGTGCCATGTGGGTCACTTCCAGGGCAGGCGGGGATTGAACTCATGGTGAAGTGACTGTAGCTTCTTAGTTCTGTACTTTAACCTGCTGTGCCACCAGGGAGAGCCCGCTTTGTATATTTTTGTGATCAATCTTTCATCACTAGTTTTGTGTGAATTTTTTTTTTTCCCAATCAGTGGGATGTCTGTCTTTTGTAATGTCTCTTTTGCTGTACAGAAGATCTTTAACTTAATGTAGTCCCATCTATTTATCCTTTCCTTCACTATTGTTGCACTGGGTGCTGTATCTTCAAAGATGTTACTGAAGTGTATGCTTTATCTTTGCTTGAATCACTGGAATTTTTATGTATATTATCATGTCCTCTACAAATAGTGATGGCACTACTTCCACATTCTCTAACTGGCTAGCTCACTAGTATATTTTTTGTCTAGTTGCTCTTACTAGGACTGTTAACATTATACTGAATTGTAGTTGTAAGAGTATTCATCCCTGCCTTGTACTGATTTTAGAGGAAAGGTTGCAGATTTTTGCCATTACAATGTAAAGATAAATGTAAGAATCTAAAATAAAAAACTCACAGGATAAGTCTTATTTATGCTTGTTTGGTAAACACAAAAATCAGTAAGGTGAGTGAATCTCTGATTTTACACTTAATATCACATTAATAAGACTGTCTGCTACCTCTATCTCTATAGTACCTGACTACATATCAGCCATATACTAAGCATAGGTATGAATAGTATTGACTGCTATTATCACTGCAAATTGTCAGTTTCTCCTGTCAAATTTTTTAAGATAAATGCTTTTTTCTCTACATTTTAAGACTTTCAGCTCTATTTTATAAACCTCTATTTGCATCCTCTGATTTGTAAAATAATTTGAGAAACATCTTTATTATATAATTATGTATCACTGATTGTGTGGACTTTGTCCTTTACCCTTTGGAGATTTGCATACCATCTTGGTATCTGATATATACAATAGAATCCAAATATTTTGAGGGTACTTTGCTGAGTTTTGATAAATGAATATATCTGTGCAAGCCTGTTAACATAGGATAAATATATCTAATTCTACAAGTATACATATGTATAAAGAAATTATTATTCCCATAGTCTCATAAAATTTCTTTATTCCTTTTACCATTTAGCCCACTAATTATAAGTAATATTATTCTCATTTTATTGCTTACTAAGATTTTATTTCTTTAAACATTTTTGATTCACTTGGAATTGATGTGAGGTATAGAGATTCCTCATGTACCCTCTAACCCTATGCGTGTGTGACACATCTCACTGTCAGCTTCCCATATGTGCCTTAAAAAATTATAAAAGCCAGAGCCTCTGTGGTGACACAGTGAGTTAAATCTCAGCACTATGAAGCAAACCACAGCCACCACAATTCGAACCTCAGCCACAGGGAGCTGACCCTCATATGACACAGCAAACCTCTTATGTATGGCCTGTTGCTCCCCTCAGCAGTGTATTTCAGCAGATCTGCCTGTTTTGCTTCCCACGCTGTTTCTGGTGAAACCTCTCACCAATCTCTGCCCCCCTCCTGACCTACACCTTAGTTCTTCTATGCAAAAATAAATCAAATCCTTAAAAAATATATAAAAGCCCTTAATGATGTTTTTGTCCAACAGAATTTACTTTTGCTTCTTTCAGATGATTAGAACAAGGATAAGTTCACTTTATTTCATTATGGGTTTGACCTGATTTGAACTTGAGTTCTCTCTTTTGAAAACCAGTCTATTTCCAGGTTATACATACTCTAAGGGGTAGCTCTTTAGGGGATCATGATGACAACTTAGCTATTTTCCAGAGTCATTTCTCCTTTGCTGCCCTTGGATTCTGACATTTTCCTTATGGTTAAAACTTCTGTTTAGTTTCTAAGTCCTTAGGCGTCATTTACTCTTGAGTTTCTCAGTCTCTTAGTTGCTTCTTACAAATTATCAAATTCCTTAAGGGGAAACCAACAGTGAATTTCTGGTTTGCCTTATTCTTATAGATATTCTGAAATATTAAAAAGTAATCTTGGAATTGTAAAAGTAAAAAAATTGTATACCTGAAATAACCACATATCACTTCTGGCATAAAAAGGTTAATTATTATGTTAGTATTTTCAGAAGACTATGCATATCATTGGGAGAACAAATACCATCTTATTTTGTTTTTTGTTTGTGGATTCTATAAAATGTTGCAACTCTATTTAGTACTTAATACATATTTATTGTATTAAACTGGAAAAAGAACTTAAAACTATTTAAATAATATCGTGTACAACTTCATTTTCAAGCTGAGGTTCACAAAGGTTACATTTTAAGTTTTATACTGTATCATTATAAACACCCAGCATGGATAAATGTAAAGGTTGAGGAGAATATTTTAATAAAATTAACAGTTTCACATTGCACAATTTAAATCGGTAAATTAATGTTTTCTTACATAAAATGTAGGTGTATATCATTCCTTGCTGAGGAAGAGTGGGGGGGGGAATAATGCTTTAAACAGAAACATGGCTATCTACCTTCTCTAGAAAATGAATATTAGATATTCAGGAAACAGCTATAAGAATAATATTACAAATGTATTGATCTGGCTTGGTAAGCAGCTTTAGAATGGGAATAACAATTTAAAGTGTTCTTAATCTTCATGTAAAAAATATAATTTGATATATGTAGATAGCTTCTAAATTAGAGATTGAAATTTAGAAATAGGGGCCCTCCCTGGTGGAACAATGGGTTAAAGCACAACACTATGAAACTGGAGGTAGCTGCTTCAGCAAAAGTTCCATCCCTCTCTGGGGAGGTGACCACAGGGCACAGCCAAACTCTTCTATCTCGCATGCTACTCCCCTGAGCTCTGTGTACTTTGTTACTCTGCCTGTTCTGTTCCCTACTCTGTTGCTGGTGAATCTTCTCACCGCCTCTGCTCCTCTGGCCTGTATCCCAGTTCTGTATACATAAATACATAAACATTTTACAAAAAAAAAAAAGATGTGAAAAAAAGAATTTGGAAATATGATAAGATTGAAAGATTTTCTCTGACATCAGGTAATCCTATCTCATAGTATCTCAATTTCCCCTCTCTTTAAATGGAAACATTGATATATTTATGAGAATTGAATTGGGCAATGCAATGTGTCAGATACAATATTTGAGATATTAAGTGTACAAGAGAACACTAGAAAGGTTATAGTAAAAATAATTAATGTATGATTATCATTGGTAATTAAGTATTTAAATTGGGAAGTAAGAATTATCAAGGTATCTTTTAAATGGGACAATGATGCATTCAAAGCAAATAATATAATCTTTAAGTATCATTTTAAAGAATAATCTAGGGCAGCTGTATGTTTTTATTTGAACAAAATCTAAAATTTCTCTATTTTATTTATTCAACTAGAGAAAGGGAATGAAACAAAACTTATAATTAAGAAAAGATCACTACATGATCTGACAAAATACCTTAATTTATTTCATTTTTGACATAATCTTATTAGCTGTATTTGAATAAAAATTGGCTTTTAGCAATAATGTTTTTGCTGTCCTAAAAATGGAGATGCTAACTCTGGCCTTACATACAGTGGTGAGATTACAAATATTTAGTAATCTGTCCTTCAATGGTACTTACTGGGTCATATTATATAAATATCTCTACCATTGACTATATTAACCTACCAGTGTGATCCCAGCTACATCATACAAGACCTGAAAATTGAAAATAAGGTTCTTACATGATAATATAAGTTGGCTCCAGCATGCAACTGTCATACATATATCATACTGGGATGTCTAATCCTTTATACTTAAACAATCTGTACTTATATCATCTGACCACTACCCTTAATTTTACTCTTTATACTTTGTATAAAGCATAAAGACTAATCTTTATCATCTTACATTTCCACTTATTTGTATATTTTATAGCTTGATGAGAGATGATTTGATAATGTAATTATCCTGAGGATTAGCAATAAATTAATATGACCTTATGGAAAAAATCAAAGCTTTCATATTCCAAATGTCAGCTCAGTTTAGAGCATGAATTTCATATTCTTTCCTTGAAATTAATACTTTTGTTAAATTTTCATTGGGTAATAGTTTTGTAGACTTGATCTTTAAAACAAACAAAAAACCCCACAAAACTTTATTTTCCTTAGCTATCATAACCCTTGGCTGAGAAAAGAGGATAAATTTAAATAGACTAGAATGGGACACTTAATAAAAGAAGAAAAAAAAAAACCAGCTAATGTGTCACAAGAAGATTTCTGCCTCATTATTTAACAAAAACAGAATTTGAAACATAAAAAGTTCAGGGCTCTCAATCTAGTCTAGTTTTTCTGTTCCTAATAGAGAACTGCAGGGATTTACTGGTAGTTTCTGCAATGTTTGCTTTAAACTTCCTAATGTACAAAGCCTTTAACCATATGGCATGGCATTAATGTCTGACTTAAGGATACCTGGAAATTGAAAACAAGAGCTAAATTTTGCATGTTGGCATGGGGATGCTGTTTCTTCCCCTGGTCCTTTACAAATTGGTATTGAAACTATTCAATATCTGTTTTTGTAATAAGTGGCATATTGGGGCAAACCATGAAGCACACCTTCTGTTCATTAATATAAAAAATTCAGTTCTTTCAATAAGTTTGAGTTTCCAGAGTAACTCAGAAGATTGACCAACAAACCATTTCACCTTGGGCAAATAATATTGCTTCATGTCTGCCTCTTCTGGTTAATAATGAATTTACAATGTGTGTGCTGCCTCCTATAGGTGCTCTGATCTTGTTTTTCTTGCACTGTTATAACTTATTATATAAAGAGTTATTTAATCTATCCATGGCTAGATAGATCATTTTATTATAGAACTAAATGTCAAGCAAGCAGAAGGAAATTTGAACAAATTCCAACTAATTTTAATATATAAGCATTATTGAACCCTGTTCTCCAAATTCAACTGATCAATCAATACATAAATA
This sequence comes from Condylura cristata, assembly GCF_000260355.1. Classification (NCBI taxonomy): domain Eukaryota; kingdom Metazoa; phylum Chordata; class Mammalia; order Eulipotyphla; family Talpidae; genus Condylura; species Condylura cristata. The sequence continues at coordinate 43,351,169 of NW_004567109.1, read as the reverse complement.
TTCACTTCAATTTTTTAGCTCAAATTTAATATGAACTTGACTTCCTACTAGGTTAGTATGAGAAAGTCTTCTAGAAATTGAGTTAATCTTGAAAATTGAAGGATTTTCAAATCTATGATTAATACCACTGGACTTCTCACTGAACAACCATGAGTGATTCCTTGGCTTCTGATGACAATACTGCTCTTTGTGTCATATACAACATGGAAAATTTTATAGTCGGAGTATCATAATGACTATATTTTATCTACCTTATGCTTACCATAGAATTAGTCTCTATATTTCCTTGGTCCAATACATGAAGCAGGCTTTCTTCCAATTTCCAACTTGTTAACCTTGATTATAGTAATATTTTCTGCCTTTTCCAACCTCTCTCTCCTCCTTTTATCCCTCAACTTTCTACCTTTGGAAATATGTCATTTCTGTACATGTACCTTAGCATAACTATCATCATAAGCTAATGTTTTAAAAAATTACATGGGAGGAGAGGAAATGACCACAACTTATTTTGATCTATAACTGTTAAAATCTAAATTTTTATGTTCCCCTAAAATCATATGTTGATATTCTAACCCTCAAGGGTGATAATGTTAATAGCTAGAGCCTTTTGGAAGTTCTAAGAGGTGGGACCTTTGGAAAATTATTAGGTGATGAGAGTGAAGCTCTCATGAATGAAATTAATGCTCTTAAAAGAGGTTACAGAACTCTCTATATCCTTTCATCAAGAAAAGATAAAACAGAATGTTTGCAAGCCAGAGAGAACTTTCACTCAAACACTTTCCAGTTGCCAGCACTCTGAGTAAAATCTTCCACGATATAAAGCAGCTGTTCTGTAGAGTTCTATTACAGCAACTCAAACAGACCAACATCCTAGATTCTCTTAAGGCAAAGGGATAAAAGAAACATAGAATTGTTTGTAGACAGTGCATTTGAACACTTACGTGAATAGGTGAGTGGGTGGGCATATAGATATTAATACAACATTAACATCTCATTAAACTTAATACCACCATCAACGTCTCATTTGCTACCTACTTATAAGGTTAATTTTATTTATAGAGGAGGTGAATAAACAAGTTATTACAATGAAGGGTAATAGATATCATGAAAAATGAAGTATATTAAGAGGGGAGAACATTTTCTGAACCTCTAAATCATATGTATATATTAAAATAAGGTATGGTAAAAATGGAACAAGCTATACAAAGTCCCAGGAAAGACACAAAGCTATTTTATTTCCGTTCAGTGGTTCTCAAATTTTTAGATCTTTGTAAAGTTTAACTATTTAAACATGATTTAGGATCATAAAAGTATCCCTACACTTTCTTTTAGGAATCATACCTATGTAAATTTACATATTAGACATCAGAACAGAGAAATATTTTAATTAACTTTTTCAAAATAACAGTATAATGCCCATTTTAACTTAATACATTTTTTTATGGACAAAGAAATATACTTCACAAAATAAAGAAGATAGAAGCACCATGATAGTACATTTTTCCTATCACCATAATTCCTTAATGCCTGGTTTAATAGAACAGGTCAGCTTCTGTTCAAGCTGCTGCAATATTACACATATGTAAACATCTAAAAATTTCATTATATAGTTGCAAAAGAATGAAATTAAAAGGACAAAAATCTTAGAACTGCTATGAAAAATTTTTGATCTCACCAAATCTCACACAGCAATTCAGAGAAACCAGGAATTTAGGGTCATATTTAGAAGTTAGAAAACAGGAAAAGTCTATAGGTGGTTATACAGGTAAAACACTGATTTCTTTGTGTAGACTGCACTACAGATTGCAAGAAATTAGGCTGGCAACTAGAATTTTCTTCAGCTTATGGAAAAAAATAGCTTTCCAAAGAAATACTTCTTGCCTAGGTTTACATTTACTTTCACATAGCTTTTACTTTCAATTCTCCCTTGAAATAATTCCTTGTCTATTACAATTTGAAAGATTTAAATGCTTCCACACTTATTAAATAGCATTATATCACTGACACCATTCATGTCTTTGAGCTTGACTGAATTTCCAATCTTGACAGCAAGTCATCATAGAGCATTCACAATCAGCATTGTTACCTAAACTGTGACAGGAAAATTTAATGATAGTTTAGTAGGAACACTTAAAGGAAAGTGTGGGGATTTGATGTGAAGACTAATGACTTCTACTGAGATTTGAATAGGTGGTTTTACTAAAAATAATTATTCACAGTGAAATTGTAAAAGATGTTACAGTACTTATCTTTAACAGTGTGGAATGAACACAAAAGGTGTCAATTTGGTATATCCAATTTAGAATTTAAAGCAAAACTACAAAAATTCTGAGAAAACAGCTAACCATTTAAAAATAACCAGTAACTATTGAAACCGACCTTACTCCCATCATTGGAAAAAAAGCATCATTTATTTCAATAATTGTTAAACACAGCAAAATGAATTACATTAACCCTAAAATGCTTTATAGTGTTGCAACTTCTGTTGGTCTGAACTCTGAATTAGAATTTTAAAAATTGGGAATAAATAATTCCTCACTCCCCACAACTATTGAAAATAATAGTTTCAAGTAGTTTCATGAGTGCTTATCATTTATGTCATCATTCAATTTACACTGATTTCTACTATAAGTCAGTTTTAAGTGAAAGACATAAAGATCTCTATTACATCTACAGTGCCAAGACATGCAACAAGTAGTTAATAAACATTTTTAATAACTAGAGGCCAAATAAAATACAATAAAGTTAATAACCTCCAATCATTTGTGGGATAGACAAAGACACACAGATATGTGTATAAAGGAAGCAGAGAAAATAGGAACCTCCCCAGTGACCCAAGTGGTTAAGTCTCAGCACTATAAAGCTACCCACAGGCACTATAGCACACAATCAATCCCTAGCAAGGAAGCTGACCTACATGGTGCAGCAGACTGCTCCTGTCTTGCCCGCTGCTCCCATCTTCAGGGTTATTTCGATCAAACCACATGTTTTGCTCCCCACTCCGTCTCCAGTGAATCCTCTCACTCAAATCTCTTCACCTCTGGCCTAAACCTCAGCTCTTGTAAACATAAATATATCTATTTTTTAAAATGCCTTTAAAAAAAAAAGCAAATAGGTAAGTAGGTAAGTTTGTGCTGTAGGAAAGTAGTACAGAAACAGTAATACAGAGAGTAGGTAATATATGGGGGGAAATATGGTATACACATACACACACACACACACATAGGTTGTTTGCTCATTTTTTTTTTTTAAGTGTGATTTGATTGCAAAATACAAAGATTGGGGCACTAGAAATGTTGACAAAGCCAGTTGTGATCAGCATAAAATTTGATTTTAGTATGCATAAATAAATAAATAAATCTTTAAATAAAAAAAAGTTTGAAAGATACAAGTTGGAATGTGGAAATGTATGAAAATTTTTGTGCAATGATTCTATGTATGTATTGGGAAAATGACTCAAATTATTATGAAGGGTGAATGGGAGTTGAAATAAATAGTATTACAGGCAAGAATTTGCTAATTTTTTCCTCATAGTTACTCAAACCTCCTTTGGTTATAATTCAAAAGACAGCCAGAGAAATGTTCCCTCTATAAACTGTTGCATCAAGTGTGTATGCACTGACATTTTGGATTATTGGAGGTTCCTACTGGAGTGAAAACATGCAGGTATACTTTTTAAAAAAAAAAAAAGATTTATTTATTTATGCATACAGAACTGGGATACAGGCCAGAGGTACAGGTGTGGTGAGAGGATTAACCAGAGACAGAGTGGGGAGCAGAACAAGCTGACTGATGAAATACACTGCTGAGGGGAGCAGCGGGTAGGTCAGGAGGTCATGTGGGTCACATTTGGGGCGGTCAGGGAGCTAACACAAGGTGAAGAGACTTTAACTTCTTAGTGCTGTGCTTTAGCCCACTGCACCACCAGGGAGGGCCTAGGTATACTTTTTAAATAGGCCCATGTACTTCATACTGGTTATTGACTATTCTTTCTTTGATTACCATTAAAAGTATTGTTCTTCCCCTGGTTAACTTTGAATTAAACATTTCATGGATTCACAAAAACATGACAAACATATTCTATTTCTTCTTTTGATTACTATGAGACTGAAAATATTTGTACCCAAGATAGTCCTCATGCTATATATACACTTAAGTCACCAAGTCCTATCCATTTATATGTATGCTTGTATTCAATCTCACTTTAATAATTCAAAATCTTTTAGCTCACTTATTTCTATTACTTTCTTCTAATGAACTCTTTATTTTGTTGACCTTTTCAAATGTGTTCTCACTGTCACCAGGAAGAATATTCTACACCCTTCATTATCTAAAATGTGGAACAAAAAAATTAGCATTAGTGTCACCAAGGGCATATTAGTGTCACTAATACTGTTAGAAATTCAGATACTCAGGCAATTTATAATCTCAGAACTGTCTTAATATAGGGAAATTTAAAATATTGCATCCTCAAAAAGTTTACAGATAGGTTAAGCTCAGTAAATAGACTATCATTTTATAGCCTTGCTTTGTGTGTGTGTGGGGGGGGAGAGATTATTATATTATGTAACTTGAATGCTCTGTACTGAGCATATGTACAAAATAAGAGAGCGAAGACTTGACTAAAAAAAGTAAAAACATATCAAATGTATCTGGATGAATGTTAACATATTTACCCAATATATTAGTCCAAGCATGATTTTGATTAAAGGAATATCAAATTGGAAGATTTTGATGAGCAAGATCTGCTGGGTTTTTTTAATAGCTTATGAATTGTGCTAGCCATAGTTTCAAATGTCATATTTTAAAACCATTATGATAATTTATGTTTATGTCTCTTTTCTGCTAGATATTAAATACTTGGAAGTAGAAACTTATCTTTTAAAACCTCCAAATGGAATTTTCAAGAATCTAGATAGTAGGAAATCAGTAGTAGAGTGAAATATGTGAATTTTCCTTTATTTCTTGCCTTTGTAATTATATTTGAAAATACACAAAAAAAGGTGCAGTCTACTATATATATGTGTGTATATATATATACATATTTGTCCTCAGTGTCTAAAAATTCACAATGTTACATCAACTAGCACTACATAGATTTACTATTTGTTCCTGAATTTGTTTTTCAGATGGACTTAATAAGTTCCCATTCAGAGAAAGCTCTGCACAGTTTATATGAAAAATGGTTTCCATTTAAGAGAGTTGTAAACTAATGGATAAAGTCAATGTGATAAACGATTCAGTGATGTCTTTATTTCAAAGATCAGAAGCTGTATTAGTTGTACTGTAATAGTGATCAATCACACTGAATACTTATTTCATAAAGAAAGAGTTGCATACATATTAATGGGCTTATGTATTATGAGGAATGCATATTATACCTTGTTAAATACAAAGAAACATGATTTGACCAGCGCTATAATCCAATGTTTAGTAGCTCGCACGTTAAATGGAGTTTTTACTATATTATTGGTTTCATTTGCATTTAGAAAAAAAAATTCCCAACATTCTAAAATGTAGTTTACCTCATTTTCATTGTAATAAATTGTGTTTCCAATAACAAGGAAATATGTACACTTTGGGCATTTATGAATAATAATATAAATACATGTAAAATATTGAGGTTTAGTGATCATTTATCTTGAATGGGAACATTTAGACAGAGCACCTCCAAAATTAGTCTTTAGAGGGCCAAACCATATGACGTATACTAAAACTTTGTTTTACTGTGCATTTTTCGTCTTTGATAACAAGGTTAAAATTTGCCTTGAAAATTTGGCAATTTATTTCTGATAAAATACACACTATTCAAAAATGCTATAAAAATAAGATATTGGGTGATCTTTTGAGGGTAATATATGCATACTGTCATTTTTACAGGTCAACTCTTTGACAAATTTGGTTTTTGTGTGTTGTTTAATTCCAGGCTGCAGATGACACCTACTTTGTAGTTTTCAGTGGGAGTATAGAATTGCTTTATTGGCAAACACATTTGGACAAGAAGATGTTTGGAGTGCAAAGTTTCTCTCACTTACATCCTAATAGAATGTTATGCTTTAAATCCATATTGACTTTGCTAATGTTGAAAAAGTGCTGTATTAAATAACTTATGAGCTTGTTTGCATAAGTTAAATCATTAACTTCTTTTCCAGGAAACAGATCTATAATTACAAATGACTCATGTATTTTCCATTTCTTATAACATCCAAGGGAAGTGGCAAAATCCATATCAAAAAGAGAACTGTATCAACTTCTGTTTCTTCAAATATGGTTAGATAATTATGGCATAGCTGAAATCATATTGGCACTACTATTTGAAAGTCCCTTGCTGGTAATATATTTGTGTTTCTTGCTATATTTGGCAAACAACACAATCTCTCTGAACTTTCATTATTCAATCAGTACAAAGGAATTAAGAGTAATTATTTTGTAAGTTTATTCTGAGGATCATGTATGTAAAATAGATCACATATTTTGAATACTAATAAAGAAAAGCTTTCAATAGGCTTTTTGTTTAACTTTTTTTTTTTTTGAGGTGATGTTGGTGTACATCATTGCTTGTATTTTGGGGGTATAGGATCCCCCCCTTCAGGTGTCATTATAACAGTGCATCAACCACGAAAACACTGGTCCTACCACTACTATATTCAATTGTGTTCCCTCTTCTTTGTTCTTTTCCGTCCACCCCCGACATGTCTCAGTTTTATATTCAGCTTTCAAGCGTTAGTTTTTAAGTTTGGCTTTATCTGATTCTTTGTTTGATTTCTCTATATTCCACTGAGTATGCTTACTTTACACCTAACATTTCAGTATATTTGGTTAAATATTAGTAATAATTAGATATCATTTCTTTTAGGCATCATTTTTAACCAAACCATTTTTCTCATCATGTCATTTTCTTCTCTGTATGATGAACATGACAATATTGAGTTATTATTTGTTTCTATTGCAGACTCTTTATAGATTATAAGGGGCGAGATCTAATTTTGTATCATAATTGTTATGGTGTCATCAAAATTTAGCATAAGTCTTAAGAACAAAATATTCAATAAGTAGTATTGCCTGTATACACAATTGTGTTTCTATCATTTATCATCAGGATCTGGTAAAAAAAATATTGTAAGGAAAAGAGGAAAAACAAACCAAATACTTTTTGAAAATGGACATTTAATGGCCAGCTGCAAGTAAGTATACGGCTGATATACACCAAATTTAACAGAATTACATTGCTTCTACTGGGATTAGTCAAGAAAGGAGATCAGATTTGCCAATGCACTAAGGAGAGCACTTATTTGGTATCCTGGTATGTTCCACACTGACACTCTAGTGTGTTCTTGAAGCAAGGAGAAAATTTCACCGTATGGATGATTTGTATGAGAATTTCACTCTCCTACACTTCATGACATTGTGGGGAGGAATGAGAGAGTCCCAGAGATCTGTATCCTTCTACCAACTTCCACATCAACACTTTCCCAAAACAATTTCAACTATCTCTAAAACCATCTATAAGAATAATATTAAATAGTTGCTTTGGCTTTTATGCCAAAACCATCAAAATATCCAGGATCACCAACTTGTTCCATGGATCACTCTTTATTCTGCAAAGGTGTTAAAAAATTATATTCCCAATCTTCAATTCCTGACATTGTTCCAATGTGTTTATTAGAACTCCTAATTAACAGCTGTAAAATCTTGAACTTTCTTTAACATCATCTTGTTCTAACAGAAATTCTGACCATCTTTGTTCCCTTATCTCCATATAGTGAAACTTGAGTAACACAGGTAACTTTCTTGTCTTCATGCTCCTATCCAGATCATTCTCCCAAATCCTCCCTTAAATGTAAACATTTCAATCAAATTAAACTACTCTGTTCCATTTTGTAATCTTACAAAGACCCCTTAATCACAACTTGATTCCTTGAAGATTCTGAATTCTGACTTTTACTACCTCTGCGATGTCTGAGAACTTTTAACAATTCCAACACACAATTAGATTCTATTCCAATACTTTAAAATTTCAGTTACTTTGGTCTATTTGCCTTCAATGATCTTGTCTGTCACCCTTTCTTATCAATTCATTTTATATTCATGCCATCAAACAACCTCATACTTACCCTTACTGTAATCTCAATTTTAAGTCCCATAGTTTCTGATCATGACTTCTTAATAGTTCACCCTCCCAAGTACTTTAATTCTAACATCTCTTTCATATCACACAATCTTATTAAATGTTTTTCAAACTTCTCATCTTTTTACTTCTCTCTTTTCCAGGCTGAAGAAAGGTTAATTATTATAATTACTTCCTTTCAGACAACCTCAGTTCTCTTGGTCCCCCCACCTCTTTTTTTTTTTTTTTTTTTTTTTAGTTACGTGCTATTTCTTATTCACCTGTCAGAACCATAATCCTAAAAAAAAAAGTCATGCTGACTGCTCTCACTTTGAAATCATAACCACAAGCTTCAAGTGGATCTTTAATGATGTGAGCAATCATATTGCATTCCCTACTTCTAGTTTCTCCCACTCAGACTTCAATTTTGTTAAGTTCTCCAGTCTCATCAAAACTACAGCCTCTTCTTCAAATATCAAAATCATTTGATAATCTGTGTCTATCAAAGTTATAAAATGGAAGCTAGCTCCCCATGTACATACACATACACATACCCCTACAGAAATTCTTTAACTTTATTCCATTTATTGGGGATAGGCTATCTTTGCTCTTAAACATAGCCAAATTTCTCGATGTGTACTAGATTATGTGTTCTAATGTCTTTTAAAATAATATATTCTCCAGCAATTCTCTCCCTTCTTTTTACCATCATTTATTTTTATTTTATTTTTTATTTTTTTTAAAGATTTATTTATTTATTTGTGCATACAGAACTGGGGTACAGGCCAGAGGCTCAGGGGCGGTGAGAGGATTCACCAGAGACAGAGTGGGGAGCAGAACAGGCAGATCAACGAAGTACACTGCTGAGGGGAGCAGCGGGCGGGTCAGGAGAGGTCTGCCACGCCATGTGGTCACCTCCGGGGCAAGGGGGAATGGAATTCATGAGGAAGCGGCTTTAGATTCTCAGTGCTGTGCTTTAACCCACTGTGCCACCAGGGAGGGCCTTATTTTTATTTTTAACTGGATCATTAACATCAATATGTAGATGTTCAGGGAAAACAATGAAAAATCTTTTTAACCCGACCAGCTTATTTAGTTAATGCCTTATTTCTGAGCTTCCACATACAGTAAAACTTGCTTATTCTCTTTTCATTCTTTTATAAAGTTTTAAAAATCAGATATCAATACAGCAAAATAAAAAACAAGTGTGTGCCTAAAATAATTATTTTAGCACAAACTGGCTTATAACTACTACCCACATCATGGACTAGAATTAGCCAACACTCTGATCTTCTCCAGAGTAGCCTCCATCCATCCTAACAATGACAGCTATTTTGAGAAATGAATGCCTAACTTACTCTTTTTCAGTTTTCTATTCATTTTGAATCATTGGTTTATTGACATTGCCCTCACTCTCTATAATAATTATCTTTCGAATTTCACCAATGACTTACATTTTCATAAGTCCCTTTCTTAAAGAGAGGATCATCGTTGGAAAAGTATTATCTATTTACTGTTTGAACACCACACTCTTCTGCTTTACTCTTTACACTTTCTTTTTCTTTATTGTGGTAAAATTGATTTACAACACTATAGATGAATCAGAAGTATCAAATATCCCATCTTTATTGTCATTTCTTACTAGATTTTATCATTATCGTATTTATTTTGTAAGAAATTTGTAACAGAAATTTTGCCTCTAAAACTTTTAAGTGCACAAGTCAGTATTATTATGTTCAAATTGTTGTACCAAAGGTATCTGAACTTCTTCTCTTGAGTGATCAAACTCTATGCATATTGAACAGCACATTCGCATTTCCTCCAGTGTCTGGCAACCCACTATTTTACATGATGCTCCTACGAGTTGGGCTACTTTACTTTATTTTACATGCTGCTCCTATGAGTTGGGCTACTTTACTTTATTTTACATGCTGCTCCTATGAGTTGGGCTACTTTACTTTAAATGGTGGTATCATGTAGATTGTCTCCTTCTGTGATCAGCATGCTTTACTTAGAATAATGTTATAAGATCATCTATGTTGTAGTATATAGGGGACATTTCTTATAAAAGTAGAAACATATTACATTGTATCTATAGCTACATTTTCTCTATCATTACATCCAGTTATGGGCATTTAGATATTTTTTCCTACCTCTTTGGTTATTGAAGATATTTTGGATAGATATCCAGAGGTGAGCTAACTTATGTCATATGCTGGTTCTATTTTTAATTTTCTGAGGGACCACTACACTATATTCCACACTGGTTACACCATTCTAGCATTCCAGAAATAACAAAGATCCCAATTTTAAAAGTTCTCACCAGTATTTGCCATTTCTATTTGCTTTTGATAATGTCCATATTAATTGTACAAAATAATAACTTATTATGGCATTGAATAATTAGTGATGCTAAGCATTAAAGTGTTAGGTATTTGTATGTCTTCTTTTGATAAAATGTCCACTTAAATCAATAGTTCATTCTCTAATTGGGTTACTGGGGAAGGGGACTGGTTGTTGGTATCAAAAATAGGAGTTCCTCATATATTTTGCTTATTAACACTTTAACGGACATAGTTTGAATATATTTTTTTTCTCATTCTTCAAGTTACAATTTTACTGTGTGTTTTACTTTCTTTGATGCCCAGAAGTTTTATAAATTTGATGTAGTTCCATTTGGATAGTTTATTTTTGTTGCCTACTTTTGGAAGTGAAATCTACAAGTGAATGCCAAGATACTAACCTTTTTTTCCTACAAGTTTTATAATTTACATTCTGGTGTTTAGCTTTGATTTCTGACTATTTTAGAGTTCAATGAACCTAGGCATAGAGCTTCTATGACACTTCATCTACCTATTAACTTTAACACCCTAAATTATAGGCTGAGTAGTGTTTACCATCAACAATCTAAGGTAATCCAGAACTTCCATTCTGGATATTAAAAATAACAAAGACAGATGGCCCTCCCTGGTGGCACAGCGGGTTAAAGCACTGCACTAAGAAGCTGAAACCACTTCCGCATGAGTTCGATTCCGCCTTCCCCGGAGGTGACCACGTGGCATGGCAGACCTCTCCTGACCCTCCAGCTGCTCCCCTCAGCAGTGTACTTCATTGATCTGCCTGTTCTTCTCCCCACTCTGTCTCTGGTGAAGTTTTTCGCCACCCCTGAATCTCTGGCCTGTACCCCAGTTCTGTATGCACAAATAAATAAATATTAAAAAAAAAAATAACAAAGACAGAATCCACCCTCCACTGAAATCGCTGATAAAATGAGACAAAATAAAAGAAACAACAGTTTTCTACACCAGACGAGAGGCAATTCAGGGCAGTAACATCTAAGAGAAAGGGAACAGTAAAAAGATGATTGCCTTTCTTACAGTCTGCTCAGAATTTCCAGGATATAATGGAGGGAAGAAGAATCCTAAAAGATATTAGCATCCTGCTGAAATGAGGAGCCAGAGTTCAAACATCTGGAAAGACAGTGTCCAGACATTTTTGGGCAAAACAGTGCAAAGAAAGAAACCACGTAAGTTTAGACATCTGGAGATATATAAAAGTGTCCCTTTGAGTCTATGTCAAAGTTTATCAGTTTGTGTGTGTGAGGAATATGCCTGAGATCAGAAAAAGAGTCTCAAGAAAAGAGAAAATGGAGTTTTTAAGTACAACAATTATTTTACGTTTCTACTCACCAAAGAGAAAGACCTCTTAATCCACAAAATATTTGATTACAGTTCTTAGAAAGGTATTGATTGGTTTACAGTAGTGGGATTAAAAGGTCTATCACAATGGCTGTCAAAACTAAGTTCAAAAGCACATCTCAAAGGAACAAACCAATTTTGGAACAAAGAACTGTGTCCCAGAATGATGCCCCAAAATACTTTAAGCACATCCACTCCACAAAATGTAATATACACAATATACTACAATCAATTTAAAGTATTAACATGTAAGTAATAATATGACACTTAATGGAGAAAACATATATGGCCAAAGGAAAATCATGAGTATGAGGAGGAAAGAAATGGAAGACAACAAAAAGACTCAAATCAAGGTCAATCATTCAGGTGAAATTAGCAGCAGGTTATTACAGGGAAGTGAGTATCATTGGATTTAGATACAGATTAGTAGGAACTACCCAAAATGAAGTATAGTGGGAAGAAATAAAATACTTAAAATGCTATCAGTGTTTTATAGAAAATATTAGCAATTCAAAATATAGGGAAATTTTACAATTTATAGCTGTATCCCTTAGTAAATAAAGGAATGCCCACTTGTTCTTCCCAGAATGGTCAGTATTATTGTAATGGAACTTACCTGTCTATTACTGAGACTATACATGGTCATATCTTAAGAGGAATAACTACTGGAAAGGTTAGCATGTCATTCAGGATAAATAAAAGAATAGCTAGAACATTAATATATACTTTACTCTACTTCAAGAATTTCTGAGTGAATTTTCAATTCCAGAATAAGTAATCTTATTTCTTATTTAACTTCCATAAGAAACCCAATTGCTTCGAAATTAAGCAATATGCTTTTAAAGGAGTACTTTTTCAACTGTGAAATGCATTGAATTTTGGCAGTTTTAATTTTACTTCTTTGTGCCTTAGTTATTACCCTAGTTTCTTTCAGTGATTTTCACTGTCATTCTCAAAATCTTTTTCTCCCACTGCCTTTGAAAATATTAGGCATTCTAAGCAATGTTTAAACCAGAATCTATGTACCTCTCGGGCACAATAACTGTACTCTTTTAATAGTTAATATTCTAACTGAGCTTCTAAAATTCCCTGTAAGAGTTAACTGTCTGCACATACTATACAAGATCAATGTAGGGTCTTTTATCCATTATAAATAATCAAAGCTGTTTTTCCCCACCCCCTGAATTCACCTCAAATTTCCAAGCAAATTTTATATATCTTCAAAATCTAGCACATCTAGTTGCATTAATAATAAAAGTATTTCATATAAAAATCACTCCCTCTCTGTTCCTTAATCCATGGATTTTGTTGCTAAATCTTTCACTTCTAAACTCATGTTTATTTTTGCCAATATTCAAAGTTCTATAAAAACACCATCAGTGATGTTTCATTGATACCCAGGTGAAAGTCTTTAGCAGTTATGTTCATTCCTCTGTATAATAAAGTCATTCAATCTATTAATATGCTGTGATGTATTTTAACATTTTAAATTGCATTGTTATTCAGAATTTTATAGCTGTTTTAATTTATACCTTTTCTCTCAGTTATAAATGCTTTACTCGCCTTTCTCATAATACAAGTTGCAGTATAACAGTTCATAAAAAAATAAACAAGTTAAAAAATATAAGATACTTTAATCTACTAATTTGTCTCATTGTCTTCCACAATTCAGAGCATATCAGGCTAAAAGAGCATATAACTGTATTTAAGCCTAAAATTTTTGGGCACTATTTTTTTTCTTTAGAAATCTGATTTCCTTTAGCTTTTGAGATTGTTTCCAAAATATACAAATCTGACAAAGAACAATGCAGAATGTGTTGGTGCTATTATATTGATAAATCTTTCTAGATCAGAGGACAAGACAGAGCCTATGATTGTCAAGGTACCAAAAAAAAAAAAAAAGGCAACAAAACCAATAGTATCTCTATTATCTTGTTCTTATCTCTGTATTGTTATTTCTATACCTTATCTATCATCTTATCATCATCCTATCATCAATCATCTATCTAGCACCTATTAATAATGTTTCTATCTACAAACAAATTTATTATAAGAAAGTTTCTCCTGTGATTATGGAGAATGAGGAATCCACTATCAGCTATGTAAAGCTGAAGAACCCAGGAGATCCTGTGCTGTGTTTCTAGTCTGAGTCTGAAAGTCTGTAAACAAAAAGAACCAGTATTGTATGTTCTGGTGTAAATACATAAGGATAGCAAAATTGCAATTTGAAAATAATCAGACAGTGAGAGTTAATTGTTCCTTAGTATACCTTTTGCTTTACTCAGGCCTCCCAGCAGATTTAATGAGGCCCTCCTCCCCACCTGGGACGGCAATCTGCTTTCTCATTCTAACAGTTGCAATATTCATTTCATACAGAAACACCATCACAGACAAATGCAGAATAATGTTTTGCTAAATACTTGGGCACTCTCTGCCTGAGACAAGTTGACACCTAAAATTAGTAATCACAGATAACATTAGGGGAGAAAATGCTATCTATATTTATCTACTTCTTTAAACCAATTTTTTTTTCTTTTGTATTCACCTTGAATTTTCCAATTCCTATGTTCTCTTCATCATAATTCAGGAATAAAATTAGAAGACTGACTATAGTATCACAACCTATTACCTTATTAATATTTTCTTTTTTAGGGCATCTACTATAAATTCTAGTCTAAACTCTTTTTGCAGTCATATATTACTGAGCAAAATAAAACTTAATAGATTTCAGGCCAGATTACCAGGATGTAATTGCCTACCTCATAGAGCCATTATTAAGTTTCTAATTCGATAAAATTTTGTTCCATAAACTTGCTAAAAAATATTTTATTATTTTGTTCTTATTTGTGAATCAAATACTGTTATGTTCATTAAAATGGGAGCCTGATTAAGATTATCCATTGCCCAACAACTAAACAATGCAATGAATTATAACTCTTAAAAATTTAGTTCAATCTAACTTTTGATAAATTAAATGACCTATTAGAGTTACCTGTGGCATCACATAAACTCATTAAGATACTGTACAATAATTTCTGTGTGAACATACACCCCAGAGCAAGAAAAGTAGAAGCTTGAACTTACTATAATTAAAGAGGATATAATTAGACAATGGGTAACCTATAAGCAGAGAAATCTTCAGGCCTGGGCTGGCTTTTGATTAATTATACAAGTAATTTTCCAACATACCTCCTACTAGAACTGCCTAATCATGTCTATTAGTAAGGGACATTATCAAAACACTTAACACATCCACATTAGATTTTAAGCCATGATGTATTCCTAGGAAAGTCAAAACCATAGGGTGTTAATCTCAGCATAAAGTATACTTCTACAATGGCTTCGAATCTGATGATCTTGCAAATACTGTAGAACACAGAGGTCACAGGGCTAGAAAAGTTAGAGACAGCGTATGGTCAAATTTTTAATGTCTTTAAAAATTTGTGGCTAACAAATAGCAGCTGAACACATAATTCAACATTCCAATTTTTATTCAACTTTGAAATGTATAAATATTCTGATACTTAAACATGTATTTACTTATAATGTAAGTTTCAATATAATAATCATCTGTTTCTATTTAATTACAATTTTTTCTTTTATTTTTTAGTGTGCTTAAATAAAATGTGCTGTCTCAAGAGACATGTTATTGTTGTTTTGGTATCTTTTCCTCCGCTCAACTAAAAGGTCCTACCTGGTCGAGACTACACTATTTGATGTTCCTGACTCATCAGTTCATTGGATGATTCTGAAAGAAGGAATTCTCTGAATTAATTGGACAACAAATTTTTAAGTTAAGAGAATAAATGCAATAATTTTATAGAGCAAAGTAGGTTAAAAATTTCAAAATGTCAGAATAATTCAGTTTGAAGGTATCATTCTTCAAATAGTGTTCTATAAAAAATACCTGGTGACCTCAAAATATAAATTGCTGTTTTGCTAATAAACAGTTTCTGGCCAGAGCTTGAAATTGAAAAACATTCATGTAATTTTCTTTTAGGTATTCCTGCAAACAATTTAATAGAATGTATCTTTTAAATGTGATAAAAGACAGATAAGGTATTAAAAAATTCTTAAAATTGTTACAGGGTAGCCCAGAGTGGACTGGTCAGCCTGTCTTGGAGCCTCACCCACGCTAACAACTGCAGGTACACACAAAAGGGTCAATAATGGCTTTATTTACAAAAGGGGAAAGGAATAGGAAACAACCCAGGGAAACAGAGCGGGATACAAAAACAAAGTAATTGCAATACCTTACAGCTAAGCTGACGAACACACCAAGTCACACGGACAGGAGAGCTGCTTCCCAAGCCAGCCAGCAAGAGACAGAGAAAGAAGGTGTGATCCAGTGCCCCTGAGATGCAGTTGTGCCCTATTTATCCCCCCCAAATGTCCCAGAATCCATTCCTGCTAACTCTGCCCTTGGGTCCTGCAGTTCTCTCCCTGGTACTGCTGGGAGTTGTAGTTTCAAATCACTGGGGTAATGTGTAAGGTTCAAGAAGCAGGAGTAGGGGGTGGAGTCCATAACAGAAAGCTGGAGTACGGGTTGGAGTCCATAAGACTCTGCAGAGTTCCTTTAGGACATCCTTCCCCTTAACAAAATTATTTGTTGCTAAAATGTTTACCATCTAGGATATGTTAATAAACTACATTATACATTTTAGCAATGGGTAGAACAAAGACTCGATTTTGTAAGGTACTTTTTGTGTATAAGAACATGAGTCTCTACTAGTTCTAAGAAATTCAATAACACTTTTTCTCATTAAATCACTACAACCCGCCCCACCAACACACAAACACAAACACACACACACACACACACACACACACTATTTCAACTGGAGTCAACATTTACTTGCTTCAGGAATATTTTTTCAACCCTTTCCACCTTGAAGCATTTGCTTCAGTATTCACCAATTCCTAACTCTTCTAATGTTATTATTATTTTTGTATTCCTTGTAAGTACAACATATTGTCATCTTTAGGGTTGGAATATAACATATTTTACATAGCATAATGTTTTTCCATTAGTGAATTTAAATTAAATTTTAAATAACAAAGAACTGTGGACAAAATGGATTCACTGTCTTCTTTGTTTTTAAGGAGAGACACAGGACATGAAGAAAATAATATTTACTATAGGATATGGAACTTATAAGATTTCCAATACCAAGTCCTGTGACCTGAAAGAAAGTATTTAAATTCACACAGCATCAATTTTATGTTCTGATATTAAAAAAAGCAAGTTAGGTTAGGATAATGGAGTTGAAAAACACTTGAAAACTGTAATTCCAGTGCTCTAAAGTTTTGCTTCCTCCATCCCCTTGTAAAACATTATTGTTGCCAAGTTTCCACCTCCACTTGCAAGAACTGGTGAATTACTAAATCTAGAGGAATCAAAAAATCTCAGCAACTAGATAATCTTGAAGTCTACTTTGACGTCTTAGCTCCCATAATTTCTTGATTTGGTTGTATGGCTAGATTGTCACAATTAGAGAGATGACAAAATAAGAACCAATATCAAATTCAATTAATAAGAGATCTTTGACTTAATGTAAGGGCTAAAACAATATAAGCATTGTAAAATGCACACAGAAGCACTTCTCCTGGTTAGCAAACCACAAAAATACTTTAAATATCAATATTTTCATAAAATTATATATGGAATAAATGGAAAAAAATGGAGCAAAAGCCACTAAAAACTAAAGTGCTTGGACCCCCTCTGGTGGAGCAATAGGTAAGGACGCAGCACTGCAAGCTGGCCACAGTGAGTTGGATCCCTAGCACTGGAGGTGACCCACATGGCATGGCAAACCTCTCCTGATCTGCCTGCTGCTCTTTTCTACACTTTACTTCATCCATCAGCCTGTTCTGCTCCCTACTCTGTCTCTGGTGAATCCTCTCACTGCCCCTGCAACTCTGGCTTGTACCCCATTTCTGTATGCATAAATAAATAAAATATTAAAAAAATTATTGAGAAAAAAATAAAGAGTTCACCCTGGTGAAAGAAGTTTTAATTCATTCTCCCCCACCCAATGTCTTATATCAAGAGCTGAGAGGCAATGAGGAAGATACAGACTGCAGTTATCAGCCACTAACAAAAGGTTGGAGTCTTGATTAACATTTTGATCTTTATAGTAACACATAGAGATGTGATTCAATTCTAAGGAGTTTCCTAAAACATAGAGGCTATCCAGCCTTAAGTGTAAGAAGGATGGCTAAGTAAGGGTGTGAGTGCCATAAGGTTTTTTACCTGAATACTACATATGGGGATATATTTGAATATTATTAAAATTAAACCATTATATCTAGATCATAAAAATTCACCTCCACTTACATAGCCATTTTCAAAAGATGTGAGGAGGGGCTTCCCTGGTGGCCTAGGGAGTCTCAGCTTTTTTATTACTAAGGCCTGAGTTTGATCCAGGCCAGGGAGTTAACCCACATATGATACAGCAGACCTCTCCTGTCTCACTCAAGCTCCCCTCAGCAGTGTATTTCAATAAATTTTGCCTGTTCTGTTCCCCACTGTCTCTGGTGAATCCTCTCACACTCTGTACCTGTGGCCTGTACCCCAGTTCCTCTAGCAAAAAATAAAAATAAATAAATAAATAATGAGAAAAGAGAAATTAAGGTAATTGGCTGTAAAATAGCAGGCACAGGACAAATGTTTAACACTTTTTGCAACATGATAGTCCAGGGTAGATAAAAGTTTAAATGACAGTGGGAATGGTGATGGTAATGAAGTCGTTACATTTAAACCTCAGCAATGTTCACATTCTAGTCTGCTGTCTCTCTCTTTGAAGTAACTGTGTGCTCACGCTGCTCCTAAAAGCTGAGTGGTTTAGACTGCATATGGCTAATTAAGTTCTGCAACAATTTCCCTCAGTATATTTAGTTTGGAATTTGAAATTCTCATTATCATACGTGCCCAGCCCCCGTACCATAGAAGCTTTAATACGGACATGGCAGAAAGCCACAATTTTAAAGGTTAAGGCTCTGCCTACATTACCCCCATTGGAGTTTGGCTGCTAAGAGGCAATAGAAATCTGCTTAACTCGCAATTGCTTATGTTTAATTGTATGAGCAAATCCATTTCTTGAAGTATGAGTCTTGAGTGCCAGCAAGATTCACGCACACTTGATGGAAACATTTAGTCTCAGAATATCCCATGTTAATACTTTAAAAGTTAAGACTCATTTTATGTAGCATAATTTGGTGTGGTGAAGAATATCAAATGAGAAGAATAATTTAACAGAATAACATTGGGAATGTAATGGGCCCACATTCTTTCAGTAGATGAGGGGAGGCTCATAAAATTATATTTCTAATAAAACAAATACAATGTTTCATTCCTGCAGTTATCACACTCCCTTCAGCATATTTTATTTCTCTTCCTTCCCTAACCCCAGGACAATCTGAAACAAAAATAAACCAGGCTTAAAATAGTTGGGCAAGCCTGAGGGCCAGCCAAATATGATGATAATGGAAAAAAACAAGAGAGAGAGAGAGAGAGAGAGAGACATAGCACCAAGATTGTAAGTGTCATGATTAAAGATTCCATGGGGAAATGATTTTAGGACACTATTTTCTGTTGTTTTGTTTAAGATCTCATAGCACCAACCCAATGACTTCATTTTCCATAAAATAGACTTTATTTCCAGTGTGAAAGCAGGAAAATAAGATGGTTGCTTTCTGTTTTTGATGTGCTTAATAATTGGAACTTTTACCAAAGAATCAGGGTGGCTAATATGTTAATTAAGCTCTAAATGCTAAGTAACTGGAGTAGATTATTTCAACAAATAATCTACTAATTAACCAAATTTCAATCTAATTTAAAGACATCGTCCATTATTTTAGCAGTGCTTGAGCTAAATTGCACACTGAAAAGAAAATGCACAAGGTATTTTTTTTTTCTTTTTGTTTCACTTAAGAATATACAGTATTCGGCCCTCCCTTGTGGCGCAGTGGGTTAAAGCACAGCACTAAGAAGCTTAAGCCAATTCTGCATGAGTTCGATCCCCGCCTGCCCCGGAGGTAACCACATGGTGTGGCAGACCTCTCCTGCTCCCCTCAGCAGTGTACTTCGTCAGTGTTCTGAACCCCACTCTGTTCCTGGTGAATCTTCTCACCCTCCACATCTCTAGCCTGTACCCCAGTTCTGTATAAATAAATAAATCTTTAAAAAAAAAAAGAATATACGGTATTGTTCACACACAAATACATGCATATTTAGTTTATATGTACATATATACTACTTTTTTCAAGGACCACATAGCAAAGATTATCTTTAAATTATTTCTCATAAAACATATTTCTATTTTATACTTTATCAAGTAAAAGGTAATAATCTTTGAACTATAAATGTATATGACCCACTAATCAAAAGAACAGTGGAAGAGAAATATTATCTTCAGCATTATGAAATAGACCAGTATTTTATATACTTTTGTCTCTTGCAGTAAAAATATTTTAGTAACTAATAACTACATTTCAGAAATTGTGTACAGATATTTTGTTTCTACATGGTCCATCCTCAGCTTTTTCAACCAGAACTTATGGCCAGTTGATTTGTCAATAAATTGGTTCCTATGAACACAAACCGCAGTCTGATTTGTGTGTGTGTGTGTGTGTGTGTGTGTGTGTGTGTGTGTGTGTGTGTAACAAGGACTTTGTCTGGGCTTGGTCTCAGATTCTTGGGAATTTCCCAGAAATTCTCTGGGAAATGGAAGTGTCATGGTGGACCTGTGGTATCATGTCTGAATTTATGCCAATGAAATCACTCCTGGTGGGGCCCTAAATGGGTTTATGTATGGTGGTTGGTCATTCCAGAAATGCTAACTGTATGGTTAGAGGGTTGGGCCTTTGAGCCACTTAATAGCAGTCTGAACTCCAGGGAGGGAGGAAGGACTGGAGAGTGAATGTAAGCAGGGGAACCAGATAATTCAATCAACATGCCTATATACTAAATATGTGTGGTTGTTTTGCTGATAACAACTGAAGTTGGTGGTCATTTAGTACACACACAATGTGATATACACCAATGTGCTAGGATGATGACAAGTCCTAAACATATAGATGTTTTGCATTTAGAGCCCATCCAAGCACAGTCCTCACTCTCTTCACTAAACATAGGCTATCATGGTCCTG
Source organism: Condylura cristata (assembly GCF_000260355.1). Classification (NCBI taxonomy): domain Eukaryota; kingdom Metazoa; phylum Chordata; class Mammalia; order Eulipotyphla; family Talpidae; genus Condylura; species Condylura cristata. Next base: position 43,330,214 of record NW_004567109.1, on the reverse strand, counting down.
ATTCATTTCCTTTATCAAAAATAACAACTGTAAGTATAGCAGTTTACTTAGTTCTATAAGTAGTTTTAGTGAATTATTGAGTCCAAGAGGTTAGTGAAAACCCCCAAATGTATCCAGTTGATTAGAAACATGCATGTTTTTGGAAACTCTATAATATATGGCAAGATCTAAAGTGAGGGGAGCTTTGCAGCAGACATCGCCTTTAACTTGTGAAGCCTATGTTGCTTTAATAACTGGCATCAATAACACATTATAATACCCTAATTTTGCTAAGGAGGGAACTATCTGAAATGTATTAAAGGCTTATCTAGTCAGTATCAGTATGTGATGGGACAAATCAGAAACCAAAAAATAAATAAAATAAAAATAAAATAAAACAAAAAACTAGGGCCATTATTCCAAAGAGAACATATTCTACAGAGATAGGTATATCTGGAATGCTTAGACTCTACAAAACAAATAAACCAAAAAAAAATTTGCAATTGCTTTCTTAGACCTCAACACAGAGATTATGTAGAAAGAGACTATCATATTTGAGACATCTTAAACATATCATTCCATTTGTTAGTATAAACATGTCCTTAAACTCTCCATAGCAAATCAGATTGTTTTTACTAAAGAAAAGTGAGAAACCAAGAGGAAAAATAAATATCAGCAATCTGAGGAAGTATTATTGTTTGAAGTGAAATATGAAGAATAAGAAGTAAAGGTATGCCTAGCAGAGAACATGCATGTGTGGGACTGCCTCTGGGACAGATGGAAGCAAATCTTCCCAAAGGCGCAGGTCGTATTAAGGATATGTGTCACCATCCTTTCAACCTTGGTAATCTACCAGTTTGGCATAAGGAGGGTCTTACATTGGATTTATTTTGAAATATACTCTGCATTCAATGTGGAGATGGCCAGTTCAAGGTAACTTGGTTGAATCAAGACAATTTTTCTATATGTTTGGTGTTGTCCTGGGCAGTTTCAGCACAGGTTCCTTGTCCCAGAGTAATTTCTAACAGAATGAACCTGTAGAAGTTCAGCCATCGGTATTTGTCTGCCACATGACTGTCAATTTGCAGTTGTTACATCTATGCCATCTTTATGCCTGAGGTTTAGGTATTTTTTTGTTTGTTTGTTTGTTTTTCTGAAAACACTGAAGACTACTTTGACATTGCCCCCAGCCCAAACATGGGAGGCTAATGGTGCTAAGTACTAACCCCCCTAAAAGCAGCCCTCAAACAATACTGGCAGGATTTAACAATTTAACACTCAAGCATTTAGACAATCAAGAATTTATGCAATTCCAAATAACATATTTTAGTTTCCCAGAATGATTATGTTTTAGTTGCCAGGGTAGTTGGCTTAGCTACCCTTATCTTATCTTTCTTACATCCGTTTTCATTTTCCCCTTTGTGCTTCCTTCATCTCCAAAATTAACTTATTAAAATTGAATCATTACCTCAGAATATGCATGTTAAAGAGCCAAATTCAAACATTTGGATCATAAATAAATTCTGGAATAAAATTATTAGATAGACAGATGGTGATAAGAAGCCTATAATAAGTAGAACGGTGATACTAATGACTGCATATTTGTGATCCCTCTCAAATGTAAACGTTGACGGCTACTCTCCAGTGTGATGGCATTTGGAGGTGGAGAATTTAGGAAATAACTAGGGCATGAGACTGAAGCCTTCATGAATGGGATTAGTGACATTATGAGAAGACACATGAGGGAAGAGATCTCTCCCAGGGTCTTGTGAGGAAACAGCAAGGTGACTGTCTTCAAGCTAGAAAGTGAGCCCTCACCAGACACCAGATCTGCCAGCACCTTGATCTGTGGCTCCCTAGCCATGAACTCATTACCATAATAGCCACTGATCCTACTATGTACTCATAATCCTGGCTCCCTTGTTAGACTGTCAAGATTATCCTTTAAAATCACAACTGAGGGCTTCCTTGGTGGCACAGGGGTTAAAGGCTAGAGCTATCACACTATCGCCAGTCACTGCAGATGAGTTCCAATCCCCAGCCAGGAAGCTGACCCACATGGCACAGCAGACCTCTCCTGTCTTGTCCACTGCTCCCCTCAGCAGTGTATTTCAGTCAATCTGCCTATTCTGCTTCCCACTCTGCCTCTGGTGAATCCTCTCACCCCTGCAACTCTGGCCTATACCTCTGTTCCTGTATGTATAAATGGAAAAAAAAAAATCATAGCTGAAGTATATACCTAGAAAGGAGACCTTATGGTATTGGAAAGCTTAGGATGGTATGCTCTAATCCAATGAGTACTATATGCATAATGATGGGTATTTTTTTAGTCCTTAGAATAAGAAACAAAAGTGAAAGTGTTGGCCCTTGTCAACATTACTTTTCATGAACAACTCCAGAATATTGCACTTTCTGTCACCACAGTCTTAGACTGTTAATATATATGTCCTTGTTACCAAGGGAGGTACAATTTTTTTTCTTTTCAGGCAAATAAGCAGGCACTAAACTTTAGGTTATGGCATTTGTTGTTTATATTGGACTTACCATGCCAGTCATCAGCAGGCAAATAAAGGAGTAACTACATGGACAAGGGTAATTTACTCTGATTAGGTTTTGAGATTCCCACTGTATAATAATATATCTGGAACTTAGGTGATTCATGGAGGTATTATTTAGTACTTCATATCTAGTTAATGATTATGAATGGACAACTGCTGTAGCTATGATCTCATAAAGATATATGAACCCGGGGTCCAGGACCTCATATAAACCTGAGGTTTAAGAGTACTAGGATGAATGGCAGGAAAGTCAGACAATGAGCACCAGCAACGTTATTGAGATGAACTGCAACAACTTGTCCCAAGTACTTTGCCTCATCCCATTCTTCTCCCATTATCTTTTATCTTATTATTGAAAGTTAGTAGGCATAAGCGGTGACAGAATGGAGTGTGTTTTACACGGAGAGCAGATGACTATGAGCAGCAGAAAGGATGATTAAAACAGCAGTTTTCCTACAGCTATCCCTATTGTTTGATGTAATCAAAATTATTTCCAATTATCAGCATTTGCATCTCAGGGTCCGATTGGTTAAAACAAACAAACAAAAATCTAAGAAGTCAATTCTTCTCCACATGCCCGAAGTAATCAAGAAGAAAACACACTTTACAGAACAACACTTAGCCAATGACTTGCAGGAGTTCGGTGTATTAATGTCCCTTCAAGTGAGCTAATTCTGCTTTACACCATTCCACAGCATTTCCCTACAGGATTAAGTTGGGCTTGCTCTCTGTGATACCTGGCATAGTAACTCACTCTCCATTGGCTGACTTCCTTTAAATGGATAACTTCCCTAACTTTCCTGCTGGTGATCACTGCACATTCCAAGTAAACCATTTGTCCTGATTTTTGTATCTTTGTTTCTCAGTCAATATCTTAGAGGCCTGAAGAATGAGCATATAGAATACAGATAAGGTTCTGAACTAGAGATACACATTTGTGAGTTATATGGTAGCTGAAGTTTTGAATTAATTATTCTGTAGAGGAAGTACAGAATGGTAAAAGGAGGACATCAGGAACAGACTTAAAGAAACAATATATTCAAATAGTATATAGAAGGCAGTAGAATTATAAACTAGGATAGTTACAATGTGCAAAGGAAAGTTAGGAGTGTTAAAGGCAAGAGATAATTTAAGAGATGTGAAAAAATTTCAAATGCTGTTGAGATAGGTTAAATAAAGACTGGAAAATATCAATTGGTGCTTAGAAATATTGAGATTATTGGAAATCTTTAAAAAAGCAGTTTCAGAAGAGGGCAGGAACTGAAATTCAGATTAGAATAGGTTGACAAGTGGTTGATAATCCCTTAAATAGAGACCATGAGTATTGACAACTTGTCCTAGGAGTTGGTCTATAAATGGGAAAAGAGCTAGGGAAGATGGCTTTGAAGAGGAATGAGCTAGTGAACGTTTTTTCCCTACATTTATACTGACATATACCTCTACTAGTCTTAATTCTTTCAACTTTATTTCTAAGGTTTGTTATTATCACTGTCATCTTTCTAGTTTCCCTGAGAAGACAGTATCAATTTTAATTTACCTTTATTCATTGTTCCTGTAGGGAATACATTTCCAACTCTTAATTATGTTTACCTCAAGAGCTATCATCTTTATTTAGTTACTTCTTAGTAGAACTCTTCATCTTTCTCCATCATCATCACTACTGTCAAAGTATAAATACTGATCTATAGATGTGATTATCAGTCTAATAAACATTTTCAAGGATTTCTGAAATTATTTAAATAGTAAAATGACTCCAACCCAATGTATATATATCTCATGCTATCCTTTTTCAGAAATGCTGTTCATTTTATATTTCCTTATGATATAATTGTCATTTTATACCCTCTGTTCATTACCCATAATTAGAATTCTGGCTCTGCAGCTCTTGAAGTTTATATAAATTTGCACCATTTTTAGAGTAAACACTACCAGTTGTAAATATAAAATTAGTTATATATGTAGATATATAGAATGAGAGTTAATTACTGTAAAAAATGACTTACGTTATAAATAACACAAATTCTAGAAAATATCTGTTATTATTAATTGCTTGGTGAATACTATTACTTTATATTTACCTTTACTGGACATATACTCATTGGTCATTTATACACACAATAATGAGATTGTAGTGCCATTTTCTTGAATAGGTTATAACTTTTATTCAATCTTTTGCATTACTGAAGATGTTTGTATTAAATGTTGGATGATATAAAAAATATATTGATATATACTCTATCAAATTGACATTTTGTTAGAGTACTATTGAAAGTTTTTTTTTTAAGCAGTTTAGTTCTAAAATATTTTGTGTGGATCTCATAAAAAAGGGTGTTTTAAAAATAATTATTTAAAATTTATTATCAACTAGATTCCTGACTGAATATAATGTCCAAACTGTACTTTCTTTCCTTTTTAAAATATTTAATTATGCATACAATAACTGGGGGATAGGCCAGAGGTACGGGGGGTGGGGGAGGGTGTGACAGGATTCGCCATAGTAGAGTGGGTGGCAGAACAGGCAGATCTACTGAAATACTCTGTTAAGGGGAGCAGCAGTGAAACAGGAGAGAGACAAGTGTAATATAACTAGTGCACTCTCAAGATGCAAACTGGGTAAGGCATCTGTGCATGGGCCATGTGTTTTGGCTCTCTGACCATATGAGGGATTGAACTCATATCTCAGTGGCTGGTAATAGTTTGATAATGCTGAGCCTTTAATCCTATGCCCTGTACTTATTGTACATTGAGGTTGATTAAAGTCTTCACTTATCGCTTTCCAAGTATACCTGATGTTCAGAAGAGATGTATATAAATTATCTTCTGATATCAGATACTATTTTTCCTACACTAACCACAATTTTTTAGACTCTGTGTTAAGAGTGTAAATAGAAACATAAAAAATGAACTTTCATGATGCAAGCTGGGTAAACCATCACACATGGGGAAGGAAGGCATATTGCATAATGCATTTCTCCATAAGTCAAGTTATTAATTTACACAGAAAACTGTGAATCACACAGTTATGTCTTTAAACCTCACAAAACATAACCCATTTTCAACTTTCCACAACTAGATTCCAAAAGGGTGCATGTTCACTCCAACATTACCTGAATGATAATAATTGTGATAAAAGGAAATCGAAGTAAGAAGAAAAAAGTCTTCAGAGCATTTCAAAACTATGTTACAGAGTATACCAATTTGAACTTACTGCTTTACAAAATACCCTCCATCAAGGTCTTTGGAAAAGTAAGTTCAAGCAAGAAGAATGACAATTTGAACATTTCCTAGTAAACTTGGATTTTGTGTAATACACATGCTATACATGTATGATCTAAATTTAGTCTTCAAATTAATGCTTTAATACCACTCTTTCTATTTATAAGTCATAATTTCTTCCTGTGCCAAACCATTTGACAATTTAGTTGTTTCTTTTTAAAATATATCTCTCTTATTTTCTGCTTGTCTTACCTCATCTCCTTTCTCTCCTTCTTTGTTTCTCTCTCTCTCTCTCTTTTCCTCCCCACCTCCCACTCTCTCTCCTTCTTACAGAAACACACACACATGCACAGGGTTTTGTTTGGAGTACTGATGACAATTAGGTGTATACATCCACACAACACAATCTCTGTGAGGACATGGCCTCTATTTAAAAGATTTATTTTAATTGTTTACAGGAACACAGCATTTAATATCAGTTTGAATGATGTCCAGTTTTATTTAGTAAATATGTCCATATATATTCACTAAAGTATTAGATAAAAAATATTAAATTTGAGTATTTTGTAAAATTGTTCTAAAGAAATAAATTCAAGTATTTCATCTGTAAGTAGTAAACAAATGCTTCAGCATATGGTTATAACAGTGAGTAATTCTCAGTGAGTAATTCTTTATTTTCTTCATGGTCTTATATCACAAATCCTGGGTTCATTATTTGCTTGAAAGGGAGGAAAGCAGATAAGAATTTCTACCCTAATATTAACACACACACACACACACACACACACACACACACACACACATATATATATCTGTAGCTGTGGAAATATATACCCTGAACTGTGTACATACAGGGGAAAACCAATTTGTGTTAGTTAAATAAGCTAACTTATGCTTTAGTAACAATTGGCACTAAGATCCCAGTCACAGCAAAGATTTACTTCTTTTTAATACTATATGCCCACCTGGTTTGACTATGTTGTTTATTATCATAGCCTCTCAACATTCTTATCACCCTAAATTATAGAAGACAGAACAGCCACTACTGTTTAATACTCTTTTTATCAATTATGTGCCACACTTATCACACAAATTTTTAATAGACTGATTTGTAAGATCTGTATTATATTTTGGACTGGCATGTATTCACCTTCTAAGAGCAGGAAATTTTAGGTAACAGAGGCTACATCATACCCTATAGCAACAGGGTAGAGCAGCTTCACCCAGTATATTACTATTCATGGGACAGGTGTGAAGAGACAGGCCAGCTCTTACCTTCATCCCCAAAGGACACAGGTCTCTCCTACCTGTTTCATCAGTCAAAATAAGTCTCAACTACCAGGTTCAACAAGGTATAATTCTTTCATGTGAAGAAGCACTGCAGGGACAGAAACTGAAATATTTGGTAAAGAATAATATAATCTACCATGCAGAGGAAATGTATTTTATCCATGTCATATTTTGCATGACCCTTGATTCCTTTTTTCAAAAATGTGTGCTTAGAATAATTCAAGCACTTTTCTATTTAGAAAAAAAAATCTATTAAGATTCCAATAGATTGATCCCCACAAAAAGGTCAATAGTATTTGAGTGGCAATTTAAAGCTTTAAAAGCACTTTCAAATAAATACCTCATTTATTCTTCCTAAGTACTTTATGAAAATTTGAAAATCATGAACTTCGATTCTACATTCACCTGTTCTTTTGATTAATCCATATTGCACTTATTTCCAAATGAAAAAAAATAGTCATATGCCTAAGTATTTTATGAATTTTAGGTTCTTGTATGCCTTTAATTAGATATTAAACTTGACTTATTTTAAGAATTTATTAATTCATCTAATTTCCTTTGTGTTCTCTACTGTATTATTATTATTTTCATAATCCCAATATTAGAAAATTCTATGAATGACCTTTCCTGATGTTTTCATGATTTTTTCTAAACAGGTCATTGCTATTCTGATAATTATCCTACTTCTTAAAATAATTCTGAATCTCTGGCCAACAAGCAGATGAAAACTGTTGAACATCACTTATAATAAGGGAGATGCAAATTAAAACCACAATGAGATGCCACCTCAACCCAGGGAGAATGGCACATCTTCAAACAACTAGCAACAACAAATGTTGGCGAGGATGTGGAGAAAAAGGAACTCTCCTGCCTTTCTGGTGGGAATGCAAACTAGTACAATCACTATGGAAAACTGTTTGGAGATTCCTCAAACTGCTTAACATGGAGCTTCCCTATGACCCAGCAATCCCACTCCTAGGTATCTATCCAAAAGACACAAAAACACTTATTGAAAAAGATACCTGCACCTCCATGTTTATTGCTGCTTTATTTACAATTGGAAAAACATGGAAGCAGCCCAAATGCCCAAAAGTAGATGACTGGATTAAAACGATGTGGTACATATATACAATGGAATATTACTCAGCAACCAAAAAAGAGAAACACATGTCTTTTGCAGCAACTTGGATGGAGCTGGAAAAGATCATGCTTAGTGAGATAAGCCAGAAAGAGAAAGAAAAATACCGATGGTTTCACTCATAGCAGGCGTATAATGGACCAGGCAAGAAAATAATAAGAATAATGAGCAGCCAGATACCAGAGACATTTTGTGGGGGTGGAGTGGGGTATGGGATCAAAAACGGGGTGGTGGAGGGAAGTGCACGGGACTATGGTGATGGCACATGGGTGACGCGGTGATGGGAAACCCACGGGGATTACAATTGAGATAAAAAAAAATGTACAAAATGATGTAAAAATAAACTATTATATTAAAAAATGTTTTTTCCATACACCCTTAAAAAATAATTCTGAATCTTACTTTCCAATGCCATTCTTTCATATACTTTGTCTAGGAAATTTAGATAAGTGTCATGATGAACTGCTAAAGTTGAAGAAACCCTTGAGTCCATCCATGAAGCTCTTTAACTAGAAAATAAAACAGACCCGGAGACATAGGGTGATTTGCTTGAAATATCAAAGCTAGTTAGGGATTTCATAGCCCCATAACTCATTGTTTGAATTTCTAACAGAGTACTATCTCCAACATTGTCTTTATTTAATGAATTAGCATGTCAGTCTTCATCATGAGTTTAGTATTTTGGGATATCCAAAATATCCCAATCTAATTTTTGCTGGCCAAATCCAATTTTTTCCCTGTCACCTTCCTCTTCTATGTGTGGAGGGTGTCCTCTCTCTGGTTCTTTGACTAGCTTCTGGCTGGGTTCAACATTTATCATTGTTATTATATCTTTTCTGCTATACTAACTCAATGCCATTCAATACATCATTGCTACTGAGTACTTAAGTATAATGTAGTCTCTGTTACCTAAAATATTCTGTTTTTTTTTTTTTTTTTGGGTGGGGAGGTACATATTACTTCAAAATATAACATAAATCTTATAAAGATGTTTATTAAAAAATCTTATGATAAGTGTGACACATGATTGGTAAAAAGAGAATTGGATAGCAAGATGGTTTCACAGGGGCTGTTAAATTTAAACTGGAGATGGAAAGAAGACATGGTTTTCACTCATGAAGAATAAACACATTTGAAAAGGAGGAACCACTAAATTTCTGTCCAGAATGGAAGCTAGATAACTTTTTTTCTAATTTTCCTGTAAGTTTACAAGGAAACAGAGAAGATAAGGGCATGAAATATCAAAAACCAGTATGTCCAGACTACCCACTAATGCATCTGGGAAGAACTGAGTTCTATCAGAACATGTAGATTGAGTGAAAATAGGTGAGGAGATACTTTGTGCTTCCCTTCTCTTTCCTTATTGTAAACATCTTATTTCTCTTAGAATGTTTATAAAAATAATTTTCAGTTCTTGGTCCATCTGTCCTGAAATTTTTCTCGTGCTGAAAGTTGTTATCCAATATTTGTTTTGTTTTGTTTTGAGATTGCTGTGCTCAAAATCAGAGTTACTGTTATTTTAGCCTTGGACTTCACATCCCCTAGGGCTATCAGTTACTTTGTCACTGTCTCCACTGTCCCAGTACTGCCCACACATTTGATGATTTACTAGAAGGACCCAAGGGACTTAGCATATGGTTGCTCTCACAGCTAAGATTTATTACAGTGACACAGTGAGGATCAAGTAGGGAGAAAAAAAAAAAAGGGCAATGTCTACAGGATTCACATGTAGGCTTTCAAATGTCTCTCTCTCCCATAAGGAGTCACAAAGAGCACACCCATTCTACACCCACGCAAATGTAGTGAAACCTGTGTGACATTTCTAGGCAGGTTAGTCTGTTTAAAATTCAGAATTTAGGATTGGAGTGTGGGTTGCTCAGTCAGGCATTCTTGATCTAGCAACCATAAAAAACCCAGGCTCTGGGGGAAAAAAAAAAAGCAGGTTTTCATCATGCATTGTATTGTTTGTATAAGGGATATATGATTAAGGATACAATCTCATCATTCAGAAGATGCTTCATATCTCAAACTCCCGGACACCCAAGAAGGGTCAAACTTTTAAAAATAGCAGCCTCTGCCTCTGATTTTAACTTTTCTCTACATAGTCAATACATGAGCAAAGGTCAGACTAAACTCAGACTCTGCAAAGTCTGAAGTTGGTGGTTGATTGAGAATTAAGGGAGTTTATTACCAGAGTATTCCTAGCTCCATAAAACAATTCTCCATATCACAACCTCATTTATTATGCTTCATTGATAAGATGAAGGTACTTCTTAAATGATTGGGGAAGTATCTACAGAAATTAGTTAGTTTCCATATTGTTTATCTCAAATTCAGGTCAACATAGGTCTCTACTAATCTGATTTACTTTTGTGGGTGCTTGTAGCAAAGGTAGAATTGCCAAAAGTCGGGAGGCAGAAGTTTGTATCAACACTACTGGGATGGAAACACAAGGGGATGTCCTTAAAGGGTTTTTTCTCCCCCCCCCCAAGTTTTCCTCCTACAATGTGCCTTTCAACTCACATTCTCCCCTACATATTTCTTATATATATATTTTTTTCCTTTTCTTGAGGTTTCTAATTCTGGTTTCTCTGGAATTCTTCTGATTACTTTTAGTAGCTGCCCTGTTACTTCAAAATCCTGGTAGGATCCAGACGGAGCATCAATTTAATTTTTCTACTCTTATTTAATATTAAAACCTCATACATCCACATCATAACTCTAGTGGAAGACACAGATAAAGATAAAAAAAACATCAAAATTCATTAACAACATCACAGTAGATGAAAAATCTTGTGAGTTTCTGTTTTTCTTTCTGCATGTTCTTTGAAGTGCAATGCAAATGCCTGCTTTAGCCTAGCTTGTTCTACAGCTTAATGATGAAATATCTAAGGGCATCTGGTGAATTGTACCTCAATTCCTAATTGAAATCTATTTGCCTAGGTTGCACAGGAAACTTCTGAAGAAGAATATAATCTTCTGGAATTCTGACATTCTGATTATATGCAAAAAACTCGTGGAGCTATTCAAATGGAGGTCATTACCAGCAAGAAAACAAAACAAAACAAAAAACGGTTACTTAGAAAAATAAATTTTTAGATTAAAAGAGAACTAGATACAAAAATATTAATTTTGATGGGGCTTAGTGGGTGAGGCTCAGTAAGTGGAATTCTTGGGTTCCCTCTGATAAAAATTCTGGGTGTTTCCATTTAGTGTAACATGGAAATCTCATTAAGGCACAAAAAAATTGTTCAGGAAAAAAAGATATGTGAATAGACACTAACAGAAAAAAAAAAAAGGCTGCAGTTTTCTGCATTCAGATAAAGAGGCACCTGCATAGACACAGCAGGGCAGAAAGTTGCACTTAAAAGTGTTAGTTTTATTAAGAAAAATAGATGCTTGCCTAGATGTAGGAAGGCACACTTAGGGCAAGATTTGTCTTTTGCCTTATATAGTGTTTTATTTTTTAGGGGAGAGATTCATTCCTTTGTGGAATTTTACCCATTATGGAGTTCATCCCTTCTAAGGTCTGGTTAGGTTAATCTGTATAGACATGGAGAATGAGAGAGATCATGAACAACAGATCATTCAAGCCATATTCTGTATTCCTGAACAAAGTATTGATAAAATGGATGGGAGTGGACATTAAGAAAAGTACAATAAGCCAGAAAGAGAAAATCAAATGCCAGATGACTTCACTCATATGTGGGATATGGGGAAATTAAACAAAGGAACTGACAAAACTAAACCAAAACTTAACCTAGAAATAGACTGTGGAATTGGGACTATTAGACTGGAATGGAGAAGGTGGTAACAAAGGTAGAAGGGGACCCAAAGCTCTACAGTAAATGTTTAGGGTGATTTGATGGTGGGTGTGGTCTGGTAACATACCATCTATGGAGATGTAAATCCTAAATCATATACAGTTTTGTAAACCAATGTGATCTCAATATTTTTAAGACATTTTGAAAAATTAGATAGAGCTTAGATATTTAACAGAATCTATATTTTCTTACCTTTTTTTGTGTGTATGTATTTGTGTTAGGATTTATCTACATTTTAGAGAGAAAAGCTAGAAAATTATCTGTGGATAAGTTATTTGGAGTTAAGGAATACATCAAAGTTTTTGGATTCTATTTCTCAAGTAGAATTTTACTTTCTTATTTTTCTTCTTTGACTTTCAATTTATGTGCAAACAAGTTGTAGCCATATCTCTACCTATTATAAATCTGCATTGAGATCTTTAATAAGATCTCTTTAAGAGACAATGAAAATTCCTTTCATTGGCTAGAAGCTTCATATTTTACCACTGAACAAATTGATGTCCTGCTTTTTTAATTTCTATAAGATGTCTTACCATTAAAACCTGAGTTATGAATATTTCATATTAAATGAGAAGATAATTTTATCTTCCTGGTACTAATTAGTTGGTTAAAAATACACTTAACTCAGAAAAAAAAAACATAAGCATGAGAAAAAATTTTTTGACACATACTTGAGAGTATCTCTGTATGGAATCTTAAAATTATTTTTGAAAACCTATTTCTAATTATTTTTATCAAACACTTGACAAATACAGAAGGAATGGAAGAAGACAGATTTGTCAGGAAAACAATAATTGACATCACAGTGGGAATAGAAAGGTTTTTGCTTCTAAATCTTAATAAAATGATAAGCCTTTTTATAGAAAGAGAATCTGAAAGTTACAGAATATAATAGGGAAAAAGACTTCTACATTGTTTGGGGAACTGCAAAGGGAGACTGTGAGGCTGGTCAATCTGGTCAATCTGTATAATCACTTTTTCTAGAGCAAATATCAGCATTGTGAACAGAAGGCCCTGCTAACATAAATGAAGCATTATATTGTAGAATAGATGTGGATTCACAGACAGGTAATGGTAGACACTCAACTCCATTGTGACCAGAAAAGTATTTTTGTTCACCTCTTATAACCATTTCCTATAAAGGAGATTTAGCCTCTCACATGAGTATTCTTGGCAAAGAGCTACCAAAGGTATTATAATAATCACATCTGGAGGCATTTAAGGCAAGAACCGAATGCACATTGACTCGGGATAAGCACAGTCAGAACTTGGCAACAACAAAGATACTAGAAAATAAGCAGAAACAAATAAATATAGCATCTTTCAAAAAGACCAACACTTTTCTTAGATGCTGCACTGTAATTTTGACAAAATGACTATGTATTTATCATGTATTTTAAAAATATATTACTTTTTTCATTTCTTTAAGGTTGATGAATTTAATAAGTCATGGAAAGTTAGTTCAAACATTATGATTCAACAAATAAAGGTCATGGAAACGCCAGGGAAAAACTGCAAAGACATTAAGTTGTTAGATTAAGTTTAAAAAAGAGTCACTAAATTTTGGGAAAGGCTACTCAATTCTGGGGGGGGAGATAAAAATAGATACCTGTTAATAACTGAGTCAAGTACATTTGATTACTACTAAGCCTATTTAAATACACAGTCTTCTTATATTTGGCCTATCATTGGGCTATTTGGAGGCAACAGTATGATTTTTTTCAGAAAACCAATCTAGGAGAAATATAGAAATGTGTCACCCTGTTTCTCATGCTCTAGCTGCAACTTGGAAAATATAAAATGTATTTTAAATGCAATAGTTATAGGGAACATGAAGTTGTTCCAATATTGTCCCTATCCAGACCACAAATATTACATGGAGACAATAAAACTGGTAATGATACTTTAGTATATAATATTTCTCCTTCCTCCATTTCCAGTTTCAGCACCCTAACAACACATTCCTTTGCCTGATGTACCTGATGTGTATAATCATAGATATTGTACTAATATTCCCTACTACCATTTTATAACCATATCACCTGCAGTCTGTTTCCTCCATCCAACCACTAGGCTATAATTCACCCCTTCCTTTTAATTCTTATACACAGAATATTTGATTGTGGAAAGCCCTATACTTTAATCCCTAGTCGATCAGTTTACTCATGTCACTTTTTCTCCTTCCAAATTATCTAATTTATTTATATATACTTCCGATCCCATGTTTATAAATAAAGCTATGAATCAGAATATTAAAGTTCACTACCAATATATCAATGTCAGTTTTATGTTTATAAAATTTTCTTTCATGTTTTAGTCTAGATGGTTATCTTAATTTAGGCCACCTGCTGCTGTGCTTGTTTAGTAATGGTAATCTACCTAAAGTGAGTAAGTGAAAGAAGGGAGACATGAGGATATAGAGTTGGAAGGTGAACATGACCTTTGAAATAAGTTTGTGAACTATAAAAGCATGCCAGGGGAACAAGACTGGGCACAGGAAGTGGACTCATCTACTGGATGTAACTGCTCACATCCAGGGGTACTGTATGCAAGACCCTCACTCACAAAATTAAATAAATGCTTCACTGTAATCTTAAATTTTATTATGTATATTATTAAGCTTGTATTTATACTTTAAGCTTAATGTAATGAATATTTTAGTTTCTTTCCAAGCTTGTTCTCCAATTTTGTGTGTATATGTGTGTGAGAACTAGTAAAATAAGAGTAGGAAACCACAGGTAAAGCCTTTGTTCTAGTCTGCAATCAAAAGGAAAAAATAAAAACATATACAGATATATAGATTAATAGACATACATTGTATATTATATATGTGTGTGTATGTATGTATAAAATTATTAATAATATCAAATCTAATTTACTTTTTTGGTCTTTGCTTTATTGTTTGATTCCAACAATTACACTTTTTTTTTTTCATTTTCTGCAACTTATCTACCCATTTATTATGCATGCTTACTGACTGCTGAATCAAATAATCTCTGGGGCAATTGCTTTGGATGAATTTTTCTAAAGAGCCAAAGAAATAATTAAACAAATTAAAAGATACTTAAAACCCAGATTATATCAACATATCCTAAGATGCTATCTTTAAGCAGGCCACTGTTTTACCAGGGTTCTCCAGTCCATGGACAACTCTTCATGACACATAGAAGTTGCAACAGAGGTCCAGGACAAAATGCAAATAAATTCTTGTGAAAAAGCAACCAGAGCAATCATAACTCTGTTCTTTCCAACTAGGGTCCAATTCATTTGCATTTTGAAACAATTGATCTTAAAATCATTTCAAATTAAAGTAGTGGGAATAGAGTTAAGTAAAAGCAATCTTTTGGCTACAAACCTTCATCTTTGTTAAGGAAAAATATAAACATTTGATAAAATATTCCCATTCACTCAAATTCAGAAAGAAAATTATGTATTCTACCTCTTCAGAAAAACACTTGTAAAAATAGAAGAAAATTTGGTTACTTCGGAGACATCTGTAGGATGTAGGATTGAAAGATCTGATCTGTGCCCTCTGCCTATTCATCCTGGATAAAAAAATTGTTAGCCTCTTTCTCTTTGCCTCTGTGAGTAGTGGGAAGAGGAACATCTAGGGAGGGGCATCTGTAATACTTTTCAAATTATATTACATTGACTGAAACTATTTCTCCTGGACACAAGTCTCTGTCTCCAAAAGGGAGAGAGCTACAGTTTACAATTTGCTTCCTGTGCCCCAAAGGACCATTTGATAGCATTGAGATATTTGTATAGCCAAGTGGACACCATGCTGAACATAAAGTAAACTGAACTTTTCAACGCTAGCTCTCACCGGAGCTCATTATTTTCATCCTGGTGATGTGACTTCATGTTAGAGGACTATATTTTCAGATCTCCCCCATCAGGGAAATATCATCTTATCATAAACACAAATAAACCCCATTAGTTCACAGCTTTGGTTTTTTTTTTTTTTTTTTTATTGCACTGTGATTTTATTTTGCTGGTGAGGGAAAGAATTTTCTATCTTTGGCAGCATGGCAGCATTATTTGGGGCTTTAACTAGGCTGCACTGGCAGCTCTCAGGCTGTGAAATATCAGGCTAAGCCAAAAGCCATGGTAAGGTGTTTCCTGGGTGTGGGGCTAACACCCATCATTATAGAAACTGCATTTGGACTGATCAGGTTATACAGGTAAGTAAGCAGACATTGATTAGAGAAGCTTCATCAGGTTTTGATATTTGAACTGTCACTATAGTTATGAAACATGAAAGAACATATATATAGTTTGTAGACCTTATCTCTCTTTATATTGTTTATTTTTACATCATTCTCCTTTTGTGCAATTTTTCATCTTGTTTGTATTCCCTGTGGACTTCTTACCACCAATTCACCCATGTGCCATCACCATAGTTCCATGTACTCTTCCCACCCCAGTTTTGATCCAATTCCCCTTTTATTTCTCCTGATCCCATGACTTCAGTGATTATGCAACTTACTTATAAACAATATGCATTAACACCATTATAAGACAAGGGCAATATTAGATAATGATTAAAAACACACAGTTGCTTCCTTTTTTCAAGGATTGCAAGATAATTGGGAAGAACAGGTCTATGCAGAGAATTCAAGGGTGGGGAGGTATGTGCTCAAGTAGGCATGTGGGAGGTACTATCAAAGCAGAAAAGTGCTTCACAGAATTAATCAATGGCTCTATAGATATGATAATTGAGCTGACTGTTGCAAGATTCTCCAATCTGATTCAACAAGGATTTATAATCAACCACTGAAAATTGAATTCCTGTACACATACATATATGTATATAAATATAAATGTATATATATATGTATACACACACTTGTGTGTGAGACACAGAACTCAGGTTAGGCACGCTATTTTAACACCATTTCCTGGTAGAAAATTGTCAATATCTATAAGCACCAAATGTGAAGAATCATCAGAAATGACAGCCTAAAAAGTACAAACTTGAATTAATAAACTTGCGGCTTATAGTTTATCCTCTCCAGGGGAGGAAAAAAATTAAAAGGAAAATGAGCTTTTTGACACCAAATGAAGATAGACCTAGTATGTTGATATAAAACATGTATACTTTCCAAGCTGATTCAAGTCACTATGGCATGATTTTTACAACCATGATTATTGACTTGATAAATTTACAGTAGAGAAGTATTTCACATGCCCATCTTCATTTATATAAGCATCATTTTCTAGCCACAATGGACTTACGAAAAGATCAATGAAGAATTAGGAAATCCTGGTTATATTATTGTATCCTTCAGATAACTATTGTAGCTGAAACATAATTTTCTCATCAGTTAATTGTGAAAGAATTTTACAGATTAACTAATGGATTATAATGTAATGTCATAATAATTATTATGATAAACTTTGACATGCAAGTGCATAACACAATGCCATATAAAGATTGGAATTCCATATAAAAATGTAAAAGAAGAGACCACAAGTAACAGATATATAAAACTATAGACACTCTGAGTATAAAACAATTTAACAGATTTAAAAATACTTGAATGATTTTATAGTATGATAAGTATGCAGGAGAATTATATATTTAGATAATTTATATACTTATTATAATTCATTTTCATAATCCCATCAAGATGAGAACATTATCTATAGTTTGGATGAAGATACAATAGGACTGAGAGTTTTAAAACTGCCTTAAAGTGTTATGAGGAGTAATAGTGTGAAGAAAACAATAATCCTTACCTCAGCTAGTGAAGAAGTGAATGGATAGGTCAGAATCACTTAGACACATTTTTGAATATTGATCTTATTTGATATTTCCCTAGAATTTCCAGTACACAGGAGCTAGAAGATTAGTTTGAAATTTTCCTTCTGTTCTTTGTTTTAGATTCTCTTCTGTAACTGCACTTTAAAAGGACAGCTCTAAAATGTGTAGTTTCATGATTACCAAGAAGCAAAAATCACTGGAAGTGATCCATTAAAGGTAGTACATTCCATCATGGACACATCAGTGTACTTGCACAAACTCTACATTTAATGAGTAGCAATTCAGGGTTTACTTCATTGTGAATGTGGTACAAAATATAGCAGGCTACACATGCATACAAAAATAAAAATCACATAATTTCTCTCATTAAAATTTCTTAACTAAGGAAGACACTGAATTGCTACTTTCCATACCTCCATACCTACTTGTGGAGAAATCATTAGATTGCATTTTTGAAAAGAATGCTTTAACTCAAATTTATATAAATTCAGTAAGGAGATTTATTGAAGCCTGAATCTACATTGTAGACGAAGTACAATGGGTCCACCACTGCCTCTGAACTTAAGTACATATGTTTTATGAGGCAGGACGATAGGCTGGATTAGGTAAGAATTGTACAATAAGTCTCTGGTTTAACATCCATGAAAATTTACTTTTCACTAAAGAACTTTGTGCTACATGTCCAGGCCACTCTCCAGGGCTTCTTTTATCCATGTGTTTGTCAGATTTCTTGTAGCTGTGACCTGTGGTTTCCTTAACTAGGAAATAAGTGGAAAGTCCTACTTTCAATTAAAATCTTTCCACCTGTTCCACCTGGATGTGACAGCTATTTGCTTTTTTTGTTTTGTTTTGTTTAAGAATATGATATAGCCACACTTAAAACAGGAATGTCTAGAGTGGCATCCTTCTTAATATTTTGATGAAGAGGAAAACAAAGTTAGTAGTTAATGGTTAATGGTTATAATGTTCATGTTACATGTTATTTATCTTAAGCAAATTTTCAAGAAAAACAGTAGTAACTCTCCTCACTCAATCATTACATTACATGTTATTTTGGTGGATTTGATTATGAATTTTTCCACTCCTCTGCCCAAGAGTGGCAGTTACTTTTTTAGATCTAATTTTGTATATATACCTTTGTTTTAGTTTCTTTCTTTTTAATTTTCACTACTATGTCTCACAAATTCTTATTCTTCAGTTCCATACTTGAGAGCCATATTGACATTGCATTGAGTGGTGTGCTAGAGCTGGCTTTTCTGAAGAAAGATAATTCCTCAACACTGTTCAGTGACATCACACTAGTGGCTTGAATATCAACCACAGTGAGAATTTTTACACTAAGGAAATCAACACATGCTACTACTCAGGGTAATTGTTTTATTTTCCTGGAAGGCTGGATATTTAATATATACCAACAAACCACAGAGAGGATGGCTTCCTTCCATGTATTCTGTAATATCCATGAGAAAAAGGAAAACAGAATTTTTATCTGTAGCTATAGAAAAATAACTAGAAACAAAAACAACAAGAAGAAGATTGCTCATAAGATTGTGGGCTAGGAGTCAAGTCAAAAAAGGCTTGTCCAAATTATTTAAAAGTACGATGGAGATTAGGAAAGATAGGCAGTGAATGTTTATGAATACTTCCTAGAATGTGTTGTTATTTTGGCTAAGGAAAGCCTATAAAAGCCTAGTAAGTAAGTCCCTTAGTAAGTATCATATAGTAAATAAAAACTACTTTAATTCTGTTTATTAAAAGTTATTTATACATTTAAAATGATTTCAGGTTGAATTAAAAAATAGATTATTTGACACATTTTTCATACCTGTTTTTATCTGTCTGAAATCTATTTATATATCTACCTTGTAAGACTGAGTTTGGGATTACAGGGATTGTGTCTTAGTCATCTATTTATACACTGCTCCTGGCATAGGAATTCAAGCATGGAAGGAACTGATATCAAGATATTGTTAGATTGAGCTAAATTTAAAACTCTGTTATAGTTGTAATTCACAAGAATGTATTCCAGTTTACCTACTTTATTTTAAATACCCTATAGATAATGCTGGATAACACATACACATTTTAGAGAGAGAAATATTTATTAGAAAGGCATTAATGTATAAGAATCTTGTTTAAACATGATTCTTAGTCCCTAATTAGAAAAATAACCTTATCCTCCAGTGACCTCCTCATTGTTGGAAATTTGTTGGATTCAGATTATGAGATCCAATGAAAGAAAGAGATAACTGTAGCATAAATTATGTTCATATGAAAGATCACAGGATTTAGTACTAATAAGAAAACAGGGGACATCTACATGGTTGTTGAACAAGAGATTCAGTCTCCATCACCAAAGTGATGAGCTAAGGTTTCATGTTTAATTTATTTATATTGCTAAAAAATAGTGACACAAAATATAATTTTAGTAAGAATAGAAGTAGATGTTATTTTTAGTAACTTTTGCTCAGATTAATCTGTAGTTCAAGCACTATTTATCATGGGTATATCATGGATCACACCTGAGTGATGTGGTATCTTGTGAAATGGAATACCATGCAAGATTGTAGTCCATGATGGTTTTTTCTTTTATGAACATTAGTAGGGAAATTATGGTTCTTCTAGAACTGAAAGATGGCTCTAGGGCCTTTGTGTCTAGAGATTGGATATACCTTGAGATAAGTCAAGGCAGTCGAAAGTGATTATGCCATTGGTTTCAACATAAAGAACACTGGTGATCCATTATAAAAGTAGAAATCTAAGTTTCTGGAATTATGAGTCAATTGTAGGCAGAAAGGTAGAAGTTCATAAAAGAGAGCCAAAAGATCTATTATCCACTTCCTTTCATGTTATGATAGAAAGCATGTTTTTTGTTTTTTTTTTAAGATTTATTTATGCCTATAGAACTGGGGTACAAGCCAGAGGTGCAGGTTAACCAGAGACAGAGTGGGGAGCAGAACAGGCAGATCAACAAAGTACACTGCTGAGGGGTGCAGCAGGGAGACAGCAGAGGTCTGCTGTGACCCGTGGGTCACCTCTGGGGTGGGGATTGAACTCACACTGACACGGTGACCGCTTGGCTTCTCAGTGCTGCGCTCCAACCCACTGCACCAACAAGGAGGGCCAGAAAGCATGCTTGCTTTTATTGAAAATAAACAAACAAAAACAAACCAAAAAAAGGGCCCTCACTGGTGACATAGTGGGTTAAAGCACAGTACTAAGAAGCTAAAGTCACTTCAGCATGAGTTCGATCCCCTCCCAGGAGGTGACCCACTTGGCGAGGCAGACCTCTCCTGACCCGCCCGCTGCTCCCTTCAGCAGTGTACTTTGTTGATCTGCCTGTTCTACTCTCTACTCTGTCTCTGGTGAAGCCTCTCACTGCCCCCACACCTCCAATCTGTACCCCA
The DNA here is from genome assembly GCF_000260355.1 of Condylura cristata. Lineage (NCBI taxonomy): Eukaryota > Metazoa > Chordata > Mammalia > Eulipotyphla > Talpidae > Condylura > Condylura cristata. The sequence goes on along the minus strand of NW_004567109.1, from coordinate 43,309,035 downwards.
GATCTGTATGCATAAATAAACAAATCTACAAACCAAACACAAACAACTGCATTGAATTACACACGTTTAAATGAGAGAGCATGTAGCTTTGTGTACTTGCTCTAAACCTGTATTCCCAATCCCACACATTTAAAACAATACATGATAAAAGTATTCTCTACTCACACTTTTTTTTTTTTTTCCTACAGGACTTCTTGAAACATAGTAAACATGTTTTTAATGAATATAGGAAAACAAAGAAACTTTCCTAGAGTAAAGCAGAGTATGGTTGGGAAAGGTAAAGCAGAATATTTGTGCATTCCTTTCTTTGAAGCCAAGATTGTGCTAAAGTCATTTTCCTAAAACAAAAACATATTTCCAGTATTAAATTCCCTACTTAGCCTGTAACATAGTAACTATCCTTAATATATAAAAGCCCAAATCAACAGTGGAAGCTCATTTTGAGTATCAGCAATGTGGACTGCATTTCAGTCAAAATCAGATTTCTTTAAAGTTTGCAAACTTTTGTCTTAAGGGGAGTACTGTTTGTATTTTAAGCATAGAACATTACCTAAGTAGGCAATAGGTATATTTCAATGTTTATCTCCCTCCCTCCCCACCCCCAGAATAACATGAGAGAAAATGAAGTACATCTCTCTGCAGAGGAATCCAAAAAGTAGATACATTAAGGTCTTACAAGTCTTTTGCTAACAGAGCACAAGCTCTCGAAGAAAATGAACCAAAGTAATTTGTATTGATATGTTCAAGAATTTTTTTATCTAGGGAAAGGAATTTAAGAGAAGGGAATTAAAAATGATAGAAGTGAACTGAAAAAAGTCACCTTAAACACAAAGCCTAAAAATCTCTTCTCTTATGAATATTTCAACAGGTAATATGTTAAAGTGGGTCAGAAAGTAGCTTCAAGGACAAGTTCAAATTAAGCTGAGTTTTTTATCTTGAATTCAATTTCACTAATTATTTTAATAATTGAAGATGTTATCTAAAGCAAGTTGTAAATCAGCTAATTATTTACTCTGTTTATGTTTTCTATCAAATTATGCATTTCAATTGCTGTAATAAATATTACTTTTAGGGAGATGCAGGTGTAATATCTATGCAAAATTAGCCAGAACAAAATCACTATCAGTATCCAATAAATGTCATACCATTGTGATGGTTGGTTGGGGAAAAAAGTAAAGTTTAAATGTAGTGTGTATACATGTACATTCTCATGCTCTTAGTAAAATTAAAGTGTTTAAAATTTAGCTCCATTTAAAGTATTATTCAAGGTTATTTTCAGAGACCCTAGATTTGCTCTTTCCCTCTGTATCACTCTCATCCCCCTCCTTCTCAAGGGTAACCTCCTTCTCTTTCTTTCACATATACATCACCAATTTTTTCATCAAAAATCTTAAGCCCAACTCAAGTTCATTTATTTATTCAGCATATTGTCACTGTAGACATGGCTACTAGGAAATCTGTGTGTGTGTGTGTGTGTGTGTGTGTG
>NW_004567109.1:43279616-43307449 GCF_000260355.1 Condylura cristata | reverse complement strand
AGAGAGAGAGAGAGAGAGAGAGAGAGAGAGAGAGCATATATTAGACTGGGAAGGAAGGAGGGAAGGGAAGAAAGCAGAAAGAGAGAGAGAAGCAGGCTTTTGCTTCTTGGTAAGAAGAAGGGGGGTAGATTAGCAGGACAATAGCAGAAGGAATAGATATTTATAGGCATGGTATTGTTGAAGACATCAAAAAAATATGAGAGGAATAGAAAACCATATTATTGTACTGTACGATAGTCCCTTGAAAACACCTTCTTTTAACAGATGAATACTATGCATTTACAAAGGAATGTCCCAGAGACCAATTAAAAAGGACATTACTTTGACATTAGAAAACACAGAAAGAAATTAAGAGAATCCATCTTATGTCACACATTTTATAAAGTGGTTGAGTACTTTATTGCTGAAAAATATTTGTCTCTGACATCTTTGAGCAAGTTTCTGTTGGAAGAGGTCTTGCACAACTGAAATTAAATTTATCTTCCACTAAACATCTAAAAAAAATCTTAACATTTCCTGCAATGGTAAGAACCACACAGTATCTGCCCCCAGATATCATATATCTTCATGTGGAAGAGCCAACAGATTGGTAGGTTATAGTCACACAATCTACTTCATACTGGAAAACTGTAAGACAGGGATAGATCCACTAGTCTAAGTGGAGAGAGAAAGAGATCTCCCCTCCCCAAAACTTAAAAACCATGATGGTGGAGTTTTAACTACCAATTTAAGTTCTCTGAGATAATTATTCTTTTTCTGGATAGTTTAGAACAATTTGACATAAAGGAGCCTCATTTTTAGATGATAAATGGAAATTAAAGGGGATATATTAGATATATAAAGTATATATAAATTAATTTGCTTGCCAAAGGTTATGATTATATCCTTTTTCTTTAAAGTTTTGTATATAGGACCATGGTGGACACATTCTAAAAAATGGGATTTTGTGATAGAAACATAGGTTTGAATTTCAAACTGCCTTTATCAAGGTGATCTTGAAGGTTGTCTCTTAATCTCACCCATATCTTCATTTCTTTCCTTAAAAAATATACATAATATATATATGCCCCTCCCTGGTGGCGCAGCGAGTTAAAGCACAGCACGGAGAAACTAAAGCCACTTCCGCATGAGTTCAAATCCCGCCTGCCCCGGAGGTGACCACATGGCGCGGCAGACCTCTCCTGACCCGCCCGCTGCTCCCCTCAGCAGTTTACTTTGTAGATCTGCCTGTTCTGCTCCCCACTCTGTCTCTGGTGAAGCCTCTCACCACCCCTGAGCCTCCGGCCTGTACCCCAGTTCTGTATGCGCAAATAAATCTTTAAAAAAATATATACATAATATATATAAATATATATATAATGCTGGCTGATAAAAGTAATTATAATGGGAATAAAGAAAGCAGTTTTATTTCAGTTCTCTCAGTGTTGACTGACATTAAAAGGCATTGAGGAATACCTTTGGAGTTATCCTCTTAATAACAAAAGGACCTCAATACTATCATCAAATGTATCTGTGGTTTCAGTGCCTTTTTTTTTTTTTTAAGGTTTATTTATTTATGCATTACAGAACTGGGGTACAGACCATAGGTGCAGGGGCAGTGAGAGGATTCACCAGAGACAGAGGAGAGCAGAACAGGCCAACTGATGAAGAACACTGCTGAGAGGAGCAGCAGGCGTGTCAGGAGAGATCTGCCATGCCATGTGGTCACCTCCTGGACAGGCGGGGATCAAACTCATGCGGAAGTGGCTTAAGCTTCTTAGTGCTGTGCTTTAACCCACTGCGCCACCAGAGAGGGCCCTTCAGTGGCTTTTGCAGTGAGTTAACTATGTCTGACTAGAAATACAATAGGAAGGTTATTGAACCTTCAAAGAAAGTATTTTCTTTGGAGACACCTTTTTCTACTCTCACCTTCCTCCCAAAAACCTGATTAGATATCTCATTTTTTCCCCTTTAGTTAAGTAGTTCAAGAATCTTCTGCAGCATAGCCCACCTGAAGGGAAGCCTTCTTCTAGTGCAGAATTAATATCAGGTACTAAAAGGAATGGAAAAATGGTACCATACCCTTGTTAGATTTCCTTTTTCTTTACAAATTTACCATAACAGAAATTTGACTGATAGCAGTCATAAAATTGTTTGGAATAAAATTATTATTTAAGGGTGTTCTTATTCTTAGAAACTCATACTTGTTTTGAGATTACCACTATAATGTAAATACAGATGTATTGTTAGGAAGTGTGATTTAGTTGTTTTCTTGTTAAATGTTAGCAAGTCTTCTCACCATGTCAGCAGAATCTAGAAATAAATCTGCCTGTATGCCCTGTATTTTCTGTGACTCTGTGGAAGCTCACTCGTGTCTACAATAGGTAAGAGGAAGTTATCTAACTTGTTAATTTTATAGAGGATCAGCTGGTGGACTAAGCAGTATTGTATTTGTCTTGTGTTATGATATGGGATGGTATATCCAGAGACACCTAACTGCCTGTTAGGAATCTGTTAGAAAACAGAGAACCCAGAAATATTCAGCATCTGCATCATATAAGGCAATCACAGGGCTCCATAGGTAAGTTGAACACACATCCAAATTTTTAAATGGAAAAAAAAATGTATTATTAATCATGGCATTTGCCCCAAGACAAAAACAGAGAACTCTAATACCTAGGGATGACATTATTTCTCAGCATTATGGAATGAAATATAAAGGACTTTAGATCTCAAACAACAAGGGGACTGAATTTTGTCCCCCACCACTAAGTTTTGCAAACACACATGCATACACACCATTATGAAAAAGACAGTGTTTACTTCATCTCACAATTTCATTTGATCTCAGACTGCAGTTATAATGACTGTACTCTCAAACCTAACTGAGAAAAAGAGCAATCCCCTTGTGAATACTCCACCAAAAACCAAGACAAAAGCCTGTGTGTCTGTGTAGAAAAAGTAAGATGCCTGTAAGATTTTAATGTAGCAATATTACTTCCTAGCAGTTGTGATCCAATTGTCCAATTTGTGCCCCAATCAGATGACTACTTTTTCCTTGTGATTACATTCATGTTCTATTGCTGTTATCAAATACTTTGCAGTTTTTTAATTAAAAAAAAAAAAAGATTATCTTACTGTTTTTGTAGGTTAAGACGTCCACTACAGTGTCACTCCATTAAAGCCAAGGTATCAGCAGACCTCTGTTCCTTTGGGAGCTTCCTGGGCAGGAGGATCCTGCTTTCTGCTCATTTGGGTGTTGACAGGATTCAGTTGTGTTTGAGGTTGTAGGACTGAGATTCTTGCTTTTTGTTGTCCATTATCCCACAATTCGGAGGCCACCAAATCCTTTGTTTTATGGTCCCACTGTGCATTTCTAACAGCAACAAAAGAAGGTCTGGCTCCCTTCAAACTAAATTTCTCCTTTTTCTTCCCTCTTCTTTCTCAGATTCAGCAGAAGCATTCACCATTTTTAAGGATTCATGTAACTCAATAGAACCCACCTGGGGAATGCAGGCTACTTGCCCTATTTTAAGGTGAGTTAATTAGCTACTTCAACCTCAACCTGAATTCCCCTTTGCCATTCAAAGTAAGATTTTTAGAGTTTCTAGGGGTTAGGACACAGAAAATGGCAAGTCATTACATTTCCTACCAAAAGAGTGAACTGGGAATATATGGAGGGGAAATAAGGGAACAGACAGGGACTTTGAATTTTTTGCCTGTACACATTCCATGCCAGATTCTAGCTGTTTGTATTTCAAAAAGGTATTTAAATTCTCTAGGCCTCAGTTTTGTTTCTCACATGTCAAAATGCTACTGCCTATCAACCTGAAGGATACTATTGAGGGATGTCTCACCCAAAGGACCTTAAATTCCAAATATATTAAAATATTCATCCAAACAGATATAGCACATCTGTAAGATATATTAAGAATGGAAGTTGAGATACTGACTCACAAGCTTGCTATGAAGACTAAGTAAATTGAATTTATGTACAATGCGCACATAGCATATAATATATATACACCCATTTTAGTTTGTTTATTTCCATCATGTTTTTCCCTAACGATGTTTCCCAGGCATCTGAGCATGAAAAGAATTTTATTCTTTTTTTTCTTCTTAAATTACTATCCATATCATGCTATTTTCTGACCACCTGGGTTCCTTTTCAGATGCTTATAAAAACATCCATACAAATATTTGGACTTTAAAAATCCCCATAGTTCTCAAAAGTCCCATCAATCACATTCAATCATATCTATATTCATCCGTGGAACATAAACATGAAAAAGTAGCCAATATTCAAAACAGCCTTTCAGAGAACTCATTTCATTATTTTCTTTGTGTGTTAGTTTTGTAATGTCTTTCTAATCCTATTTTCTTATTAGTACTACTGTAGATGCTAAAGCCATATCATTTTGACAGCATTGCTTCACCCTTATTTTCTAATGATTCATAAATGGATTTTAAATTGTGTATAGTTTCATTTAATAAGAACTATTTTTTCTCATCCAGTTTTACAGGCAATAGCATGCATATAATCTCAAACATTAAGAAATACTGCTGGCTCTCCCCAGCGGTGCAACAACTTAGACCAGGTTAGGACTAAGCGCGGCAAACTAGCTGCAGCTGCTTCAGTGTGAGTTCCAGCCCTGGTCTAGAAAGTGATCCACATGACTCAGCAGACCTCTCCTGTCTCGTCCTCTGCTCCCCTCAGCAGTGCAGTCCGTTGATCTGCCTGTTCTGCTCCCCCGTCTGTCTTTGATGAATCTTCTTGCTGTCTCTGCACCTCTGGCCTGTATCCCAATTCTGTATACATAAATAAATAAATATTTTTTTTAAAAAAAATACTGCTACATATGTATTAGAAAAACACGTATGTAACATAGAAATGTATTACACAGCTTAGATTAATAAATGAACTTCATGTGACATCTTTCTGATTAAAATACATCTAAGTCAAAAGTTTAGAGAGAGAAACATGACTAATATTTATATGGTAATAGAGAGAGCATTTTTCCCATTCTTAATCTACACCATATTGAAAGTTCTCAGAAGAAATAGTTTCATTCAGCTTTGATCATAATAAAACAGAACAAGCGATGAGATTAGGGTTGATGAATCAACTTCTGGAGATCCTTTATGCCTTCCTTAGATATGTAGAAACAAACTTTTGAATTAACTTCTCAGTAACCAGACACACAGTGAAATATTTTAGTAGCATTTTGCCTTTCTTCTTTCTCTTTCTTTTTCTGCAATAAATTAAATTATTAAAAGAAAATTATTTTTCATAGGATTTATAAACATCATGACAGGAAAGAAGCTTATTCAATGAGAAAGATGTAAAAGAAAACTAGAAAACACAAAACACCTAAAAATCAATTGTATATCCTGAAGAAAGGAGAAAAAGTTGTAGTTAAGTATGCACTTTCACTTAAATTTATTTGTAATCTTAGCTCTTAGTTGACTAGAATATTTTTGTGACTAGCTTCTATTCTAAGGTTAAAATAATAAATAGTGTGGTTAGAAATAGAAATCATGTTTAAATTTTAATTTATACAAAATTTTTATTTTCTAGGTTTATGTGCTTTATTCCATGATTATATTTGGAAAACCTATTCCCTTATTTGGAATAGCTTATCCCATTGCTTCAAACTTTTTCACTTAGTTACACTCTACATATACTTATAATACCCATCTACCGTGTTCAGACTACATAACATAACAACTCTGTTATAACATGCATCATACATCACTTAATTATCTGTTATTCTATCTACTCTTCCAGACTATGTGGAATATGAACATGCAGAGTTTTTAATAACGTTCACCATTATTATCTCCATAGTATAACATTATATATAGGCGCAAATAATTATTAGTCTTCTATAACATAGCTAGTTTGCTTCTCTGAATCATGAGTATAGAGATACTACTGGAGTCCTGTTAAGTGGGAAATATTCAATTAGAAGCATTTCTAGCAGCTCTCTGTGAAGTAAGGATAACAAGATATTTCTATCTTGTTGAACACTTTGGAAATAAACCACTTAAAGACAGGAGGAAACCAGGATTATTTTGCAATTCAGAATGCTTTGGAAACCTGAGTGTTGACCTACATTAAGCAATCCTCTCTGCAATATGCCAAAGTCCACTGCTCCATCCCCAACCCAAGATTTATAAGAATACTGAGATTAATGACCCAGAGACACCAATGGATATAAAATATGCTCTTTCTTTCTTCTTTTTCTTCTTTCTTTTTTTTATTCACACAGTAAAATATGTAGGGTTTCCAAGGAGAAAGAAGGTGCTGAGTTCGGTTAGGAGTAAAACAAGAAAAATCAAGGGGGGTATCTCTGAATTTATTTGTGTTTAGGAGAGGGAGCTAGAGTGAAGTTTTCCTGTGCATACGGTGATAGATAGGGTGAATTATCCACCTAAAGAGGCAGCATGCTTTTTAATAAATTTATTATGATGTGAAATAAAAGGAAAATACAGGCCCCTCCTGGTGGTGCAGCAGGTTAAAGCACAGCATTAAGAAGCTAAAGCCACTTCAGCATGAGTTCCATCCCCACCCCGGAGGTGATTCTCATGGTGTGGCAGACCCATCCTGACGGGACTGCTGCTCCCCTCAGCAGTGTACTTGGTCAATCTGCCTTTCTCTGGTGAATCCTCTCACCAACCCTGTATCTCTGGCCTGTACCCCAGTTCTGTATGCATGAATAAATAAATCTAAAAAGAAAAAGGAAAGTAGAAAGGAGGACATTGAAAGCTGTTTGTGATTAAAGGAGTCTTCATCTTTATTACCATTAAACAAGGGTAATCTTTTTTAAAGTTTTTAAAGAATGAACTTAATTATCTCATTATAGACATTTTGATAGTGATTATGAATAACATATGTTGGCCATGTATCTGTATAGCATTTATTATATAATAAACCGATTTCACATACATTAATTTACTTAATTCTTGTTATATTTCAGTGTCATGACCACACTGTAGCTAAGAAAATCAAAGTTTAGGAATGTGAAGTGACATACACAAGGTCACACATAAACAATCAACACAACAACCATGACATAAATCAAGCATTTGACTACCAGGTGATACAGATATCTGCTTACACATTTATGCACAGGACACTCTAAGTTAAGGACCTAGGTTTTCTATTCTCGATTTAGAACACTTGAGGTTTATGAATGTGAATGTCTCCTACATCTAAGGGAAAGAGTGGAGAGTGAATTCATTATCCTTGCTTAGTTCTTAATACTACACTCCAATTAACATGCTAATGAAATTGAGGACTATTACATCATGGCATTTTCACACACCTATGTTTCCAAGAAACATCATATTTTCAAGATATACCTCTTCAAGATACTACTAGTTTTTAAATGTTATACAGTCACCTGTAAGGAAGGCAACAATATACTGTGGAAAAAATTGCTCAAGCAAAACAAGTAGCAGCTCTACTGCAAATCAGGTTTCCTCTCATGCTATGCAATATTCATAGTTGATTCCATATTTCAAATTTAAGAATACATTTCTTACATTTGTTTCCATACCTGAAAGCTTTCTTAATGTGTAATTCCATCAAGCAAATAAACACAGATTCTGTATGCTCTTAAAGTGTCATTAACATACAGTATATACAACCTGTTCAACTCTTCTCTGAACTGTACTAAAAATAAATGCAGAGCAGTTATTATAATTATAGAGTAAATATAACAAATTGACATAATTATAATTAAATCCAGGAAAAGTGGTGAGCACTTTGAAATGTACAAAATTAATTCAAGACCCTTATTTGTGGTTAAAAATTCTCTCTCCTTAGAGAAGCAAAATATTAGCGTAAGAGGCAGAAAATCAAAGGCTACAGAACAACTTTTCTTTATAGGGCAAGAAGAATGACCCCCAAGCCAAGTTTGAGCTGCATGAGTACTTACCCACTTTAAATGAAAATGTATTTAAAAAAAAAATCTTTCATGCTAAGGTTTTGCCTACTTCTATTATGTGAAAAAGGGATTTGAAAGAATTGTTCCGATAAGAAAAGCAAGGGTAAGAACACACATTCACATATAATTTTGCTTCATTACTGTGTTTCTAGTAAAATTGTTGGACTTGAGCTATTTGGACAATCGTCTCAAATTCTCTAAGTCACTTTATATACAAAGATATTATGTATAGCTTCTTTTTTCCATGGATTTTTTTTTCTTTATAAGTAGTACTGCTTAAAGTTTTCTTGGAATTAGCATAGAATTTTCCTTCTCTTCTCTGAAACTGCTTTTTGGTGCCCATTTTTTCATTGTTTGCTTTGGTTTTACAGGACTGAAATAAGTAAAAATCTTTCTTAGTACTTTCTTACTATTTTGCAGTGACTCACATAATGGCCTTAAAGCAAAGTTTTTCAGTATCAAAATGATTGCGAACTACTCATCTTTTCAAAGACTATGTTTAAGACTAATGTAGAAGAATATATAATATAGAAGAATAGTACTGACAAACTAAGTTCCAGCTTTTGGACTATCAGTGATTAAACATTCCTCATTGAAATTCAGGTTCATTCCACATTGTCCAGTTCCAACATGCTACCTAAGTTCAACCATGTACATTGAGATCAAAGTTATCTACCTGAGATGCACAGGTGGGGAAGTCACTATTTTGCCTTCCCTAGCCTGCAATATTATCTTCCTCAGTGTCTCACGAGAAAATGTTGCGATAACATGGTCAAGGCAATTGTTGGTTAGTAGGATCTGAAAAATATAAGGAAACTGATCATTCAGAATAAAAGGTACCAAATTGAAGTGTTAGCTTCACTTTTGCCCTATTCATCAAATCCCTCATGGATTGGCCAAGAGACAAAGCAGAAAATCATTAAGTGCAATGGAAATATTACAATGATGAGATTGCCAGCATAATCCACAACAGATGTTGTATCACACCTGTAATATCATAGGTTACATCAATAGTGAAGCAGTAGAATACATAGCCAGGTAAGAATTGCAGAGGAAAATGTTTCAATAAAGGATCACTTGACAAACAAATCAATCAATTAGATAAAGATCTCCAAATAGAGATCTTATAAAGAAGGTAGAAGAGGGCTAAATGAGAAATATGGCTATTTGTATTTGCCCATCTCAATTCCAACAACAGACCTAGAAACCTGTAGAGAAGGTCCAGGCCCAGGTCTACAGGAAGTCCATGGCAGGAGAGGGTCTCTGCATCCATCATGTTTCATCCCAGAAAAAAACCCTGCGGAGGCATTGCCTAATCCTTTTACAGAAAACTGATACTTAGAAGAGCCAGTGACTTGTCCTTTGATGCCCACTACTTGAAAATGTGAGGGCTAGACTCTAAAATCCGAGACACCATTTATGAGGGTCTTCTATGTTACAGTGACAGGGAGAGATTAGACTAGTCTCTTGAATGATCAGGGAAAAAAACAGTATAGAGCAAAAGTGCTAAGTTGGCAATGAGAGAAGCCTGGATTTGCATGCTAACCCCCTATTTACAGACCATTTCAGTCTCAGCAAATTTCCTTTGAAACTTGGTTTATCCAATGTATTCTAAATCTATGCCTTTCCAGACTCAGCTAAATTAAGCAATGACCAAGACATGCTACATTTACCCCACTCCACATCCCCCCCCACAAAAAAAAAAAAAACAAAAAAACCCACAAAATATGTATAGGAAAGGACAAAATGAATAAGCAAAGAAAATGACTGCAAAGCAATACTAAATAATGAGGACAAATGTATACAGATATGGAGAGACTTAAAACATGCATTTTTTTTTTTTTAAAGATTTATTTATTTGTGCATACAGAACTGGGGTACAGGCCAGAGGCCCAGGGGCTGGCAAGAGGCTTCACCAGAGACAGAGTGGGGAGCAGAACAGGCAGATGGATGAAGTACACTGCTGAGGGGAGCAGCGGGCGGGTCAGGAGAGGTCTGCCACGCCATGTGGTCACCTCCGGGGCAGGCGGGAATCGAACTCATGCAGAAGCGGCCTTAGATTCTCAGTGCAGCGCTTTAACCCGCTGCGCCACCAGGGAGGGCCAAAACATGCATTTTTAATGACAATGAGAGTTGGGTATAGATGAATTATGACTTCAATAGTTTTATTGCATATTTTTTGTGCATCATTAAATATGAACAATAGGAGATGAGTGCAAATTATAAACAGAACTTTTAGTATATCAAGAATGATAAATGAGGAGTAGGGGCATAAAGGACAAATTTTACTAAATTAGCAATATCTGATTTTGTGAAGTCATTGTATTTCATACTACATAGGGAACTAAGGAAATTAAAATATATTTAGAAGTTTGAAAGAATGTTCCTGGTCATTTTATGATGTCTAAGTTCCTTTTAATTATTCAAACAAGGGAAATTGGTCAGTCAGTTTATCACCAGCACATAAAGAAATGGTAAAAAGAAATAAGAGCTGTGTACCTAAGTTTTTTAAGTTGGTATACTTCCTATAACAAGAGAAATATTGTAGATGTAAGCTTCAATAGCCACAAATTTTCAATGGAGATATGTCCTAAATAAAGATCTCAGCAAATTTTATTTATTTAAATTCATGTTCAAATAAATGTTTCCCACTCTAGTGTCTCTCCAGAGTGATTTATTAGATATTTTAGAAGAGCCTCAAAACTCATAGTTGAGACCAATTATTGGGATTTAGTAGCTCAGAAAATGCAGTTTTCCTAACAATCTATAATGTCACATAGTTTACTTTCTGTCCTCAGAGTCTCCTCTTGTCTTCTTATATAGTTTAAATAAAGAGCAAGCCATAAATTTAAAAACATTTTCTCACTTTCTATTAGAAAATGAAGGTTGCTCATGATTTCTATAAATCCACACCTATGGAACACACCTATGAAATAAATTTTAAATTATTTGTGTGTAGAAGAACTGGGGTGCACGCTAAAAGGGAGAGGGTCACATAATTCTCTGGAGACAACATTGGGAGCAGAACAGGTGGATCTACTGAAATACACAGCTGATGGGAGGGGCTAGCAAGACACAGGAGAACTCATATCTCATATGTGAGTCACCTCCCTGGCCTGGGATAGATCTCAGGCCTTTGTGGTGGAAGCACTGAGACTTAACCCCTTGGCCACCAAGGAGACGCTGGAAGACACTTTTTTTTTTTTTTTTGGTTTGTAATATACTGTCATGGCAAGCCTTAAGGTAAGTCTTCTTCAAGGTTAAGTGAAGGATTTTCTTGTAAGAGACATTATGTTTGTTTATATTCATGGTGTCTCCAACTATCTGCAGTGTTTCTGAAATGTCCCAGTTATATTCCATAAATTGTTTATACTACCAGTATGTTAAGTGTTAAAGATATAGGAATTCAACATTTTACTCCAAGAAGGGCACTTACACATATCATAAAAGTATGAAGGCAAATGAAAAGTTGTTTGATATAAATCCTTTAAGGTTTGAAGAACTCAGATACAATATTTAGGAAGCTGTTATAACCATTCCTTTTGGCTTTAGTGAACTTTGTGACTAAACACTGGTTTAGCTAAGTAATCTACTTTCTCCTAAAAAAAAAAAAAAAAAAAAAAAAGAGCCAGAGAACTAAAAGAAAAACTGAAGAATAATGAGAAAAGAAGACAAGGAGAACAATGACTTCAAGAAAGACTAACATGACTGATTAACATGACCATGTGGCTTCAGATACTAAAATAGAGGAGTTCAGGGCTGACAAAGGGGAGGTCTGATGAGGAGGTTCCCACGCAAGGTCAGTAAACAAATGTATACAGATTAAGTTCTACCTTCTTCATTAAAAAGAGATAAGCCCATTAAGCCTTGTCTGCATACCTCTTACTGAAATATATATATATATGTGAATATTTTTCAGAAGCAGCCTCCATCAAACCCTCAGAGTACCTTCCATGAAATCATTCTTTTGGGCCCTCCCTGGTGGTGCAGTGGGTTAAAGTGCAGCTCTGTGAAGCTAGCCCCAGCCACTTCAGCTTGAGTTTCACCCCTGCCCAGGGAGGTGACCCACATGGCCCAGCAGACCTCTCCTGTCTCTGCCTCTGCTCCTCTCTGCAGTGTACTTTTTCAATCTGGCTGTTCTGCTCCCCACTCTGTCTCTGTTGAATTCTCTCATCACCCCTGCATCTCTGGTCTGTACCCCAGTTCTACATGCATAAATAAATAAATCTTTAAAAAAAAAAAAAGAGAAATCACTCTTTTGTCAAAATATATATATTTTGGGTTGGCAGATTTTTGTTTCTCTTCAAGAAACTTCTGTTAGATTGATTAAATGTTTTACATTTCCCATAGTAACACAAATTATAAATAGTAGAAAGGGTCTGGCCTTCAGATTTTTTACAAATAACTTGGATTTTTTTTTTAAGAAGCTATCTGAAGTTAAATCTTGGATTTCCACTAGCAGTAAAAGTTGAGGGACAATAACTGCTTAAGGTATCCGTTTGTAGCCTTCATGCAGAATAAGCCTCTTCTATCTTTTCAGAATCAACAAGAGATATTCATGTAGAAGGTAGCAGAAGAAACTAAGATGTTTTATTTATAGAAGTTTCTGTGTAGTATCCAGCATGATATCATTGTTTAGCATCAGAAATCTTTCACTTGATATTCATACTCTCTTGAGCTTGAAACTAAAGTTTTTATGTTATATATCTTGAAAATAACTAATAGACATGGTTCATGCATAGAACAAAGTGTTCATGCATAGAACAAACTAAACCTTAAGTTAGCAGGCACACTCCTTCCACTTGAAAAGATTTCAAAATAAAAGGAAAAAAAAAATTCTCATTCTTTGATAATTATTTGGTTACTATTATGCCTAAAGATAAAATAGCTGAAATGTAATTTTCAAATGCCAAAAGTTTTCTGAAGAAATTATATTTTTTTGGAAACTGTATTCCTTCCTTGTTTATTTTTAATTTAGAAAAAAATCATGACACAAAATAAACTGGTCCAAGTAACCCACATGATCTGCTTTATTGCACCTGTGACCCCAGGTTATTTAACTTGTAAGTCATCATGACTTGGAGGAAGTAATCAACAATATCATAGGATCAGTTTTCATGCTATACAAGACCAGGGCGATGATGAGTGGTCCTCCTACCAATATTCTATTATTTTAGGGCCACAGGATTTGCTAAGGAAGCTTAATGATCCCCATCAGTGCAGAGACAGAATAAAAATACCTAAGATGAGTTTGAAAGTAGCATCTGAGGATACAGAAGATTAGAGCGGAGTATGAAAATTGAAAGGTCATTTAAATATGCAGTCAGGGAGGGAAAATTGACAAGTAAGAGGATATGTAAAAGGCAAAAATAAAGAAAGGACAGTCAAAGCAGACTCACTGAGATTGAGCTCCATGCAACAGAGCTAGAAGAAAATGTACAACGACAAAATACACATAGCAGTTACAATTCTGACACTATTCTAAAGTGTGTAGATTTCCCCCAAATCTCCAAGCAATTCTTAGATAACAGTTGGGTGTCAGACAACACAAGTCAGTTCTGATAATATTCATCATGAGATAACATCATATCCCATAGGTTAGGGAATCAGTCTCACAAGAATTCTTTCACTTCAAATGCCAAGTCTAAGTTGTGATCATGTCTCTGATTCCCACTGGCTGTAAAGTCAGAGGTTTCCCTAACCTCCTTAGGTTATATTAATGTGCCAAAGAAGCTCATAATACTCAGGAAATCAATCTACCCACTAGAATACGAGTTTATTATTACAAAATGTATGAAACTATAGGAATCAATAGTGAGATGAAGAGGTATATCCAGTGAGCACACCTACACAGGGATGTTTGTTCATCTGTGTTTGGGGTTCTGGCATGGTGACACATGGACACTTTCTATTTCACTCTCCTGGAAGTTCTCTAACCCCCTCTTGTGAGGCATTTATGAAATTTTCATTTTATAGGCAAGATAGATAGGCAGGGTCACTCACCACTAAACTATGGGGAACACAATGGCATGATTACTAAAATAATTTGCCATGGATAATTCATTTAGTCTTTTTCCCTCCTTAATCCTCCCTAGAAATTAGGGGGTAGGATTTATATGCCATGGTAGGTTCCCCTGACACCCAGTCCCCTTCCTATCTTTAGAAGCATTTCCTAAAGACACCTTATTAACATAAGCTCAGTTGTTATAAATAACAAGCAATTAGTTTCACCTTTATGACTTTGAAGGGATTTTAATAACTGAAGCCAAAAACCAAAATATTTTAAATGTAAATTTGCCATCTATGAAGTCCTTTGAAAATGGATCTGATGAGCCAAAAAAGAGAAATTTTTCTGTCTCCTTTGAATTGAACCAAAGATCATTTAACTGGTCACAGACCTTTGGGAGGGGTCAAATATAGTGGTTTAAGAAACCAAGAAGAGAGTCTCCCTGGTAGCACAGGGGTGAAAGACAATGCTATCAAGATACTGGCAGCCACTACATCACATGCTCAATCCGGATCCCCAGGCGCCAGGGAGGTGACCCACATGTTGCAGCAGACCTCACCTGCCTCACCTGCTCCCCTCAGCAGTGTATTTCAGTCATTCTCCCTGTTCTGCTCCCCATTCTGTTTCTGGTGAATCCTCTCACATGCTGCACCTCTAGCCTAGACACCAATTCTCATATGCATAAATAAATAAAAACAAATCTTAAATAAATACATTTTAAAAATATGCCTTGTCACTCATTCCTTTTTTCTAAATCTCAGCATAGACAGTTTTGGAGACATCTAGTACATTGTAGGCAATGTGCTAAGTTGCAAACACAATGAATAAAAGAGAGTTCATTCAAGTGACCCATAAAAACTTGGAGCTTAAAATGCAACAAAGCATAGGAAGGATATACACTCTTGTGAAAGAGTGTGGAGGAAGGCTTGCCTATTTTTGTCCCACAGAAAAAGTACTATAATTTAATTTCTTAATTTAGGGAAGATTCTATTTAATTTTGAATTCAACCTCACTCCTTATAATATACCAATTCTTCCTGAAATAAATTCTGGTAGCTTATGTGAACCATAACTTCGCTCTTCCAAACACACACAGACACACACACGCACAGTCAAAAATAGAAACAACAGGCACAAAATGGAGACTCTGTGCCATGTCCTACAAAGAATTAGTACCTAACATAATTTCAGTTTTCATGATATGGTCTGTCCTACCCCCAAGTGAAGTTGCTTTGCCTGAAATACTGCTTCTTTTTCTACTACTTATAATCTCATGTTTCCATCCTTCTGACTATACAATCTTTCATTTTGTACATTTCCTTGTAATATCTTTGTATTTATGGGACAGGACACTGCTGGATTTATGAATCACTTAATAAAATAAATTTGATCTCCAAAGTTATTCAGATGAATTTTGTTTTTAACTACATACATCCTGAATTTCCTCCATTTTCTCTTTCTTTTGCTCTTTGCCCAAATGGTTGGTACAATTCTGGAATCTACTTTCTGCCCATTTAAATGCTCCACAATCTAGTTCGTACTGTTCTAAAGGGAGTTTAAAAGATTTGGTTTCTAGCCACAAATAATCTTGTCTAAAATACAAATACAAACATATGTATACAGTAAACATGGAAAGCACTATTTCAGGAATATGTATAGAATATCATATCTTATAACACACAGATTGAGTAGCCTTGTAAGGTCTGTAGACTTTAGGGAGAGGGCATTTAGATGGATGTCCAACGGGTATGGAGAAATATTCACTTGTCCTTCATCATTATTCTATATAAACTGACAAGTAGACTGGAATTCACTGAGCACTGACCACAGTCTATTCACAAAATTTCACTAACCTGTTCTGCTCCCTGGCCACCTTATAGTGACTGACTTCTATGAAGCCAATTTTCATAGATTATACTTTCAAAGTCACTTCTCAACCATGGTGCTCTGCAGTATATTTTGTTAAACTTCCAACCTCATGTCAAGATTGTTCCAATTATCATCAATATCAACCTCATTTTGTTTTTAACCTCTTCTCTTTCTAATTAGATATAAAGAGTAATCATTTAGGAAGCAAATACAGACATTTGCTCATGCCTTTATATAAAATAAAATCTTGTGGGAACAGATACTTCTAATGAAACCAAAGAATTATCTGAGCTCAAAATAGCAATCATCACTATTTCCCCCCATTTCCTCTCCATTGTACATTCTAAAGTATTTTGCAGAATGCTTCATCTACACGTAATGGGATGTGTTGCCATTTTTTCCAATAAGAGTCCTTTACACAAGATTTGTAAGGCAAAAGGAAACAGAAGCCATCAATCTTCCTCTAGCAGTGACAAGCAGTCACATGGGCTTCAATAGATTTTTTTTTTTTTAAGCACTAGAAGATCTTTTACAAATTATTTGTCTTGGTGCTGCAGACAACTGCATAGGTGGGATTTCTTGTAGTTCCTGATATGGGCCATTATAGTAAATAAATGGCAAAGTTATTCGCTAGTAGCCTGAAGCTAGTGGTGTGTGGCAAAACAAGACAGCTTGCAGCACCTAGCCTTAACTTCCTCCACTATATTCCACAAGCATTTATTTCTCTGGGGCAGATATGCTATTTGGAACATTTAGTAGGGATTATATTTTATTTACTGAGCTCTGAGTATGTGATTATAATGTGCATGTAAAAAAATTTTTCTTGCATTATAATATGCATGCAAAAACAAATATCTCTTACATAGCTACTTTAATAAAAAATAAATGCAATCAGTATTTCATTGAAGCAACTTTTGCAGATTTATGGACTATATTATATATGAATGTTTACTTATATTTGGGTTCATTGATTATTAGATGAAATTGATAGTATTTATTAGTTAAATCTCATTTAAATATTGATTGACCCAATCTCCATCACAGTTATAGATCTACAATTATAAATTACTTTCAAATAAACTCATCTTGATATCATAAAAGTACCTCAAACTCATATGGTCAAACAATTGCCATACATGTACGTAATTGTCTAAGTAATAAATCTAGCTTTATCCTTTTTCATAATTGAGAACCAATCATTTAGACTTCAAATATCTGCTTAGAACTATGTGTGTGCACCCATGTGACAGAACACATACACACAAATACACAGTTCACCATCCCCACCCTTAACTTCAGTCAATGTTTATTGATATTTATTAGTGTTTGTGAGAGTTTTATATTTTCAAATTTTCTGGTATATAAATGTCTAGTACTTATTGTTCTGAACTACATTTGCTGCACATAATTCTCTTCATTCTGTTAAAAATGACTACATTTCATCCTTTCTAATGGGTATATAATAGTCCCTGGTATGTATATACTATATCTTCTGGATTCAATTGCACACTGATAATGTTTAGACTGCTTCTGTGACATTGTGAAATATATGGCTTTTGTTTTTGATTATGGATATTCTGTAAGTGTTTGTAAAAAAACGAGGCTGTAAAGTTGTATGGTATTTCCAATTATAGTTTTTAAAGGTAAAAATAGATAACCTTGCATAATATTTATACCATTCATATTCCCATCACAAGGATGGGATGTGCACAAGGACATATTTAATGGAGAATTTCCCTCTAAAAATCATCCTGAAATAGACAGTAATTGCTATTGTGTAGCCATCATGTGTAGGAATTTAATACAATACATACCAAGGAGAATGAGCTAATTAGCCAGCCCTTCCTTTCTTTTCTAGTTACTTTTGAAGAAAACTTCTTCAGAAGTCACATGATTTTCTTACAACGACATGGATTTGGCCACAGGGAAAGGCCACTTACGCAGAACATAAACTCATAAATACTTGATATGCTCTCTAAGCCCTCATGAAATTCTCTGGCTTCTCTGGTGGCCAAGGGGTCAAGTTTCAGCATTATTATCACTGTTGCCAGAGTTCCATCCCCAGTCAGGGAGGTGACCCACATGGTGCAGCAGACATCGCTTGTTTCTCCTGCTGTCCCCCTCAGCAGTGTATTTCAGTGGATCTACCTGTTCTGCTCCCCAATCTTACACAACCTCCACACACACCTCTGACCTACACACCAGTTCTTCTAGGACAAAAATAAATAAATAAATCGCTAGCTATTTTCCTCCTTTTTATAACTAGTGCTGAATTCTATTTATTTTCTAGTTCATTCTTGCTCTTTTTCATTTTCTTCCTTTTAGGTTTTCTGGTGGAGGCAAAGGGGGTAGACAAAACAGTTCTTGAGTAAAATGCCTGTGTTCAAATTCCAGCCCTCTCACTTTACAGCTATATGATCTCACAAAATTGCTTAACCATCATGTTTCTGTTACCTCCTTTGTTAAATAGGAAGAATTGTGATAGAACCTATTTGTAGCATTGCTGTAAACCTAATATATTTAAATATACAAGTTTTTAGCATTCCAATAAAAGTGGCCTATTGTTAAGACAATTCCATCACATGCACATTTAACTTTTTTCAGGGACTGCTGTTTCAGTCACCTTTTGCTGCATGAAAATATGTATCAATTGAAACTTAAAGCTTAAATTAACAAACATTTCAGTATTTTCATATATTTTGTAAAAATTCATATAAGCTCATAAACTGGGCAACGGTGTAGCACAGATGAGTTTTTTAAAATAGTATCTAGAGACTCAGCTGAGACTCTTAAAAGAGTTGGGGGATGGCTCAGTAACTGGAGCACTGGGCTCATATGAAGTACTCACTCACTCCCGTGCCTGGTAGCCGAAGCTGGCTGTTGACTGCAACGTCAGCTGTGACTGTCAACCACAAATTTTACATGTGACTGCTTGGACTTCCTCACAGCATGTGGCTGACTTACCAGGGGAGAGCTGCAAGAAATGTGCAGAAATGCACAGTATTACTTTGGAATCTTACCTAGAAAGTACATAGTTTCTATTAGTGTTGAAGCAGACATAAAAGACTGGCCAGATTCAAGGGCAGAGAAGATAATCCCTATCATTCAATAGGAACTGATTCAGGTTACTTTGTAAGAAGAATATATAGAATGGCAGATTGCTGCACCCATATCTGGAAAATAAATCTGCCACATTTATATTGTTTACCATTTTGATTAGAATTTCTCTTATATACACATTGTTGGATACTAGTAGAAATAGCAGGCATCTCTTTCTTACATATCACATGTATCGAATTATAGAGTAGGTTTAATATTTCATCTTTTATAGAATGAAGAATACCTTTTATGTGTATTCTTTTGTGGTGGATAGCATTCAACAATGACATTATTAACTCCTCTTCTCTATCCTGGTTGCCATTAATTCCTTTTCTACATCTGAGCATATAAAGTGGTATATTTTCTCCTTGAAACCTGTCTTTGTGTGTGTAGCAGTACTGGGGTGTAAGCCAGAAATAGTGGGGGTCAGGGTGAGGCGAGAGAAGTCACCAGAGAGTGGGAAGTGGAACAGGTGGATCTACTGAAATACTCTGCTAAGGAGGGCAGTAATGAGACAGGATAGACGTGATATGCCATATGTGGGTTAGCCCCCTCATCAAGGATCAAACTCAGGCTGTAGTAGTGACAGTGTTGAGATTTCACCTCTAGGCCACCAGGAAGATCATCTTCAATCTTGTCTTTACCTGTGACTTCTTATTATTAGACTGACAGATATGACATCCTAGGATTTCTGAATCCGAGCCTTATGACAATAGGTAAATTCCTCTACCTGGTTAAAGTTACAGGTAATGATGTAACAGGTCCAAATCATCTGAATGTTAGCCTGAACTGACTTATAGCATAGAATACTCACCTGAGCTCCCAGATTCAACAATGAGAGATAATAAAATGTTCTTGTTTAAGCCACTAAAAAATTAAAGTTGTGAAATTAATAGGACAAGTCAGCAACCAGAAGATTCAGTTAAGAGTTCATGTTGTGTGCAGTCTTGTGCTCAAAATCTGCAGGTAATTCAACTAAATGGAAATTCAGGTAAGAGAAGATGGTGAGTCATAAGCCCAAATTCTACAGGGCAGTCCAGTTCAGTATGCTGGAATTTCAGGCAGGCTTTTCTGTCGAAATCTCTAAGTCAAATTTCTTCTTTGGAAATCTTATTCTTTGTTCTTAAGAGGCCACTCTTAAGAACATTATGGAGACAATTTGTTTTAGTCAAAGTTTACTGATGTATATGCTTAATCATTTAAATAATTAACAATAAAATAAATCTCTTTGAAGCAACATCTGTACTGATGTTTGATTAAACAAATGGATATCATACAACAACAGCCCATGCCTTGGCAAATTGAGAACAATACATCTCTAAATGAAGACAAAAACAAGGTCTGCCAAGCATGATACAACTATTCTGAATGTGATCAAAATACACAAACTCCCCCACCCAGATGATTTCATTACTGGTCTTAAAAGATTTTTACTTAAATATCATGATGTGAAGTTCATAAATTAAGTATTATGATGTGATGTTATAGCATATGTTATATGATAAAGAGATAAGAGGAAAATATTAAGATATTTGCTTAATTTATTTATATGTGTATGTGTATAGTTAAATAAGTAATAAATACTCATTAAAATCACAGCCCTCATTTTTGCCACTGACCATGCCATTGTAATTGGCATTTATAGCTTTTTTTCCCACTACACATTCTAAATTCTCTTTTCATTAGCAATCATCTCAGAAAGTCATGGTTCTTTATCAGGTGGAGTAATACAAACTCTCATAACTGAAGGTTTCAACCACTAGTTTATCTGCCTGTAGAGTTGTTAAAATTTTCTACTGATGTTAACAGAGTATGATAATACTAAGACACTCCTTACATATCTCCTGTATTCAGGCATACACTTATTTACATCTATTGGGAAAGGCAGTTTAATTTACTTTGGTAGTTAAGAGGAATATTACCTAGTCAGTACAGTAGTCTCTATTTGTCTTGTAAATTCAGAGGCATGAACTGCTCAAAGTGATTGATAGCTTGTCTTAGCTTACTACTCAATGGAGTTTCTGTGTTTACTTGTGGAAGGGTTCCTCCCCTTGGAATTAAGACCTTTAGGCAAGCAGACCATCACATACTGGGACAACGCAGAAAGATTTTGCTAATGGATCAGAAGGGGTAATAATGAATAGTTTTACTCTCAGTTTAGACCTTAATTTTTGGACCCATGCATCTTGACTTTGGGCTAAATAGCACCTTATCTTTGATAAAGTCATTGCTAAATAATGCTCTCATACAACAACAACAAAAAAATAAGTATCATAATAAATGGAGAAATACTTAAAACTTTCTATAAAAGTACTGAATAAGAAAGAAATGCCTGATATCACCACAATTATCCAATAGTCTTTAGGTTATGGGTAATATAATGAGAATGGGAAAGAAATATGGGTGAATGTGGAAGGAAGATGGTAGCATAGCAAAGGTTAGGACTGGGGTTTTACATTTGGGGCACATTTCCATGTAAGCTACTCATGGAATGGGTGCTCAGACCCAATCAAGTATATACACTTTAATGAGAATACTTCTGTGCTCATTTAAATTATGGTCATGGGTCAAATAACACCCAATAAATGAAGGATAGCTCACAGCTCAATTTGCATGGTAACTTAGTGACCCATAGTCAAACATTCAGTTTGTTACCTCTTAAGTCAAAATCCATTACTCATCCTAACAGCAACATGGATTAAGCTAGAAGGGATCAAATTCAGTGAAATAAATCAGAAGGAAAAAGAAAAATGTAGAATGGTTTCACTTGGAGGAGGAATTTAGGAGATCCAAATAAGACATGGGGAGAAATAAAATTTATTGTTACTTCAATACAAAGCACAAAAAAGCAAACAAAAACAAGCACACAATTGTGTATCAGAGATACCCTGCAAGGGAGGGGGGCAGGGAGGAATTGTAAGGAGGGAGGGAGGAATATGGGGGACTATGGTGAGGATGGTGGGTGAGATGGGGGAGAGGGGAAGTAAATATTGTTTTAAAATAAACAATAATATAGATATATAAATTAATAAAAAGTTATAACAATAATAATAAAAACCTGTTACTCAAAAGAAGAGTAGGTATGTGCAGAGGATAGCAGGAATTTGCTCCAAAATTTTAAAGGCCTATCTGCACTATGAGCCTAAAAGTGAAAATTTATAAGGGTCACTGACTTGTAGGAGGCTGTCAAAAGCTCCTAACAGAATCTCTATCTGTCTTGGACACTTTAAGCACCATTGGATCTACTGTAGTAGAGCAGCTTACTTAACTAGTAGAGCAGCTGGCATAGCATACTGGATCTGCTACAGGGTTCTTCTTTTGTTCTGAGCCCCACTCAAAACAAATACATTTTTAGCACACTTGGTAAAAGGATCATATGAAAAATACATTGTCTCAAAAAAAAAATACATTCACTCAAATGAAAAATACATTGTCTTCCAAATCCAAAAGGTTTCACTAGGCATTTTGGAGGAGGTAGATATAGCAATTTACCATTAACTTAGAAGAAATCTTAACATGTTCTCTACCAATGGAACCGGAAATCAATTGCATTAAGGTAAAATTCTCTTGAATTTTTATCAGATTTATTTCTAATTTCCTGTCATATACGTGCTCATGTCAAAAAATTTAGAGTAGTTGCTACATTTTATTCAGCAGGCCCAATCAGCATAACATTATAAATGTAGTGAACCTGTGTGATGACTTGCAGAAGGGAAACTTGATTAAAATCCATGGGAATTAAATTATGACTTGGGACTGGAAAATTGATGGGGTGGAGAGTTGTCCTATTGCTGAAGTAGGACACTGAACGTGTATTACTGGCCTTTCTAGCTGAAGGCAAAATGCTTCTTGTGGTCTCTAATGTATGAAGGATAAAGCCTTTGGCAAGATCAACAGTGTCATGACAGGTATCAGAAACTGTACTCATTTGCTCAGGCAATAAAGCACATCTGGTATGACACATGTGATTAAAATCACTACCTGATTAAACTTATGATAATCCACTATCATTCTCCAAGATCTGTTTGCTGCACAGGCCAAATAGGTAAGTTGAATGGGATGTGAAGAGAATCATTATTCATGTATCCTGTATTCTCTGGTAGCACTTCCTCTGCATCCTCCTAGGAATTATGGATCTTGAAATTTAAATTTGGGTTTACTGTTTAATTTTATTTATTATTTACCTAATCTAGCCGTTTCCACTTGGCCTTTCCTACTATAAGTCTGGTAGCTAACATTGTATTATGCCAATTGCTGAGAGTGTCTACTCCAATTATGCATTTTGAAAGGGGGAGATAAGTGACAGGATGAGTTTTGGACTCAGTGGACCCTCTGTGAGATGGAATTGAGTTAAAATTCTATTAATTCTCTGGCCCCAGTAAGTACTTATGTTGATTGGTGGGACATTTTGGATATTCTAGAACTAGCATTAATTCAGAATCAGTCTAATAATCTTTGAAAAAGATGACATTTTTCCTTTCCCCCAACGTACAGTCATTTTGGGAAAAAAAATAGGTCTCTGATGTCAGAAAGATTTACAATATAAAATGTTGGTAGCCAATTATTGGAAAATGGCAATAATTGAGGAGATATAGCTTTTTTTTATGATTTGAGGTGGAATTCCTTTTATTTGACATGTCTCTTTATACAGTTAAGTCATAAGTTAGTAGAGTGCTTATCTCTTTCACATAAGGACTTTATAATCAACTATCCAAACTCATAAGTGTCTCAGAATTAGACTCTTCTGTTAACTAAATTTCAACCACACTATCTTATCACTGGCATTTAATTGCTTCCATCTTGTCCCTGCCATTCCCCAGCCAGCTACATTTCATTATGGAAACAGAATTTTTTCAAGGATGTTGGGACACACTTCTCAAATTTATTTCCAAGAATCATTGTAAAAAGGCTGTTTTCTGATACTACACCCATCCACCTCAATAACATCTTTAAAGATGCAACAATAGTGAAGGAAAGGATAAACAGATGGGACTTCATCAAGTTAAAGAGCTTCTGTACAGCAAAAGAGACATTACAAAAAACAAAGACATCCCACTGATTGGGAAAAAAAAAATTCTCACACAATACTATAAAGGATATATCACAAAGATATACAAAGAACTTATGAAACTCAACAAAAATAAGCAGCCCTATCAAAAAATGGGCAGAAGAGCTAAAAAGACATTTCTCCAAAGAGGAAATGCAGATGGACAACAGGCATATGAAAATATGTTTAACATCACTTGTAATAAGGGAGATGCAAATTAAAACCACAATGAGATACCACCTCACACCAGTGAGAATGGCACTTATTAAAACAACTAGTAACAACAAATGTTAGTGAGGATGTGGAGAAAAAGGAATTCTCCTGCACTGCTGGTAGGAATGCAAACTAGTACAACCACTATGGAAAACTGTTTGGAGGCTTCTCAAACTGCTAAAAATGGAGCTTCCATATGACCCAGCAATCCCATTCCTAGGTATTTACCCAAAAGGCACAAAAACACTGATTCAAAAAGACACCTGCACCCTCATGTTTATTGCTGCTTTATTTACAATAGGAAAGACATGGAAGCAGCCCAACTGCTGAAAAGTAGATGACTAGATTAAAAAGATGTTGTACATATACACAATAGACTATTACTCAGCAATCAAAAAACCCATGCCTTTTGCAGCAACAAGGATGGAGCTAGAAGGGATCATGCTTTGTGAAGTAAGCCAGAAAAAGAATTATACCAGCTGGTTTCACTCATAGCAGGACCATAAAGAACCAGAGGGAATAATAATAATCATCATGAACAATTATATATGAGACATTTTTACAGGGGTGGAATGGGGAATAGGACGGACCAAAAATGGTGGGGAGAAGAAGGGCACTGGAGTATGGTGATAACATATGAGTGAGTTGGTGGTGGGAAGCCCATGGGGAGTACAACTGAGTTGGAAAAAGGCTCAAAATGATGTAAAAATAAACTATTACATTATTTAATAAATAAATGAATAAACGAATGAATAAATAAATTTTTAAAGGGTGTTTTCTGAATGCTCCACAGGTACATAAGTTAGTCTAAAATGATGTATACATTCAAATATTTCAAACTCCTCAAATCTCTGAATACCACCTTCTATGATAGACTAAGGCAGTTCTGGTGTTTTGCAATAACGTTTATTGTAGGGCAATTTTGAGTCTATTTTTTTTTTCATGCAGTAGAACTAAAAGTTATAGAGCCCTTTCCAAACTACATTCCTTCTAGCAACAATGTTTAATCTGCAATCTATGTTTAGTGTACCTATATAAATAAATTTAGACTTATCCACCATTATTTCACATCCTCAGTATTCATCTTGCATATATTTTCTGAATTTATATTTGTTTAAATCAGAAAATCATGTAGTTGTAGAGAAATATAGCTCAAATAATCATAGGTTACTCTTTGTACATTTTCTTTTGAAACCTGCTGCAATTTGAGCCTAGTTAGAAGTTTAGAAACAATGAATACTGTTGGGGATAGGTCTTGAAGTGAATTAGCAGTGTTGTACAAGAAAAATACCTCAGGGAGACCATTACAGTTTTCTTCAGGAAAATCTGCATTAATACTAGATGGTGTGGGAGAGCAAAGAATAATTCAACAGAATTTAAGTTTTCAATGGCTCTAGTTTCATCAGTATTTTTCCATATACCTTCATTGTCTTTCAGAAATCCATTTCCTCATTATTTTAGCAATAAACATCCTACAAGGTTGAAAATTCAATTTGTGTTTCAATGCATTTGCTGGCAAAATGAGACTGGGTGTGATATTTAGCAAACTTAATGCTGCATCTCTTGGAGATAAAGATTTATTTCAGGGAAGATACAAGAATCTTCAAGTCATTTACATGGTACTTGACCTGTGATTTGATCATTGAGTTTCACCCCCATCTGTTTGCACTATATCTAGCACAATAAGAATAACCAGTCAATCTCATTATACTTGTGAGTTTGACAAAAATATTCTAAGGTATCAAATAATAGTCACCCAGAATAATATATCTAATAAACATAAGATTAGGAATATTTAACGATGATATTTTGTGTAGCTCTGTTGCCATATCACACCTGAACTATCAGTGTTGTTTTTGTTACTAGATAGTGTACTGCATCTAAATGTAATCAAATTAGAGACCCAATTCCAGAAATTCCAGAATAAAAACTCATCCTTACTATTCTATCGCTAGAATCACTATCATCACCAACATTTGTATTAGCCTACATTCCTACTTCAAAGGAATAGAATCAATAAGAGATTGGATAAACACTAGATAATAGATAGATGGGTAGATAGGGGTAGATAGTCTAGAAAGTTTTCTTTGTCATACATAATCTAGAAATTATTAGTATCTATTATCTGTTGAGACTTGAGTGTAGTTATTGATCTAGAAGCAAAATGAAATGGTGAAGGTGGGTTCTGATCAGAATCAGAAGTTACTTGCATATCAGGAAAGTCATTACAGAATCTTTTGGCTAAGGGGAACCAATCTTTTCCCATGAGGATGGACGAACAGCTACTATGACAGAAGAGACACAGCAGAATTCTGATGTCTAAAACTTTCTAACTTTAGAGTAAAAGTAACCAAGTTCATTGGATTTTGCCCATGTGTCTCCATTTCTATTTTCAAGATCCCATTCTTGCACATTCAATGCCCTAACATTCACCAAGTGACCCTCAAGGTTGAAATTTTAATTTGCATTGTGATTAAGTTACTTATAAAATTTGACCTTGATTTGGTATTTTTAAATCTTGCCCTTGTAGCTACTGGAGACCAGAGATTTCTTTTAGAGCAGTGATTTCAGGTCCTTCCTGCAAACCTTGAACTGGAAATTTAAAGACCTAAATCATCAATTAAAAAAAAAAAATTCTCCAGCAGAGTTAGAAATACCCAAACATATAATATCCCATATATTTATTTTTTCTTTAAATGGTCTTAAATAGTAAAATCTGGTCACTCAGAGACCTGCCTTTTACAGATACTTGATCATGATGACTTAAATTTGACAATTTGAGTAACTCTTTTGTCATCTCATACTATAGCTTACTGGTGTCCTTTTTACCACTAAAAAGTCATTAATATTTTTAAAAAATATATTTATTTATTCATATAGAACTGGGTTACAAGCCAAAGGCACAGGGGTGGTGAGAAGCTTCACCAGAGACAGAGTGGGAGGCAGAACAGGTAGATCACTGAAGTACATTGCTGAAGGGAGCAGCTGGCTGGTCAGGAGAGTTCTGCCGTGCCACATGGATCACCTCCAGGCCAGGGATGAAACCGCACTGAAGAGGCTGCTACCAGCTTGCAGTACTGTACATTGCGCTACCAGGGAGGGCCCATTCGTATTTTTTAATGAAATTAAAGAATTAAAGAACCAATCACAGAATAAATAAATATATAAATATAATTTATGACATATTGATAGAATATGATGATATGCTCTAATATATGAATTTGTTTCAGGCATTCACACAATCATGGAAGCTGATTTAAGGTTCTATAAGGCTGTTTACAAAGTTGTTTTCTCTGCCACTATTGTTTGAGTCTGAAGTTTGTAGGGAAAACAGTCAGGTAGAAAAGATAAGAATCGGGTTGGAAACCAGAAACTTTACATACCTAGCTGCTGCCAGCCAATTTGTTATGTGTGTGCACTAAGGAGTAGCTATTGTTTTCTTTTTCACCTTATAAATCTTAACAGAATCTCCCATGTGGTTTATTCTAACTACAAATATACTTTAAAAAGGAAATTCTGGGAAATGTAGTTTAATTTAATTCATGCTGACACATTAAAAAAAAAAAGACCTTTGGGCCCTCCCTGATGGCGCAGCGGGTTAAAGCACAGCACTGAGAATCTAAAGCCGCTTCCGCATGAGTTCAATTCCCGCCTGCCCCGGAGGTGAC
>NW_004567109.1:43209989-43278446 GCF_000260355.1 Condylura cristata | reverse complement strand
AAAAAAAAAGAATAGATTGAATTCAGCTATAAAAGCATCTGAATTTGTGGGCTCTCCCTGGTGGCACAACAGGTTAAAGCACCACATTATGAAGTTCTCTGCAGCTACTGCAGCATAAATTCGACCCCCCACCACATGGCAGCACAGACCTCTCCTGACCCACCCACTGCTCCCCACAGCAGTGTAATTCATTGATCTGCCTGTTCTGCTCCCCACTCTGTCTCTGGTGAACCCCTTCACGGTCCATGCATCTCTGGCCTGTTACCCAGTTCTGTATGCATAAGTAAATAAATCTTAAAAAAAAAGAAAGCATCTGAATTTGTAACTTTAGTCAATAGTAGATCTTTAACAACCAGTTATTTAATGATTATTAATCTGTCCCTTCTAGAAATTCAGCTTTGAAGTGTATTGATGGCATGTTGCTACAATTGAAGCCTATATTATACAAAAATACGACACCTAAAAGTTAGTCACCTTTGGAGTAGAGATAGGAAGTAAACAGTTTTTAGTCACTATGTGCTAGATACTATTGCAAATTATTCACATACATTTTCTTTTTCACTACTATGGTAAAGAGAATCTCTAAGACAAACTTTATTAGTCCCTGTTTATATTTGAAGAACTTAAGGCACAGAAAGGGTAAATAACTTGCCTTAGACTCATTAATTGTGGAATTTATGTTAAGTTTGTATATTAAAAGTGCTAATAAATCCAGTCAATTCAAGAGGTATCGTCTCCTATGGCTCAAGACAAAGGCATATAATCTCAATATGAACTCATTGGGGGAATCCATTCAGAAATTGTCCACATGTGCTGACAATGACTGTGATCCAGAGAATTTCCAGTAGAGAGGAGAGGACCACTTTTTGGAGGTAAAATCCCTGGTGCAGATATTTAGTGGCATCCACCAAAACCAGGAAAACGCTTTAGGTGCATCTTAATTCAGTACCTTTATTGATTCCACTTTTCAGAGCTATATCATCAGGACTATTTTTTACTTCAATTTTGGCAAGAGCTCTCTGCCCTGTCATGTTCTGATGTGTACTTGCCTTGAACATGCCTTTTTATCAGCTTTCATAAACAAATGGTTGAACGTAAATCTCAACTGTCTCAACTGTCCCCACCTCTCAAACAGTTGGGTTCACTGAAATGTTAATACACATAATATCGACATCAGCAGGGATTATTACAGTGCAAATATATATGACAGTGGAAAGAGAAATTTCTTTGTGGCTCAACATAATGTTGGACCAGCTAACTAAAGGCCAGAAACCACAGGCAGTGTTAAAATGATTATTTTTTTCCTTTTTCTTTTCTTTCTTTCTTTTCTTTTTTTCTCTTTTTTCTTTTCTTTTGTTTGTTTGTTTTTTTTTTTTTTTATATATAACTGTATGGAAAATAACTGAGTTAAAAAATATATACTTAGAAAGAGTCAAGCCAAGATATGTTCTACTTGGTTTTGTTCTCCTGTTTTGTTTTGTATTGGCATTTCAGATGAAGGATTTAGTTTCTCATGTGGCCTTGCTGCTATTTTGCCTCTGTGTCCCCATATCAAACCAATTCAGTTTATTTTTTAAATATATCTAAGTTTTTGGAGTTCTGTTACTAAAATCAGAAGATTCAACTAAAAAAAGAAAACAAGTTCTATTTTCAACACAGCTCACGATAAACTACTATAAAGACTTGACAGCTCCCTGAAACACCCAGTAAATACACCATAAATTCAAACTTTATTTTTTGAGGTTGGGGACTATGTATTAACCATCTTTGTATTAGTCTCCAAAATTCCCTGCTTTAGCCACAGTAGGTGCTCACTAAATCTATGGAATGGTGAAGTCTCTTACATTGAACTACATAAAACTGTCCTGGCATTTAATCACTGTGTGTTACTATCTCTCCCTCACCCCCACCCCCTATTGATTCTATTTATACCTACCACATTTATCATTTTCACCAGCTTTTTCCAAAATTCAGCTCCAGTGTATTTACAGATATGTTTTCTTTATACGTATTATCTATAAATTATGCATTCTGTTTTCTACAAGTACACCACCTTCTCTAGGCATCCACCTATTGTCAGCCTTGTTTACATTGGTATAATTACAGTTTCCATGATTAATGCACTAGCTCTTTTACAGGTTTTCTTATCTGCATAACTCTAAGTTGGTAAGGCGAGTTTCTAAGAAACAGCAGAAGATTGGATTTTGTTTTGAAATCCATTCAGCCATTCTACAACTTTTAAATGATACTCTCAGGCAATTTACATGCAAGATGATTATTAAGCTATAAGGGCTCAAGTTCATTTTATTATTATGTTTTTGTTTTGGTTCGCCTTATATCTTATTTTTGAGGGCTTTCTGTGATGCTTTGCATAAGTTCCATTTCTGTTGTCTTATGCATTACTTCTATTATATTTTATTTTTTGGTGGGATTCTACTGAGATTGCTCTCTGATGAGATAGTTGTATGATCTATGATAGTTGTCTGATCTTTGGCTGATTCTGACTGACCATATTATTTTCCTCTTCCTCCTTCTTGCTACATGATTTAGCAGTCTATTGCCTTGATATTCTTTGTTCTGTTGTTTTATAATAAGCCCTTCAGGATTTATTTCATGTACAGCTTGGTATTGATAAATTCTTTCAGTTTTTTGCTTTTCAGTGAAGTTTCTTACTCTTCCTTCTGTATTGATTGTTAATCTTGCTGGGTAAGGGTTTTGGTCTGGAAGTCTCTTTCCTTAAACACTTTAAATATGTCCTTTATTCTGTTTATACTTGTTATTGCTTCCTCTGAAAAATCTATTGACATGATTGGTGCTCCCTTATAGGTTTCTCTTGATATGTTTAAGATTCTGTCCTTGTTTCTAAACAGCTTATTAATATGTGCCTTTATATGTGTCTATCTGAAAGTATGTTCTGGAACTCTTTGGGCCTATGGGATCACAAGGACTATTTCATTTCCTAGACTGAGATTTTTTTTTTCTTTAAATAAGATTTCTATGCCTTTTAGTTCTCTTCTGTTTCTGGGCCCTCCATGATACAGACATTATTTCTCTTTAAGTTGTTTCCGAAGACTTTAACATAACTTTCTTTTTTTTTTTTTAATTATTTTTCTCTATATTGTTCTATTCTTGTGTTCTCTAGCATTGTCTTTTCGGGCTCATTAGTTCTCTCCATCACTTCTCTTTATCTGCTATTGAAGTCCACAATTGTGGTTTGTAATCAGCTATCATCTTTCTTAGATCTTTTATTTGTAATTATAGATGAGTAATATTTTCTTAATATTTATTCTTTTATTTGATATCCTCTATTGTTTTGAGACTTCCATCAACCTTGCCATAACTGTTGGCCTGAACTTCTTTCTATTATGCTCTACACATCTGTTGAGCTGGGGCTCCTTTCAAGGTATTTTGTTTTGGAATTTGTGATGTTCTTCCGTCTCTTCACTTTCAATTTTTCTGTGGGTTTCAACAGGGATAGGACTTCAACTGTTGTCTTTGCACCTGCTGGAGAATTTAGCAGACTGGTGTCAGTGAAAGTTAATGGGTATTATGACCAGGGTAGTGGCACCAAAATATCACCTCCAGTAGACTCAGGACTTTGAACTTCCCGTGATGTGTTAGTGCCAGAATTTTGTGGTGGGGATCCACAGAGTCTCTCCTCCAGGCCAACATCTTGGCTTTCTTGTCTACAGGCTAAGTTCCTCTTTTCACATATATGTCGGTGTGTCCTCTCTCACTGATGGTATGAATTCTAGCTCCATTTTGTTGAAGCATTTCTTTGCGGGGGATGGCAGGTGTTTTTGATATCTCAGCCTGGGGTTTGAGAAGTAGCCAGGTGATCTGACCCAGTTCAGCAGATTGCTGTTCTGGGTTGTGAGCTGAGACTCAATCCAGTTGTCTTTGCTCTGTGCCCACCTACAAGGCTTTCCTGACATGTACTCTCTGTCTTTGGAGTCTGCTTATGTGCCCCCTAATCTATGCAGTGGTGAGTCTTGAGTGTTCCAATGCAGATGTCTGCAGAGTCAACAATTGTAGGAGCTCTGAAAGAAGTCACTCTTCACCCCTGTGTGTTGCACAACCCTACTGCCTCTCTAGACAAGAGTCAGAGTTTTTCTTCCCTTTCTACCACAGAGATGATTCTGTTTTGTGCTGTGGTCTTCAGTTTTTTCCTCAGAGTATTTCCCCTTTTTTAAAATTTTGCTTTGTTTACACAGTTTTGTTTTGAGTATCTGGAGGACAACAGCATACATCTCACTGCCATCTTGCCTGACTCTGGTCTTTTTTGTTCTTGTTGCCTCTTAATATCTTTCCAAATAAAAAGAGAATAAACAAAAGGAATTGCCAGGATGAAGAATTAATATTTTGAGATTAAAAATTTGCAAGATACCAAGCTCAATTCTGTTTTCTGTCAACTGAAAAAAAAAGATGTACCATTTCAGATTGAAAGAAGAGGAGGAATAGAGTGTTTGAATTTATTGTCGATTATTAGTGTCAACAAAACTTTGCAATAAAGAATAATCTTAAGTAGACCTTCAGTTACTAGTGTTATATCAAATTAAAGAATATCATCTCAGTTATTTCTATTTCTATCAGGTTTTATTTTGGTTTTCTGATCTCTTGCTTGTAACTTTTAACAGGAGTGCAGTGTGTAAAATTGAGTTTATGATTCCAGTTTGCCTTATCACACTCTATTTTCAGTATCGTCTCTATCTACCATTGGTTTCACTTTCCTTTACTTTCATTTTAAAAACACAGCTTATTTCTTGCTCTTGGCTGCCTTCTGTTTGATCATTTTTCTTTCTGACTTCCTATCTTACTCCTATCTAAACTATGAATTCAATGATAGTCGTTTTTCTCCTATGTATTCTCACCTAGCAACATGTGTGTGTGTTTGTATGTATTTCATAAATTTCAAATGTGGCAAAAGTTTACACAGCTACATGACTCTCCACAGTTACAAAAATAGCTTTTGTTATTATTTTTCCTTACATATCACCAGAGTCCTCTAAAACCTAGTTTGATTCCATGGTGTATGTGTGTATGTGTGTGTGTGTGAAATGATATATCACATATATAAGAATGATGTTATATATCACACATATATAACATGCATATATGTGATATAATACAGATAGGAAATTATACAATCTTTTATGTATAGGCAGTGTGGTTCCAAAGTATCTAAGTATCCATATTTCTGATTTCTTTTATTATTTCTGATGTTTCTATTTGTTGATTCTTTTACAATTATTCACTCACACTAATTGACTAATGATATACTTTAAAGATCACAATAGTAAGCAATTTGGTGCATATAACTAAGGGCTTCAGAGATGAGTTTACATAATGCAAATGAAACAAAATGTGGATTTTCCAATGAATATACTTGTGTGTTCTTTTGGCAGTGATTACTTAGAAGGTTATTCTTAATGTAGAAACAGCATGATTTACACATCTTTCTTATGTTATAAAGACATAAAGAAGAATTTGCTTTTATCAATACAGTAATTATACTATATTACTATGTTTTTTTTCTTTTTATAAAAAAGAAAAAAAATAAATTATCTATTTTTTTAAAGCTACAAGCTAAAACTTAATAATAAGTCCAAATGCCCTCCAACGTATGTCCAGAAACTTGACTGTGGGTATACTGTAGCATTTTCAAATTTACAAAATTGATGAGTTTGGTCACCAGAGTCTCATTATATAAAGGTGCAACAAAAATAGAGACAGGAAATTTTACTTTTGAATAATACTATTCATGCTATGTCTCCAGTAGGAACTTTCTCTTGAAACACTGCAAAAGATGTCAAAATATGCTCTGAGCCTCTACCCTCATCTTTGTCAGTTGCTAAGGTACCACATCATTATCTCTTCCTACAAAAAAGCAGGTTGTCTTCATGCTTCCCATCCTAGCCTCCTTATTCCACACGCAGATTGTACAGTGAAATATTGAAATGTCCCTTAGAAGTGGTTGTCTCCTTAGTTATCAGGTTCTCACTTGAGTTAGAGAGAAAAGGTCAGGGCTATGAAAGGTGACAATGTGTCCCATGTCAGCGTATATCAATGTTTATGCTGTAGCTAGATAAAGAAGGGAAAATGTTGCTAGGAGCTTGAGAAAAAATAGGCACTACTTCAAATATCTAGTCCCTAATTTCCAAATTTGTTTCTTGCAATTTCTGAAAGATCATTTTCTGCAAATATCAAGGTATAAAGCTTGAGAGATGTTGATTTCAACAAACCAAGTGGCTTATTCATCTCAATCAAATTACCCTACTTCCTGTGCCTGCTTGAAACTTTCATGTACATCATTCAAATATTTTGATGTTCATGTCTCAAAGTAAAACACAAGTTGGTGGTTAAGTTTACAACAAAAGGAAGAGGATCTGGAGAAGTGTTGTGCAGACTTAAATATATAGAGATCTTTCATATTTTAACAATTTTGTATAAAATTGCATTTATATTCAAGAACCTAAATTTGGTAAACACTATTGTAATACTCTATAAGATTTGAGAATGGCAAGTATTTCTCAGAAAATATTTTTGTTTACCTGCAATCATGAGTTAACTAGACACAATAACATTTTCTAGAGTAGTCATATATTAAAACATAAACAAAAGAAAGAAGTTAACAAGCATTGTCATGGCTATGTTGAAAATATAAATTAAAGACGTGGATAATTTCTAAATTCAAGAATTACTGTTTTTCCCAGAAAGTATTCAGAATACTGGCACAGAAAAAAATATAATGGTCTTTAAAATCATAGACATTGCTGAGTTTATACACATTAAAAGCAAAATAGGTTGCTTATTATAACTGTACGTGGTATCACTTAGCTTTGTATCATAAATGGACTAGATCTCCACCACAAGCATGCTGCAAATAAATCTAGATTTTATTTTGTTTGCATTCATAGTTTTCTATATCATATTACTGGATGATAATAAGCTTTTGTCTGGATAAAAGTATATAATCATTAACATTTATAGTCCTCACTGGTAAAAAGGCAGATGACATACACTATCATTTTGTGATGTGTAATTCAATTTCTGGCACATTAGAATTTTAAACATAAGGTTTATAATGTAAATTTCAATTCTGTACTCTGTCAGTAGCTAACAAATGCTGAATTATTTCCTTCCTTAGACATACACCATTGGAATCCATTTAAAGTGCTTAATGATGTATTAATAAACCATGATTTTCCAACAGAGTTTCTGAACTCCCCTTACTGGTGCCAGCTCTAGTGCTGCCAATCAAATTAGAATGCCATGGTTTCTCAGTAAATAAAGGTTAATTGGACATATAAAGGGAAACTGAACATCAGAAATATTTATACTTACATTAGTTTTGTGTAAAACTTAGTTATTAAACCTCTAAATATCATCCATGTGGCTAAAATGATCACAGTGATGTGTAACACATCTTGATGTTTTGTTTTGAGCATGGAGGGTTATCCACTTGCAATTTCAGAGAATCACACATGTTCAAGCTTACTGTTTACATCTTTGTTATCTTAATTTAAAAAAAAAAGTATTTCTTAGGAAAAATAAGTTTATGTAGGACCTTTTGTGCATGATAAGTTCCACTGGATGCTTTTCAGTCATGTATGTTCATCAAACACCAAGATCTTGTTCTCTATAAAATAAGAGAAATTATTTGCAGATAAGCCATTATCTCCTCAGTGTAGGTCCTATTTTCTCTCTTTACTTCTTTACTTCCTAATGGATTAGAGAGCTCAAAATCTTTTCATGGGAGTCTATTTTGCTATATTCAGTTTAGATGAGAATCATGTGCTTAACAGGTCTACGATAGTTATTTGGAAAATTCTTACTAAAACAGTATTGATACTCACCAGCTACATAATTTTAGCAGTGTAATGCATGTAGTGAGAGAAAAGAAGAATACTTATTCAGAGGATTGGAGGTTCAGAAAAACCACTAGAGATACAGGGTTACTTAGTGATGTTAGAAAAAAAAAAGTATAAAGAAGCATGTTTGAGACTTTTCTGACATAGTTGGGAATTTATAGATATCCTTTAAAGTCACAGAAAACAATAAAGTAAACTTCATACCTTTAAAGT
Organism: Condylura cristata; assembly: GCF_000260355.1. NCBI lineage: Eukaryota > Metazoa > Chordata > Mammalia > Eulipotyphla > Talpidae > Condylura > Condylura cristata. Next base: position 43,270,362 of record NW_004567109.1, on the reverse strand, counting down.
CACAGAAAACAATAAAGTAAACTTCATAATAAGAAGAAATTAAGAAACTGGAATCAATAACTGTTAGTCTAAAGGCTGAAAAGAGGACAAAGTAAATGGGTGGTTACCTACCACTCCCACAACTTTATAATCCTCATCACTACCTTTGATTTCATCAAAGGGGAAATCTCAGGACATGAAAAAATAAAACTCCTAGCAGAGTAAGAATTTGGGAATTCATGAATTTTTTTTTTAATCTCTAAACTCTAAACATAAATGAGGAAACAGCCTACCTTTTTACACTCCCTCCTCAAAATCCCCCAACTTAAAACTTAAAAATATGGAGTCAAATTATCATTTCCAAGTACTACTTAAGTACTTAGAGATGTTCAGTAAATTATCTCTAAAGGAAATCATTTCAAAGTCAGGACTTAAGATTTCCTACAAAGCAAGAAAGAAAGGGGCTCACCACTGAAAATCACTAAAATAAAAACTTAATCATCATGGGGGAAAAATCAGGTAAAACATTCAAAATTGCACAAGTAGGCCCAAAACAAATTCAAGTACCAGAATTCAAAGATGTCAAATTTAGAGTTATATCTTTAAAGATATGTAAATAGAAAATAAATTATAAAGGAGAGATGATCAAAACTGCTATCCAGAATTTGAAATAAAATAAAAAATTCTGAATTTCATGATGCTATTTTCAAATAGCATCATTTTAAATATAAAAACAAAAATGCATTATTTGATGAAATAATAGCTAATACTTATAGATTATCATTATGTGCAAATGTTTTCTAAGCAAATTATATACATTAATTTATTTAATCATCACATCAATGATTGCATTAGGTATTACTATTATCCTTATTTCAAAACTAATGCATTAACCCAAAGGTAATAACTCACAAATAAAAAACATTTGAACACAATAGGGTAGTTCCAGAATCCAAAGTTTGCAAATACTTCATTTACCTCTGGAAACACTGACAAATACCTAGCATTCATTTCACAGAGATGAAAATATTAAGTTCCAATATGCAAGGGGAATTATGTATAACCTTAATAGTATCAGAGAAATACAAAGTAAAATGTGAGATTGCTAACTATAACACCTCATCTAGGAAATCTTACAATACATGTTTTAAGGATATAAAGCAGTGAGAATTCTCATAAACTACTTATCAATATATAAACTTGCAAATATAGTATAGAAAAAAGTTTTACATTATTTGTTAACTTAGATATGTGAGTAGTATATGACCTAGCAATTTCATTTCTAACCATAAATCTTGGTTAGAATTCTACAGTGTGCCCTGAAATCTGTATAGGTATGTTTGTGACATTATTGTTTATAATAGCTTAAAAAACTGAAATGGCCAAATTACTTATTTGTGAAACATATATATATATATGTAAAAGGACCTATCTATGAAATAGATAAATGAAATGGTATATTCTCAAGTAATGTGATCATGCACAGCAAGAAAATAAATGAACTTCTTAAGTGGATATGAATACACCTTAAAATATATTATTAAATATCATTTTAGGTATACATTTTGTATATATTTCAAAATCAGATTAAATTTTAAAATATTTAGAAATATGCATATTTTGAGAAAATATTGTGGAAACAAGAAAATTATAAGCACGTATTTAAGAGAATATCTACCTTTGGATAGAAAAGGGGGAATAAATTTAAGGAGGATAACAAAAAAGATTTAAAGTATTTATTTCTTTTTTGCATTTCATGAGGTTAGAGATGCCATAAGGTTAAAATATCCTAATTTGTGAAATATTGAAAGCATCTATTGGTGTAGCTGCTGTATCAAACATTTTAAAAAGTGAATTTTATAGGAAAGAGAAAAGAATATTAAAGAATTGGCTTTTATGCTTTTTATATTCATAAAAAGCTACAAATGTGGGAGACCTCCTGGTGGCCTAGGTGGTAACTCTCAGTGTTGCCACTGTGTCCCACCATGATGGCCTGAGTTCAGTCCTGGGCCAGGGAGCTAACACACATGATGATGCAACAGCCCTCTCCTCTCCTGTTGCACCCACTCCTCCCTTTAGCAGTGTATTTCAGTAGATCTGCCTGTCCTGCTCCCCACTCTATCTCTGGGGATTCCTCACCCCTCCCCCACCTCTGACCTACACCCCAGTTCTTCTACACAGATATAAATAGATTAAATCTTTTTAAAAAATCTACAAGGTTGGCAAGGTATTTAAATACCTTAGATTTACTTCTTGTATTTATATAATTCATTTATTATTTTGCTAATTTTTTGTTATAGGTATTAACTGTTTTCTATATCCTAAGCAGTATCCTACCAAACAATCACATAAAGATATGTTATAGCCTTTGCCTTTGAACAGCTGACATTTTGGCACAGGAGTTGATGATTTCTCCTAGTTCTAATTTTATTTTGAGATAGCACTCAGTTCAATTTATTTTCCTAGTCAAGACAAAGGGAAGAATTTGTCAGGCACTGGAAAGATGATCCTTAGACCCCACAGACATCCACTGAAAGTTTGGGTGAATAATAGAAGGAGGTGACATATACAAAGAGAGAATAAGAAGGAGAACAATTTCTGCTTCGAAATTATTGATATAAAATGAGACAATAATCATGTATATGTAGTAGAATATTGTTTTCTTGGGTAACAACATGAAGATACACACACACACACACATATTTCAAAAGCTTTCTTAACAGGAAAAACAAGTACATCAACAATGTATAAAATGTTAATGCCAAAGAAAAGCCAATAGTTTAAGATTTTCTAGGGAAACAAAATCCATGTCCAATATTCATGCCACATCTGGACTTCTGAGTACTGTATTGTTTCCATTAGGAAGGTAAACGGCTTTAGCTATTTTAAGAACTTTATAATTCATTCTGAAATTATAAATCTTGCTTTTATATTTAAAATACCAGGTTTCTAAAACTGAGCTCTCAAATTTTATACATACTTATGGCATACTATGTAGAGGACATCCTTTTACTAGAGTATAAAGATAGGTCCAACTGAAAAACAAATAGGTGTAGGTTCCAGTAAACATTTATTTGAAAATGTACATACCAATTTTTAGAACTGATTATAGGGATCCACTTTCAAAGTTTGAAAAGAGTTTTGATAAACTCAGCTGTATTCTTAGAAAATATTATGAAACCTGTATAAGGACCTTTATAATCAAAACTATATAATCAAAAACAAGTCTGGTTTAGGTTTGAAAGAAATAAAACACATCTTTATTTCTATATCTATCTATTGTTACTTATGTTTATATATGAACACATAATATAGACACATATGCATATGTATGTTTTGAAATATTTAAGATATCTGAAATATTAAGTTTATCTTTGACCTGTGTACTCGTTTCTCCCCATACTGTATGTGTCTCCTACTAAGAAGTTAAAATGAACTGACATAGTTTTCTTTAGGTTCTCCTAAAGAAATGCCTCTACTGAGTTGGCCTGTGTTTGAGCTAATTGCCAAGAGTAGCAATGTTAATACTATGCAAATGAACCCCCTCAGGGACTCCTCTTTCTAAGTTCAATTGATGCCTAAGCAAACACTCCTTTGTAATGTTATTCTAGGTATTTAATTTTGTGGTTTGTGTGGACATTCAGTGTTACTGACAGTGATACATTGGTCTCTCACACTATCTATCCCTGACAAACATCCTCTGCTTTAATCACAGCATTATCATGGCTAAGTTTGAAGCACATGAAATGAAAGCTGATAATGTTAAATTATTGACAATAAAATTAAACCATGGGGACTCTAAAACTGAGCACTCACGTGCAAGCATGTACTGAGATATAAAAAAATTTTACTGGGATATAAGTAATTATTACTAGTACAAAAAAATGCAGTGTTCAAGACTGTTAGTTTGAGTTATTTTTTAAAAAGTGACTGTATTAAAAGTTGTTTAGCTATTGATCTTTTCAGGGAGGTTGCTGTGTGCATTGTAGGATAGTAACCAAGTCTCTCTGTCCGCCTTCTACTAGATACCAAATGGTCCCCTTGAAACTAACAATCAAAAGTATGTGTAGGTAACCCAAACGGGAGAATATTTCTCCCAGTTGAAAAACTGTCTTCTCCGGCTCTACAAAATGCACTAGAGTTTCAGTGAGAACTCTACTCTGATTGTCAGAACTGAACTCTCAATTTTTCACCCTTTGGCTCTCTTGTAGTTTTTTTTTTTTTTTTTTTCCCTTTGTAGCTCTTCACTGACATACTTTGGCCCTTTTTTTTTTTTTTCAAATGTGCAGTTTAATATTAGGCCAAACACTGAAGTATGTCCACATGCCAATCTATGTAGCTATTAATACTCAGAACTCTTTTTTCTCTTGTTACACTCCATTCCCCAAATTCCAGCTCCATCAGCTCCCCCAATCTCTGCTTTATCACACCACATGGACATGCCCTTTTTGTGTTTCACTGCTGACAGCAGGCAGAAAGCCAGAAGGTTATATGGCTCCTCTCTTTTTTTCTTATTCTGAGGATTAGAGTTCTGTAGTACCTACAGTCCATTTTATGAAACAGTTGTATTATATAGTTTTCAGTTTTTCTAGTTTCAGCAACAAGGCAATGTCGGCAGGGTACAATTTAGTAAGGTTAAAAGCTAAGCCTGAACTCCTGGCCCAGCAGGCAAATTTGGAAGGCTGAATGGATGAGGGGTTGGATAAGGCTGACTTGGGGACAAGGCCATAAAACTGACCACCATCACAAGAAAAAACAGCTCCATTCAGGAATACAGAAGCAGAAGCCAGGACATGATTCTGTGTCAAAAGCCAGCACCATGACCAGATCTCCCAGCAGATAACTGGTGCAAACTGGTAACCCAAGTTAGAAAGCCCATGAAAAACAGTATAAAAGAGATCCTAAGTCCTCCTTCATGTGCAAACCTCTCCTGTCTAGCCCCTGAGTCTCTTAAATACATTGCAATACATCTGCCTTTCTGTTCACTAGTGTATCTCTGGTGAATTCTTTCACCCCCATGCCACTGGCCTATACCCTGCTATATCTCCTCACAATAGGTAAGCCTGGTACCATTATCCCCATCATGTAAACTTATTTAAGTTACCTAAATAAAGTTAATTCGTGTGTGAACCACTCATGATCATATGTGTATGTGTATAGGTGTGTGTGTGTGTGTGTGTATATATAATATGTATGTGTGTATATATAATATATGTATATTATGTATATATAATATTATGTATAATATTTTAAAAGTCCCAAATCCCTTACCTCTCCAGCAACAGATAATAACTTTTAAAGAAAGAAAAAGATCAAGATATTATTCAATGTAAATATCTTCATTGTCTATAAAAGTGTCCAGAACATGTTCCATTGCATATAAAACTTTTCTAAGTGGCAGGTTTTTTACAATTTCTCAAAATATTGCTTGAAGGAAAAAAAAAAAAAAGAAACCTATTGTGATTAAGGAAAGTTACCCAAAGGCAAAAATGAAGATTTCTCCAAATCTCTGATTAAAATGATGAAAAATTCATAACTTCAAACCTCCCTCCAATCCCCAACCACTGGTTTTGATTTGTGAATAAGTAGTTCAGTATATTCACATGTGTGAAAAGTTGACATCTTTGAAGCCATTTTTTAATTAGAGTGAGGGTCATTACAGAGAGTAAATAATTAAAACAAGACCTAGTTCACATATTGGTCAGAATGGAATGCAACTTTTGTGGAGTCAGAAGTTGTACATTACTAAGACAGAACTTCTAAACAATTTCTTCATAAAACTGATACACCAAAATTGAACCATACGTTGCACAGTTATGAAAAGTTTCTGGTATTATATATCTATTTAGAAAAACTGATATGAGCAAAAGTAAACAGAGCATTGCCAAATTGTAAATTGTTTTAATCATAATAATGCTTCACTGAGGTCAACCTCATTACTGAGAGACTAGCCAGAAGCTAGTAAACTATAGCTGAGAGTTCACTCCACCCCTGTTGTTCTAAAGTTTAATTGGAATATTGCCACACCCATGTATTTATGTACTGTTTAGGGCTGCTATGTGCCACAAAAGTAGAGTAGTTGTTACAAGGATCATATGAAACACTGCCCAAAATATTTACCATCTGTCCACTTATTAAATGTTTGCTGATCCTTGCCAGGATATATTGGCAATAACAACAAAGCAAACTCTGACCATCTTGAGTAAGATAATATAATAGCATTATAAGAAAAGACATTTCCCAGTTAATTCATTTATCACTAGTATGCCTATGGGAATGACATAACTACAAACAATAGGATTTGGGAGCTAAAATAAGTAATTTCTGTGAGCTTTGATGAAGTACAGTTTACATATTTTTATATACAAAATTAATTGTGTTATTTGACAAGTTTTCACAAATACATGCAGCTAAAACCACTGTCACACTCATATTATAGAATTTTTCACCATGCCAAATTCTTTTCTTTTGGAATTTAGAAGTCAATTCCATCCTCACTCTCTGGTGATACAACTTGTTTGCACATTTATCAGTTAAGCGAAATTTGGATCATCTCTAGTTTAAGCTATTATTAATAAATTTTCTTGGAATATATTCCTAATACCATTGCAATCAATGTGTTCTCCAAATAGTAAGAGTAAATTTTAGGCATAACTGTGATTGTGTAAAGGTGTCACATATGGTCATAATTTGCATTATCTTCTGATCTGTGATCTCAGTTCATTATTTCCAAACTATTTATCTTTTTTGGTGGAATGTCTTTCAGATTATTTGGTGATGTAAGCATTATGTTGCTTGCCCTCATTAAAATGGTTCTATAAGTATTCTAAGAATTTGGTGAATATATATTTGATAAGTGTCTTTCATTCTGTAGTCTATCTTTACATCTTAATATTATTTTAAGAGAAAATGTATTTAATTTGAAGTTCAATTTATACTGTTATTTTATAATGTCTATGTTTTATTAAGTGCTTTATTGAATAAGTCAGTAACCTAATATAAAGATTTTTTTGTTTTACTAATATTTGCTTGCAAAGATTTTATTTTTAGCCTATATTTTAGATTACTATACATTTCATTACAAGTCAAAGCAAGTAGTGAGATTCATTCTATTGCATATAAAAATCTATTTGTACTAATACCACTTGTTGAAAGATTATCACTTCTGTGCTTAACACCCTTTACATCTATCTTAGGTCAAGTTAATTTTTCATAACTGTCCATTTCTACTATTATTTTTAAAAGAACAATGAAAACCAAAACCAAAAACAAACAAACAAACAAAAAGGGCCCTCTCTTGTGGCGCAATGGGTTAAAACACAGCACTGCAAGCTGGCAGCAACAGTTTAGGAGCTTAGGAGCTGAGGTGCTTAGGTGCATGTTCCACACCGCCCCCCTCCCCCCCCATCCCCTCAAGGTGATCCACCTGGCCGCAAGGTAGACCTCTCCTGAGCAGTGTACTTCATCAATCTGCCTGTTCTGCTCCCCACTATATCTGGGGAAGCCTCTAACCCCCCCCGGTACCTCTGGCTTATACCCCAACTCTATATGAATAAATAAATCTGTAAACAAAAAAAATAACGCCCACTATCCACTATTGTGCCCCTTCCACCCTTGATCACACACCTCACCCCCCTCTTTGCTTCAATTATTATTATGTCCACTAGCTTATTATTATTATGTTTTGTCCATTCATAATTTAGTTTCCTTCTGTTCCTCAAATACATGAAATCTTTCAATATTTGTCATTATCTTTTTTACTTTGCTTCATATAATCACCTTGAATTCCTTCTATTTTGTTGCAAATGCCTACTTTAATTTTATTCATGGCTATTGTGTGTATGTTTATATATAAATGTATAAATGTGTAGATATGTGTATATATGTGTGCATCTATGTATCAGTATTCATATGTATACCCATATGTATGTATGTATTTATACACACTATAAATAGATCTATCTATCTATCTATATATTTATACACAATATGTATATATAGCTAAGATATGGAAGCAAACTAAGTGCCCACTAATAGGTAAAGTAGAGGTTTTATACACACATACACACACACACATATACATATACACCTACACACACACACATTTACAATGTTTAAGTTTTCCAATTTCTCCTCATCTTTGCCAACATAGTCTAGTTTATTTTCTTTTATTTGCATATCTGCATTTATGTCAAATGCTCTACTTTTTTCATTAGTTTAGCTTTATAGTAATTCTTGGAGTCAGGTAGTTTCCACCTGGCATTTTGGAAAAAAATGGTAGTTCTTTATAGTAGCACATCCACATAAAGTTGACACATTTCATTTTATTATAGAAATTGTCAGCGGCACCTGCTGCCCAGGCCCCGGCTCTTCAGTCCCTGGCCCCCACAGTTGGGGTGGTCTGGAGGAGCCCCGTTATGTCCTGGCCCTGCCAGCGTCCCAAGGCCCTCCCCTCCCCACCTGAATTTCTCGGTCTCTGCCTCTCTTCACTCTGTTCATTTCTCTTCTGTCTTCTGTCCCGGTGGCAAAGCGGCTGCGTCCTGCCTGACCCTCCTGCTCCTCCAGTCTCCCAGCGGCCCCCTCGTCGGGGGTGGCGTCCAGCCTGTAAAGACTGTTAGCTGCCCTCACTCCCAGGCTGCAGTGACCTCCCCAGACCCTGGGCTGCACCTGGGCACCTCCGTTTTCCTGCCCTCGGCATCTTTTTCTCTGAAATTCGGTGGCAGGTGGTGGGCCGGGCACTGGGAAGGGAGATCAGTGCTGAGAGAAGACCACTGTTTTAATATATTTTTGTGACTTAAAAAAAAAATCTATAATAAAATGAAATGTGCTGGAATTTGATTGGAATTATTTTGGCCCTAAAATAAATTTAACAATATTAAATCTATTGGACCTTATGGTCTGGTTTGTCTTCCTGATTTTGATTGCTTCAGCAGACATGTAGACAAATTGGTACTTAGTACAAAACTCAGAAATGCACTCTGAATTACCAAAGCTCTCTCTGTGTTGCTTCCTTTCTTCGATTCTATTCTCTGAAAATTCCAGCCACATGAACCTCACGTTCTGAATCTATCTTATCAACACAGAAAATTTACAGGATCTGGATATCTGAACTGTTTTGTATCATAAGAGATTTCCTCTCTTACTTCATCATAATTGAATGTGAGAGTCACATAAGTGATCAAAGTGATCACTATGAGGTGAGGCCATGATTAGTATAATATAATATTATTTAAAGCCCCAATTCCTTAGTATACAGAAGGGACTGAATAAACAATCCACCTATTTCTATCTGCTTTCTCTATTACATACTATATATTCTAAAACTCAAATCATGTTTAAGAACTTACCTTAATAGAAAAATACATTATTGGAAGTTAAAGGGATATTGATCTAATTGATTTTGCTCTTAAATTTTCTAAAAACTCTGGATCCATCCATCTATCAAGGGTGAATATTCTCTGATATTTCAGAGGTTAGGCTCAGATATTATTTGCTCTGAAATAAGAACATGATATTTCTATTAAGTTAAGGGGTTCATCTACTCTTATTTTTTTTATCAAAGCATTTTGTTAATGACTACCTTGTTTTGCCCTTCCCCTCCAATTTGTGTGCTGACCTCTATACCAATAGCTATATGAGTGGCTCCTTTGAGAGGTATAAGGTCACAAGGCAAGAGCCCCATGGTGGTCTTAGTGCTTTCATTAGAATAGAAGAAGAGAAGAGACGGAACATGTTTTGTTTTTTTTTTTTCCTCTTTCTTCCCTATAAGGATATAGCAATAAGATTATCTGTAAACCAAAATGAGGGTGTTCAGAAGAATATATGTTCACACCCTGATCATGGGCTCTGAGCCTCCAGAATTGGGAAAAATGAATATTTATTGCTTAAGCCACCCAGTCTTTGGTATTCTGCTGCAGTAGTCTGATCTGACTGGGGTACATTTTAAGTTAAATCATAAGTCCTGATTATACTTTGACAGACATTAATAGTCTCTTTGGAACAATAAAAAGAATGTGATCAAGGTGATCCTCCCTCATAATACCACATGTATTTCACAAATTGACAAATTCAAGCTCCAAACTTAATTGCAATGCCTATAGCAACCACTTTCTGTGAGAACATCTGGTGATCTCACATTTGACTGCTGACTTCCACAATTCTAAGTATACATTAGAGATTTGGAGCACAAGGGATAAAGTGAGGGATCCTACCACTCTTAAAAAGGAATATCTGGGTGTTACTCATGATCACTACCTCACCCACAGCAAATGGGCAGGAACAAATTCTCACAGAGCTGATCTGTTCTTCCTCCAGAGGGAATTTCACTTTTATCATGTTTAAAACTATATATTTTTTTAAGGTTGGATAAGGTTAGATCATATGTGAAAAAAAAAGTCTAACATGCTAGAGACATGAGGTTTAGAATCTCAAATTTTATGAGGTTTGTTATGTGTCTAGAAGTTTCCAAGTTTTCCTATCTTACATATGATAGACAGTGAGAGTAGAGTACTAGAAAATGAAAGGCTGCATTGTATACTGCATTGTATATATTTGTGAAAGGTGTTGCTTTTATAGACCACACCTTTAAGCTATATTGTCAGCTTTTACAAAATTCTTTAATCATTGATTTCTGTGGGTATAAATTAGAAGTAATCTGAAAGAGTGGAAGTATTTTCTTGTAGGCAGCAAATGCAAATTTAAAGAGAATAAGATGACAGGTGGATATTTTGAAGATTCATAAATCTGAATTCAGGTTTTATACTGAGGACTCTTCTATGTGTATTTATTTAATAGAAGTTTTATTTCTACCAGGTGTTTTAGAGCACTATTGAGCATCTCCAAAGAATTTTTAATCAATCTTTTACTACTTGGTCTGTCTGTGTCTATCACTAACAGCATTGCCACCTTCCTCTGAAGGAGACAGTTTCACAAGGTCATCAACAAGGTCAGAAGCAATAGACATCTCTAAAAGATCCAATCAGTCCTGCAATAGGATCAGGGTGACTGTTTGTTTATCCATTTAATCTGTAATTTATTTTTCAAACCTGCTATTTTGAGTTTATCACCTATTTCATAGTTGTATAATAAGGTTCAAAAGATCTGATTTTTTATACTGAATTTTTGAAACATGATAGTGCTGTGATCTGTGCAATCTATTACTGCTTTGAAATAGGGGCAAAAAATGTTTCTTCAGGGTTAACACAAACATATCCATTCTGATTGTTTTCCATTGCACAGATTTTCATAATACACTGCTACAATATAGAATCCACACATGGAACAGCACATACACTAATGTTAGCCATTTTTAAAGCCATATACTGAACTTGTGACAGATGGTTAAATATCCTGAAAGCAATTAGCCAAAGGTTTAAGACATAATAGTTTCTATATTCTGAATATTGTTTCTAAGAGGTCTCTGAAGTCTATTAATTATCTATCTCCCTATCTATCTATAATCTATATCTTGAGAGTGAGAATAAATTTCTCATAGTTTATACCATGTTATATATACACATACAATTATACATAGTATTGTTCTCTATATGGAAATATGAGTGAAACCAAACAGAAACAAAAAGCAAATTTTTCTCCTCTCCATATCTGTATATCTCATTAGTTTTAATTAGAAATATATATATATATATAGTTTATATATATGTATGTATGCATGTATATATTTATGTATGTGTATAAATATGTATTTGTGCAAATATACATGTGTATATTTGTACAAAATATATGTACAAATACACATTTATGTAGGGAGGAAATACAATTTTTTGCTTTTTATGATTCATACTGTTTTCATTAGAAGTGAAAGAGCTAAGCATAGAAGAAACCTTCTTTGGTATTTCCCAATGAGATAACAAGATAAAAGAAATTAATGGGCATAATTTATTCTCTACAGAAATTTTGGATTTTTGGATAAATATTCATCACCTATGTGTTTTAAGACTGAACAATAATACCTGAAATAAAAAGCTCAAGTCAATATTTGCAATATGTTTGGTGTTGATATGCCAGAAATATTACTTGTATCACTGTGATATAATTTTCTGAGTGAAGTAACATGTCTTACTTACTTGCCTATAGCCTGCAACCTTCCATAAACTCACTTAAGTTATTTACCAAGTTATTTACCAGTATGTCTAGAACGGCTCTATATCTTTGTACATCATGAGCCAATGCTATATGATTTTCTTCTCAACTTTTTATTTCCCTTATAGACTAGCTATTTAACTTAAACATATAAGAATTATATTTTACAACCTTCTATAAACTTACAGAGCTCTTTTCTAGCATTTCTATAAAGTTTCTATATCTTGAACATTATGTGCCAATGCAGTATGACTTGCTCAAGTTTTCAGTTCCCTTATGGACTTGCTATTTAACTTAAATATAGCTGTAGAAGATAACTGTAGAAGATAACTTCAACAGATAGCAGATAAAGATTTAAAAAATTCTTAAATAAAAGCTATAAACATTTCAAAGTAAATTCAATAATGATCTTCAGTTCACAGAATCACAGTTCAAGATAAGAGTGAAATACTGCTAAATCTCTAAACAAGCTTCCTACTTCTAAAGAAGATTGGCCATACACAGAGGAGCTGTGACTTGCCCTAAATCACACAATTTAGTCTTGTTCACACCACACAACATGCCATTTTAATGTTGCTGTTAAAATGAAACTAGACTCTTGCAGTTATTAATAAGGCTGATAAATATGTGCATGGCATTACTTTTAAACAAGCATATAATTATTAGAATTGTTGTTGGCTATGATGCTTTTGTTATTATTATGATAGTCATTATTTATTATTCTGGGCATGCAGACATTTAGTTAACTCTAGATGCTTGAATAGAAACTAAAGTTAAAATACCAAGTTTCAGATTAAAATAGCAACTTTGCCACTAAACCTTCCTTGACTCAGCCAAATACTTGAAACTTCAGGGTATCCCCTTCTACCAAAAAATAGCACTGCAAAGTTTATATCTTTCCCTTGTACTTTAATTTTCTATAAGTTTAATTCATATAAACATATTAATACATATGTATTATGCTTATAAAGCTATATAACAAATATCAAATGTCATTTGATTATGTCCAATTCTATATTATTATGCATTTTAAACTGACATAATGTCAACTCTTCTTAACATATCTATCAATATTTTAATACAGACAAATAATAAATGTTTATAAGTCACTAACTAAGCAAAGACTAGGGAATCTGACTTAACTAGAGATACCTAGACAAGTAATTCAGGGTACAACATCTAGCCAAGGTCATAGACACTTGATCAGTGTAAAGCACAGCAGTCATGGGTTCATTTACTCACCTGTGATGAATAGAGGCTGGCCATGGGTAAAGTGTGTTTTATGTTTGGGAGAATGTTTTATGTGGCTTTAGCTTCTTCAGGGTCATCAAGTAGCATTTGGTCAGTAATAAGCTGTGGTTTCAGAAACATCACTCAGTCTTCAGAATTCCTAACTTTGCAAAGAGGTGTATCAGTAAGAGACTGTCAAGGTGGCTTCTTCTGTTTTCTGATGATCATAGTTATTCAAAGAAAAATACAATAGATCCTGACCTATAATATAGTTCATTGACTTGACAGCATCTGATTCTCAAAGGGCATAGGAGGATTCATAGGACCAGCCAATAAAATTACCCCAAATAGAGCACTGAAGATTATGGTAGATAACCAACAAAAGATAAGAATAAAGATTTAGAAAAAGTCCAGTGGAGAGAAGTAACCTTTTAATCAGGGTCTGATGGGGTCTTGGATTGCTTCTTTTTGTCTGTTTCTCACTGATGAAAAGAAGAACTTACATTCAGGTGAAGCTTATAGTCTGCTTATTGTTTGAGTTTCAGAAAACATTACAGAATACTGATGGGTTTTTTACCTTCTGTTAGGTACTTGGACAATGAAGGAAAGCTAAATATCCACCATCATGAATATTGGTTCTTTTGGAGTCAGATGTAATAAGACAGTATAGGCTAGTGTGCCTGCTATTAAGGAAATTGAGCATTCCATTTACCCATCACTGATTTTAGCATCTGGCTTTCAAAAATTAAAGTATTTCTCAAAAAAGTTCCCCAAAATCATCTAGAATAAGACCTCCCAAGGGGGAATTTATAAATCACTAGAAATAGATTCTCAGAAAGACTAGGCCAACTCAACTGCAAGAATGAAAATAAAAATGTCTAATAAATGAAAGCAGTCTTCTGAGAATAGATAAAATTGAAAAACCTTCACAAGCCTAGTGTGTAGTTAGAGATTAACATTATGATGAAACATCACATGAAAAATGATTGTAGGTGTAAATAATTAGTTTCATCAAGAGCTGGATAAAAGACTAAGGATCAAAGTCAGCTAAAAAAAATACAAACTTTATTGATGCAGAACTTGTGTTTGAATTCTAAATGTCTATTTATCACATAATAGATTCTCCCTTTTATCCCAGCAAGTGCCTGCACCAATACTCTAAGGACATCTCCAGAATCTATTGGAGAAAGCAGTAGATAAAAGACAGTGCATTCAGCCTCTTTGCTCCTTTTAAATCAGTTAGTAGCCAGCTGTTCCATTGCAACTGATTCTGTACTTTGAGCAGACTCACAACATCTATCAAAACAGTGTTTACATTTTCTTAATAATGTTAACTTAAGCATTTTATTGCCATGCTCTGCAAACTGTCTGAGTGCACTAAAGAAATCTGCTCATGGGAAAGGCAGTTAAGCAATAGGCAGACTACATAAAAAGCCCAGCATCTCTAGAGGTTAACTGCATGACACCTGGAATGACACAAAGCCTCTGTTGCCTTTGTCCAGTGCCAACTGGGAATCCCCTGTGGTCAGAAAAATGTTGGTGAAAGCAAATGCCCTCCCCTGAAAACATCTGGAGCCCTGTAGTCTGTGCAGCTTTAAACAGAGGAGGCCTGCAAAATTGCTTAGAATCCTAATAAAGTGATGAGATGCAGATTGCTGCTATTCCCACATTGTTTTTTCAAATGCACATTGTGAAACAAGGCATTCTTCCTTCCTATTCAGAACTTTGAGAAGCAAATGCCAAAAATCAGAAATTTTGTAACTAATCCACTCTTAAGTTACCCAACCACAAAATTATATTTGAGAAATTACCTTGACAACTAAAATACAGAGCTTATTTTTTTCTCCTTGCTCAAATGACTCAGAGGCATAAAATGAGATTAAAGAAAAAAGAATCCACTGTTCCTCTTGCTCATGCCTATTAATAATAGTAATAATAATTTTAACGGAGACTAAGATTATCCACATTTTTTATCATGTAAAATACAGAAAATAAGCCAGTGGGCTGCCAATCTTGTCTTATATCATCTATATAATGCTTGAAAATCTCAGATTGGGATTAAAATTACTTTGCTTTACCCTAAAATCATTTCCCCCTCTCAGATGGCTGGAATTCCAATTTGCAGCATTACTTTAGTGGCATGAATGTTATCATTGTACATCCTTAAAGAGAATTAGATAATTTTGTGAAAAATTGGCAGAAGATCTATGTGAAAAATGACACTTGATTATTTCCAGTTGTCACAAAATGAAATCAATTTTTAGATCAGTCAAATATGGCATGAAAAAGAGAGCTAAAAGAATGAAGGAATAGATGTGGTGTATAATATTATAGTGCATATCAAAGTCAATTGGAAAACTGAATTTATTTATTGATAATATTTATATAGACATGTTTTATTTAATGGTCTTATCTATATGATGTGGATTTCTGGAATCTAAACCAGGCAGCGAATTCCAGTGCATTAGTTACAACCCAGTCTTTAAATATTGAAATACTCTCATTAAGAAATGCAATCAGGTAGTGTCAAGTGCTTATAAAGTTAAGTAGTAAATAAATATATGTTATGGAATAATTGGTTAAATCAGAAATTTCAAATGCCATTAACTTAAATTCAGAATTAAACAGAGTTATTATTGTACTTGATCACAGTGGTGTAATGACAACAAAGAACTGCACAATGCTCTCATTTCCCTTTTTCTGTATTAACCTGAAAACAAAATTATAGAAAGCATTGTAGTATGTAATGAAAAAGCACTTTACTTGCATTTCTACCACAATATCAGTGAACAGTGTAAATCAAAACTTCAAAGAAAATTCCCATGGAACCTGAGTCAAAATTGATGGTAGGTTCCCAAAACTTAGGGCAATCACTCTTTTCTGACCTGAACATATCTAGAACTGCATCCAATTATATCTTGTCTCTAAAGATATATGTTAAAGAGGAACACACATGAATATTTTAGTGATGATTATACTCTAACAATGATTTACCATATTTATACAGCAATATCTTTAAAAGCAATTCATCAAACAAAATATGTACCACATCTACATTGTAGATGTGATCCATTGCTTTCAAATTTCCTGATTTACTGATCATTTTCCTTTGTTTTTATTCACAATTTGAAATGTTGTTCTAGAACTCTCAATTATACAATGACACTCTCTTCCCAACAGTGGATATATGGCAGATATCAACTGAACACTTGATGAAAATATCTACTCTTGGGCTTCCCTAATGGTTCAGGAGTTAAAGTCTCAGCACTATCAAGCTAGTCACAGCCACTGAACATGTGTTCCATCCTTAGTTAGGGAGGTGACCTACATTGTTCAGCAGATCTCTCCTGTCTCACCACTGTTCCCTAAGTGTATTTCAGTAGATCCTCTTATGCTGCACCCCACTCTATCTCTGATGAATTCTCTCACCCTTCACACATGCATTTATGGCCTATACTCTGGTTCTTATATGCATACAAAAATAAATATAAATATATACAAAAACAAAACCAAAAATATCTACAGTTGTAAATAAAGCTGACAGCACTACTAGTCCAGCTAAGCCTTGACAAAATTCCTCAGAATTATTAATAAATATTATACTCCCACTATTGTATCATTTCAACATGCTCCTGATACTCAAGTCACCAATACAGATACTAGATGGTAAATGGTGGAGCTGTAAATTCCCTAACAGAAACCAAAGTATATTTGGAAGACCAAGAACTAACACAAGAAATATATGAAGTAAAAAGGTGAGGAAAGTGGAATTATATAGTTTTTTCTATTTAAGAAATTAAAGATTCTCCTATAACCAGGTCGTTCAAAACTGAGTTATTAAACTACAATTTTACATATATTTTTGTGTGTTACATGTGTCTCTGAAACTAATCATGTGGCAAGAGAATAGTTAGAATAATGGCACTATCATCATTTGGAAAGAATTCACATCACTTCAGGAAGAATAGCTCTTAGTAAACATACTTTCTACAAATAAATAAGTTCAAAACAGATTAGTCTTCTCCCCACTTTAAGGTAAACAGCACTAAAGAAGCATATGAAAGGTTATGATAATTTTGTTATATGTTATTTTTATAAGCAGGAACTTTAGTATAAATTAGGAACATTTCCACATAATTGACAAAATAGAAAAATAACTTTTAGAATTATTGAGTTACTTATAAGTACAGTATTTAATTTATTGGCTTTAATTTATTCCATGTCAATACTTAATAAATTTGGAATTTAAGCGTCTCCTATGGAATGAACCCCAGGACATTATTGGAAATTTTATTTAAAGCATTTTTGAAAGCTTGCTATATATATATATATATTAATGCTACATTTTTAAAAGATTTATTTATTTATGCATACAAGAACTGAGGTACAGATCAGAAGTACAGTGAGTGAGAGGATTCACCAGAGACGAGTAGGGAGCAGAACAGGCAGATTGAGGAAGTACACTATTGAGGGGAGCAGCGGGAGAGGTCAGAGGAGACATGTGGGTCACTTCCCTGGCCTGGGGCTGAACTTGGCTGAAGCGGCTGTGGCTAGCCGCTTTCGTAGTGCTGTGCTTTAACCCACTGTGCCAAAGGAAGGCCCTTAAAGATATTTATTGAACACATTTTTAATTGAATAGAGGAAATGTCTATAAAATATAGGTTCTATTTATATTTTGTTAATTCAATAAGTATTCCATGCAAATGAATTAAAATGAATTAATTTAATCAGTGCTTTGAATTTGATGGTTATACATAAATATGTAATAATGATTGTATTGATTTTTATAGACTAAAATATTTCTAAGCAAATTTTATATTTAATAATTACCATGTTTTGTCTCATTTGCTTACAGTATAATATTCCAAAAGGCTCTAATAATGCTAGGACCCATTAATATCAGTGTATATATTATATTTGAGTAAATACACAATATGTATGATTATGTATATAAACACTTATCAGATATTTTTGAAATTCTTATTTATACTATCTATAGTATATCTGTACTTCAATTTGAAGTAGGCTAATGGAATAGTTCCAAGCAGCTAGACTCTAAAATATAGAATGAGAGAACTGATTTGGGTTAGTGTAGGGCTAGATGATACTAATTAGGGACAATCCATTAATAAGTGAATATAGATATTCCAGTAAATATGGTAATATATTAAAGATAGCAGGTTAATGTAATGGTTGGCATAAGAAACATGAAATAGTAAATTATAGTATCAGTACATAAATACTGCATGGAAATGAGAAAATGTCATTCGAGTTTTATTACCTATTAGGTATTGTATTAAGCACAGTAAAAGTATCATCTCCTTTTTAATATTATGAGACCCAACTTCTTGATATTTTACAGTTTAGGAAACTAGTGCACAAACTATTGACATATGTAACAATAACTCTAATTCATTCTAATTTCAAACTCCATGTGAACATCAAGAACATTTGGCTACAGGCAGCAAAACTGCATGGAGAGCTAGCGTTCAGTCCCTTAAGGAAGAATATAAAGAAAAGTCTGTGCCATGGTATCAAACATCTTCCATATTACCTTCTTATACATGAGAGAAGAAAATAGAACTGGATGAACTAAAACTGGGTACACAAAGAATAGCGTCACATGTGGAGCTAGACATGTGCAGGAGCAGCCAAAGGGTTGGCTTGAAATTGAATCTTCTGGTGGGAACTAGAATTCCTTATACCCGAATTTCTAGCTAACGACAGAATTGCTTCCAGGGTGTAGGTAGGGGAAAGATTTTAAGGACAGAAATTTATTTTTTCTATGAAATACAGTTATTGTGAGAGTCAAACTTAATAATATATATTGGAACAAGTAATTAAAAGGTTTCCTAGTTATCAATAGCCTATAACTTGCATTTCTCAATTTGTAGATAATAATCCTTTACACATGTGCTTCTGGTGTGATGCTGTCCTTTACAAGCCTCATTCTTAATGACTGTCAAATGTATGTAGACCTACTTTTTTTTTTTTTTTAAATCATCAGACACAGCCAGTACCTTATGTTTTAATTCACAAACACTGCAGGTAGCAATAGTTGCTCTGTTACACTGGAATATTTGTAGACCAGTCATAACATAATAAACTGGTTCCTCAATGCTATTTATTTTAGAGGACACAGACACAGCTGTCTTAATGCTGCCTAAAAATAATAAGCAAATGTTTAAATACAAATAATTTAAACACTTTTATAAGTTTTTCTTTGCTAGAAAGACCACTACCTCATATAGTAAATTAATAAACTATAGTTTTTACAAATTCTCTAGTATTTTCTATATACAAAAAGATTGAAATGCAAGATCCATAATGTAAATATCACAAATAATACAGTTTTATTGACAATATATTAAGAATATAGATATGGGACAGGCACTGTCAACCGTGTCTGAGATTTTTATCCTAGAGCATTGAATATTAACCCAGGTTCAGATATTCAGCTCTTTATTAAGGCAGAAAAAGCCAGAGTCAGTGTAATATTTAGGTTTCTTCAGTGCTGACAAATAAGAGAAACACTTCTCTAGCAAGAGTATGAAACAAAAAGTACTAGTTAATAAAATATTAATCAAAATGGCCTGGTTATGCTACAGTCTTAAGCAACTTAATATTTCAGTGGCTTAAGTTACACTAGCTCTATCTCCTTAAACAATATTGTCTGGAATCTCTCTTTTGTATTTTTAGATCATGCTGAATTCTGAGTGTCATGAAAGAAGAACCTTAAATTCTACAAGCTGTTTCACATCTTACAAGCCCAAAAAGATGAGTTGAGTATCCACATATATTCCTGAAAAGCATTTTCCTAGGCACCATTTCAATCACATGTACTACTGTCCAATTACCAAGGAATGAAAGAATAATGATTTGTTAACCAAATTTAATACTTACCAGTGATAGTTAATTTTAAATGCCATCAATATTGGACCACAATATTCAAATATTTGATCATTATTTTGAGTGTTTCATAAAGGTGGTTTTGGATGGGATTAAAATTTAGTGAATGTTTATTAAGCAGACTGCCCTCTGTAATATGGGTGAAACCTAACCAATAAATTGAAGGCTGAAAGGGATGAACTACACTAACCTCCCTGTGTGCATGAAGGAATTTTGCTAGTAGACAGTTGTCAGACTTGAACTCCAACTTGACCCATCCCTGCATTTCCAATTTTTTGGCCTATCCTGTAGATTTTGGGTTTGTCTGTATGTGGGTCAATTCCTTAAAATCTCTCCCTATATATAGGCAGGTAAATAGGTAGGGAGGTAGACAGGTGAAAGACATATCAAGATAGTTCTCTACCTATATATCTTACTGGTTCTGTTTCTTTGGAGAAATATAACTGATAAAGTCTTTATGATGAGGGAAAAAGAGTTTGATTGACTGAATATCCACAAATGGTTTAAAATAAATAATAGACAAATTCTGAAAGAAACTGGAAAGGAAGTCTTCCCTGCTAGCACAAGGAGCTAAGTCTCAATACCATGAAGCTATTGTCAGCCACCAAAGCATATTCCCGAGAATATGCTGACCCACATGGCACAGGAGACCTCTCCTGACTCATCCATTGCTGCATCCCTTATCAGTATATTTCAGTAGGTGCCCTGTTCTGCTCCCTACTCTGTTTCTGGTGAATCCTCTTACCCTCCCCCCACATCTATGCCCTACATCTCAGTTCTTGTATGCATAAATAAAATCTTAAAAAAATAATTTGGAAAAGAGCACAAGGTGTATAATGAGGGTTTCCACACAATTATTATTTAAGAAACACATTAAAAAAAAAACTTTTCTAATAAAATGTATAATCATTAAATAGAATTTAGAAAATTAATAATGTTGTAAACTAAAGGAAAAGCTTTATAATTTTCCAACACAACAATAGCTAACAACACCACATAGTAAATTTTCTTCCAGAGTCTTATGTTTAGATTAATTTATATTTAATGCATTCACTTAGACAAGGTATTTATTATAGTGATTCTAGATGCTCTGCAATAATTTGATTCACTTCTGGATCCAGAATAATAAAGTAACCACTATCAAATTGGCAGAGAAAAAAAGAGAACTCAAGAAAGTTTCAGGCCCCTATCTAGATACTCTAGTCAAATATCACCAGTCATTTTCATTCACAGTTTATTCGCCAAAACTGTTCGCATAGCTCTGCCCAAATAGAATGATGCAGGAAAGTTTGTTAGTGGAAAAGAAATCCAAAAATGCTTATAGAATAGCACTAAAGGTTACCATGGTTCATGATACCTTAGAGATTAAAGATAACTAAACATCGGCCTGAATAGAAATATTCAAGGAGAAGGAACCCAGAAAATTATTTCTTGGCATTCTGTACTTCTTGGTAATTCAGAATTTGTGAGCCATTCAAGATTTTAATTAAGTTAGCCTCTCTGAGTGGTGGTAGCCACAGACTACCACAGAATTTTGCCTCTATTAGTCTAACAATGGTGTCATTTTTGTAAGTTTATATAATGGGTGTTAGCTAGACCTTGCCTATACATTTTATGGTTTATAACACTATGTCTACGAAAGTCAGTTTGATAAGCTAATGTTTTCACAATCAGACCTGGAGAAATGAATAAGAGGGAGTAGAGAAATGGCTAAAAAATAAAACACTAAAGAGAAACGGGGGGCGGATGAAAATATGAACACATATATTTTGTTGTACAATACATATAAGGCTTATATATATAAGGCTGATTTTTAAAGCAATTGCAAAGATAGAGAGAAGGAAACTTAGGGATGTTCAAAATGACACACTTTTATCTCTCTTTGAAGAAATCAAGCTTATATATTATAATTTATTTCTTATGTCTCATATTAGAAATTTTCTTCTCTTTGTAACATGGGTCAAAAAAGAAAAAAAAAAAAAGGTTATAGACTTCCAGTATTGATTGGATTTTCCCTGTTCCAGACCAATAACGTTGCAGAAATGTTTGTTCCTTAACTTCATTTCTGCGCATCATGTATGGGTTCTCACTGGGTCATGCCTTTTCTTTGAAAATTTCCAAATCTGTTGTGACTGTTACAGAGTTTATCAAGAAATTTTGGTTATTTTTGTTAAGAATGAGTTGTGGAGAGTGGTTTCAGTCAATTCTGAAAATTGAGTGGCTTAAAACAATTTATCATTGCTCATGAACCAGTGTTAACTAGCGACTAGCTTATCAAATCAAGTTCACCCGGCCTGTCAGAAGAAATCAACTTGAATCATTTGTGTTCCCTGCACCAACTGGGGATGTTTAATTTTTTCATGTAGTGGTTCACACATAATAGCAAGCGATCCCAAATGTGCAAGTGTTTTCCTTCTTGTGTTGCATGGCAACCCCAGGGGAATAGGATGACCTACGTATAAGTCCTCTCTGGCACAAGACTCAAAAGCAGACACATAGGAGAGAAATTAAAAATAATGTATGGTTTCCTTTGCCCTCCTGGTGGTGCAGCAGGTTAAAGTGCAGCACTGCAAGTAAGCTGCAGCAGCTTCAGTGCCTGTTCTATCTCCAGCCCTGGAGGTGACCCACATGGCATGGCACACCTCTCCTGACCCACCTGCTGCTCCCTTCATCGGAGTACTTCCTTGATCTGCCTGTTCTGCTCCTCACTCTGTCTCTGGTGAATGCTCTCATCCCCCTGCAAATCTGGCCTGTACTCCAGTTCGTATAAATTTAAAAAAAAAAAAATCTTTTTTTTAAAAAGGAAATGCTTGGCCCTCCCTGGTGACGCAGCGGGTTTAAAGCACAGCACTGAGAAGCTAAAGCCACTTCCGCATGAGTTTGAATCCTGCCTGCCCGGGAGGTGATCACATGGCGTGGCAGACCTCTCCTGGCCCGCCCACTGCTCCCCTCAGCAGTGTAATTCGTAGATCTGCCTGTTCTGTACCCCACTTTGTCTCTGGTGAATCCTCTCACCCTCCGCATCTCTGGCCTGTATCCCAGTACTGTACAAATAAATCAATCTTTAAAAAAAAAAAAGGAAATGCTATTAAAAAAAAAAAAATGTTTTCCTTAAAGTGAGAGTCAGAAGAAGGAGAATACCTCCCACATACACACAGAGAGACCCAGACAAGTGTGGAGGCATAATCCTAGGGAAAAGTGTTATTCTTAGTGGTTAATCCAAGATCAGAAGAAATCTTATGCATGCAAATTACTTTATTAAGGTACAATAGTCATCTATTTCAATATTTGTTGATATAATAATGTATTCAAAGTCTCACATAATTAGATGCTTTCTTTGAGGATGTATTTCCCAAATATATAAATGATATATTTCCTGTGTCCTAAATTATCTATTTTAAATTTTAAAAGAAGCAGTTTTTATTTTTGCTATATTTGAATTTGGTGAAATAGACTTCCTGAGACAGATAAAATTAATAACTGCCTCTGTAGTATGACTCCTGTACTTGGGAATCTTTAATGACCATCCTAAATCCTCTTTAAAAAAATCAATTCTGTTTATATGATTAAACAGAGTAGAAAATGTAAGTCCCACACCCTTATCTTAGTTATCTAATATACACAAATTAATTCATTTAATTCTCAATCTCAGCAATCTCAGGAGATAATAATGATATTTATATTCTATTTATGAGGATTTAACCAATTAAAAAGTTTTAGCTTCCATTATCAGGATTAGAAAGTGATGAATCCAGATTTAAATTAAGATCATCTGGTTAGAGAACCCATATGCTTGACTACTAAGGAATTCTCTATCTGGTAAATATCTATCTACTACAGTCTTAATAGGATAAGTTCAGAATCTTTACATTTTATGGCATTGCTGATTTTTTTGTTTTTCCAAGGAGGAAATTAGTACACAGGTATGTAAAGTAACAAAACTGAGAATATGTATTATATTTCATCTGAATCTCCTGTTCTTTTCTCAAATTTGTAAAAGTGAGAAAAAATATAAAAAATAAAATAAAGATGAAGATGAGATCAGTACCTCTTGAATGCCAAATAAGCAAGTCAAGTTTTATATTTATACAAATATAAACAAATCATAGGCAATACATATTACACAGCAAATAATTATACTAGAGAACATAGGTTGAAGAAGGTCATATATTTGAGAGCAAAACTTAGTTCAGTTGTTCCCAGAAGTAAGGCTAAAATAAAAACAGAATGTATTACAGAAACTCAATTATAAATCAAAGATAACATTTTAATTTACAGAGGCCTCCTTTTTTAAATTTTTGCTTCTCTCTGAACTCTAGTAAGAATATATTGAAACACTTTGTAAAAATAAAAAGAACTTTCAACTAGGTGGTAAATACCTTTTTCTTCAAAATTGCAGAAAAAAAATATATCCAATGTCTTTGTCCATTTGAGGTAAAGTCAAATGTATGGTGTAAATTACAATTCTACTATAGCATTCTGAAAGAACATATATTTTATAGAATATCTCTTTATCAATTCAACTGGTTAGCTGTTAGTTTACCAAAATGAGACATTTTGGCAAATTAAAAAGGGCACTATCAATGCTTAATCTTAAACAACAGATTAAAATAGTACCACTATTCAAGTCAGAACTTAATTCACCCTACTTATCAAAGAAAGAATGGGAATACAGTAACATTATTTGTAGCAGAACTAACTTTAACAACACTGATTAAAAAAGAAAACCAGGTTTTTATCAGGAACAAGTGTTTGCACTTAATACTAGTTCCCACTGTTTATTTATGAACAACTCCATCTGTAAAGAGGGTACAGGAATTGCCAAATACAATTAGGTGTTTTGTTGATTTTTAAGGAGGGCTCGACTCTTCACCATAGACAATGAATTTTGATAGTATATCAAGATTATTCTCTTCTTCACCATATCTATATTTCTAGCTTGATGAAGCCACAAGTCTATAATTCTACCTACATTGCCTGAAATGAGCTATAATCATGCATCACTAACTTATTTTTTCATCAATGCACTCTAAATATCCAACATAAGGGTATTTTTCTTCTTTTAAAAAATAGCATTCAGTGAGTTTTTCTAATGGGAAAATACAAAGTTAATTCTAATAAAATTGAATCAAATCAAATCAAATCAAATTTATATCCCATAAATTTCTATTTTTTGTTTTTTTTTTTTTAAGATTTATTTATTTGTAGCTGGGGTACAGGCCAGAGCTGCAGGGGCTGTGAGAGGATTCACTGGAGACAGAGTGGGGAATAGAACAGGCAGAATGATGAAGTACACTGCTGAGGGGAGCAGTGGGTGGGTCAGGAAAGGTCTGCCACACCATGTGGGTCACTTCCGGAGCAGGCGGGGATCGAACTCATGCTGAAGTGGCTTTAGCTTCTGGGTGCTGTGCTTTAACATACTATGCCACCAGGGAGGGCCCTGGAATATACTTTTTATAGTTCAAATATTTCATATCTATATCTATTTATTTATCTATATATTGTAATTCTAATTTATTTGTGTATATACACACACATGTATATTTCAACAATGGGGTATTCACTGTGTTCTTTCAATGTACAAACTCATTTTCTTCTGTATTGAAAAGTTTTTTCTTTTATCTATTCCTAATATTGTATTTTTTCTTTTATTTAGTTACATCCTTATTAAACTCTCATTCTTGGTTTTGTATATCTACCATCTATACCATGCCTATTTCATCTTCCTTACATATTCCTCTATATTTAAGACTGATTTCTCAAATTGCTCACCATATTGTAGATCTGATGTGGTACATTTTAAATTATGCTTATCATTGTTTTTAATTCAGAATAAATTAATGCCATTAAATATGTATCTTTTTAAGTTCCATTTTGACTTGTTTTATAATTTGCTTCTATTACAGCTGTTGTTTTTCCATTTACTCGGATCTATTATTAGAACCTAATGTTTTGCTTGGAAGAACTGGGTGTAGGACAGAGATGTGGATTTGGGGTGGGAGCAGATTCACCAGAGACAGAGTGGGGAGAAGAACAGAGGTATCACTGAGATAGACTCCTGAGGAGAGTAGTGGGTAAGACAGGAGAGGTCTGCTGAGCCATGTGGGCTAGCTTCCTGATTGGGGAAAAAACTCAGACATAAAGGTGATAGTACTGAGTTTTAACCCCTACGCTAAAAGGGAGGCCCCTTAGATTCCATTTAATGGACTAAGACAAAAAAGTGACTTTCAAAAATGTACCTTCTGTAGATAATTATTTCCAGAATACCTTCCTTTGCATATTGAGCATAGCCTCTACTTTATTAGAACACAAAGCTTGCCATTACTCACATTTAGTATTTAGTATAACATGGGATGACTGCTAAAATAAAATTCATGCACCCCACTTAACCTACTAAAAGTATTTTCCAAGGTTATGAGAGATTATGGCATTTCTCATAACTGACAAATGTTTCTTCTTGTAAAGAATATTTCCTTGTGTAGAGGTACACTCTCACTCACTGCTATGTGGTTAGCAGCGCAATCCTATTGGTATCTTGCTTTGGACAACAGAATATAAGAGTATACAGTAGATGTCCTATCTAAAGGCACATTTCAAATAAAATTAGGTGGATTGGATCTACCTCTTGAAGATGACCTCTGCCAGGACATCAGCTGTGTCAAGGAGTGACTCTTCCTTCAGGCAAAGTCCAAGAACAACAACACATGTAGAGCAGGCCCCCAGCCATCCTGAAAACTAAAAGGATGTTTGTTGCTGTAAACCTCTGAACTTGCGGGCTGTTATTACAGCAAAACTGACAAATGTGGGGAAAAGACTGATACTTTTAAACAGACTTCTTCAGACTGTTACTTGCATCAGCTCCCTAACTGTTAAAAATAACATTCATGTCACTGTTATTGTTGGTTAATTTGTTGCTGTAGACCAAGGCCACACTCATAATATCCAGCAGTCATTCATCTAGCATGGCTCTGCTGGATGGAGAATTTTCCTGTGCACCATTCCTGATGATCTTCAGTTTGTGAGGCAGGCATATTTTCCACACAATTTGATGCAGTCTGTAATGCTCTTCTTTCCTGAAAGCAATTCGATAAAGCTGCACCCCCAGAGGGCTCCGTTCCACCCATTTTCTATCACTGATTCCACTTCCAGGATGCAGCGCTCTGCTGCTTTCCCACTCCTCCTTCCAGTAACACTGCTGAGAAATTTATTTGATAAGTGATGCAGACAAAAAGAAATACCATTGGGGAGAATAGGAAAATAAAGTTGTTCTTATTGCCTGCCTGCTTCATAAGGCAGATCCAATATGGTCTGAGGTGTTGCTGTCTTCCCTCAGGTCAGCAAATCAGCCAGACTTCTCAATGCAAAAAAACACAAGGATGTTTGGATGTATTCTAATTTACTGATTTCCTGATTGCTCTGACAGTCCATTCCGGCATCTTTGGTAATTAGAATTTCTGTTAAATTCTCATCAATTTTCAAACCATTTTCTGATTTGCCATTTCTGATCTAACTTTGTGTCTCTGTTTTCAAAGGCAGCCTAGAGAAAGCACTAGCTGACTAGCATCTTGACCTGAAAATCCAAAATGACCTTGTTTTGAAGATTTTAAAAAGTCACAGGAGCTAAATTACAACTAACATCTGGGGGGAAAGACATGAATCATCTTGAGTTGAGAATATGAAGTAAACAAGCAGTGGGTTGCAAGCAGTACTGTTATAATGTTGGTCATGTGAAGCTCGGCAGGGTATCCTAGACCCTGCAGGAAGCTGCAGTCAAGATTACTATATGTGCTGCAAGTAGAAACAAGTCTATTGTGACTAAGAAACTTGTCTTAAAAGATTCAAAGTCAGTTTTAAAAAGAAAACACAACTAATTCATTGTATTTATGACGTTCATCAAAGGCAACTGGAACAAAGTTTTGACATAAGTAATCATTTGAAAACTCAAGGAGTACAAATTTCTAAAACGCAGCCTGTCTTGAATATAAAGACTGTCTTACAACATAATTCTTGTTACTATAGCCCTAGCAACTTGCATCTAAGGAGGAAAAAAGAATTCTGAAATTAATTCTTCACAATGCCTCTGGCTGAGAAATGAGATAAATATGCCCAGTCATTTCTTGCATATAGGGAAATTGAGGCATTAAAATTATGTGGAATAGACAGATTATTAGCATTTTTATTATCATAATTTTAGGGGCGAAAGCATATGGCATTTTATAGGTTTTCTTGGCACATACATTTTTAGTTCTCTAAATTGATGATAATAATATTCTCCTCTTGAAACAAATTCACTCCCCCCTTGTTTGGGAGAATAGCAAACAAACATGTATCTCTTTGTTAGAAATACCTCCAGGCTCAAATTGAGAAAATGCCTCTCCTTGACTGATCTCATCCAAAAAAGCAAAGATTTTACATTCAATCTGATGTTGCCCTTCCAGAGGGATATATTAACTCAGGCAACAGAGATGTAGTTTAGATTTTACTTTAAGGAAAATTATAAAAAAAAATGATTCACATTTGAATTATTATTCTAATCGTCTGACCCATGGGAAATAAATTTAGGAGAAATCAATGTGTAGGAATCCTTTCCCAGTATTTTTCACAGCTTATCATTCAACGTCAGGCTGTGTTCTAAAGGGTGATGACAAAGTTTGTTACTTTTTTAAAGAGCTTTGGGGGAAAAACTTACTGCACTGTATAGAACTCAGATCCATTAAAGAGTCAGTAAACATTCAAATGTTCATTAGAATCTTTCAAATGTTCTGCAAAATGTAAATGTGAATTGTACATAGCTGAAGTGGTTCAACACAATTTAGAAGATATAAAATGTATTGTGAACTACTACTCAGTTGTTTGTATTACTCTCTAGAAAAGTCAAGGCATGCTTTCTTCTTCCCATTGAGCTCTAAAACCTAGGAAGTTAGATACACTAAGACACCAAGAAATAGCTTGCTTCATTAATTTCATAAATTTGGTTTTGATAGCAAAAGATATCCAGGGCTTCTGAAAAATTCAACTGAAATTTTATGCTTATCATATGCAGACTGAACTATATTAACCAGGCAGTGATCCCTAAATATACCTGTGACTTTATATTGGTTTGTTATGGTTTTTAATTTGCAAGTTTGGCCTAGTTAATTTTATCCACATTTTTATATCAATGTTTATGGAAGGTATCACTCTTTTGGTTGTAAAATTGGAAATAATGAAATTATACTCATGTACCTTTATGAGTTTAGCAATTTATATGTTGTTATGGTTAACAACACAGATCATTTACAAAGTACCCAATTTTATGAACAAGTAAGTGAAATAAAGTTAAAAAAAATAATGAATGGGTCAGTGAAACTGTTTTTTTTTAAACTTGACAAATGTTACCTAGACCAACCAAAACAAAAAAGATAAAACTCAAATAAATTAAAAAAAACATAAATTAGATATTAGTTATATTACAACTTCAAGTTATCACATGCAAATGCAAATCAGCATAAGAGACTGCTATTAATAATTACATGCCAACAATTTGGATAACCTAGAAATGGATAAATAAAATCTACAATATAGCAAGACGGAGTCATGAAAAAATAGAAATAGAAATATATTAATAAGGAGTAAAGACACTGAATTAGTAATTTAAATACGTTCAACAAAGAAAAATTCATCATAGGTGGTTTTAGTGGTGAACTCTATGAAAAATTTAAAGAAAAATTAATGTCAATTTTCAAAGTTTCCCAAAATATTGAGTGATGGAAGACACCTGTGGGAAAACTCTGCTGTGAGTGATATGCTGGAGCAAAGCATCAAGATGTCTTTGGGGGCCCTCCCTGGTGGCGCAGCGGGTTAAAGCACAGCACTGAGAAACTAAGGCCACTTCTGCATGAGTTTGATTTCTACGTGCCCTGGAGGTGACCACATGGCGTAGCAGACCTCTCCTGGCCCTCCCGCTGCTCCCCTCAGCAGTGTACTTTGTCGATCTGCCTGTTCTGCTCCCCACTCTGTCTCTGGTGAAGCCTCTCACCGCCCCTGAGCCTCTGGCCTGTACCCCAGTTCTGTATGCGCAAATAAATAAATCTTTAAAAAAGAAAAAAAAGAAAGAAAAGAAAAAAAAGAAAAAAAAAGATGTCTTTGGGAAAAGTGTAGAGCCTTGTACTTAATTCATTTGATCTGGATTTATAGAATTATTTCCTTTAATTCTCTTGACCTAAAAATTATCAATCTGTTGATATTAGATTTATAAGCTTCCTTATTTTACTTGAAAAACCTTGATTATATGTATGATCTACCCACATCACCACTTATGATTATGGATATAGGGATCCATTTTCCTCTCTGCATACCACCTTCATCTGAACATCATTACTCTGATGTGAGGGTGAAGATTACAGTGTAGGGTGGGATTTTATTTTAATAATGCTATAGGAACAGCTTTCTTCTAGGTAACAGTAAGTACTAACTCTGTAGGAACAGTAGAACCTTATTGCTAACAGTAGTAACAGTGGAATCCTGTCTAAAGTCTGAAAGTAATATTATAGGTTTACCCTCAGTTACTTTAGAGCAATCACTGAGAAAAAATTGGACCAGAGATCTGAATGGAAAGAAAGTCATCTCCATGTGACTCAGTTGTGTTTTGGTGACCATGTTTAAAATATCACAATTCTCTAAGTTATAATTCATAAATAATATTTCAGAGATGAAATTGCTGGCTACTGTATTACTTTCTGAGATGAAGTGGTCAAGTACCATAATGCATAACCTACAAATTGTACACTACAGATAGTGTGAACATGACCCACATAACTACCTTCTGGTCCTTTGAAATAATATATCCTAGAGTCCCTTGATTCTACTGCATTCTTGGGACCTTTCTATTTGAAGGTAGAAACCTGAGATAGGACACCAAGATAGGTCAACCTGATAGGACACCAAGATAGGTCAGAATAAACTCTGATATGTTAAGTCTTAACTTTACCATCTTTTCACATTAATGTCACTCTCAGTTTAATAGCAAATAAATAAATAAATAAATAAATAGTCATTGTGCAGGGATACATTCTAATACTTGGTGACACTGCTTTCTATGCTAGTAACCTATTTCTACAATTTCTTATGATCTTTGACACTATACACTCCCTATCAGTAGAGTGAAGATAAAGAACATGCCAGAGGTAATTTTCTTATTCTTCCTTTTTCTGCAAGTATGTTGCTAAACTATTTACATGAAGATTATTTCCTTGGGGCTTTGTTAAGACATTACATTTCCACATATCTTCCTGGCAGTATTCTGAAACTCATATAAGCACATAACATCTCTCTAAATGACCGCTAAACTGTGTGAAGAAATTAAAGATATAATATAGTCTATAGTCTAGTCACATATATTTATCTGGGAAATAATGTTTTAGCTTTGCTTTATAGCTAAAAATTTGAAAACCTGACATCTATATCTATATCTAGTGTAGAAGAACTGGGGTGCAGCCCGGAGGTGTGGGAGTGAGTGGATTCACCAGAGACAGAGTGGAGAGCAGAGAACAGAACAATCAGATCTCCTGAAATACACTGCTGAAGGGAATGCAGTGGGCAAGGCAGGAGAGGTCTGCTGCACTGCATGTGGGTCAGCTTCCTGGCTAGGGAGTTCCCTGAAGTCCTGACATATTTAATTACATGTCCAAAGTAAAATTTTAGTTAATGGAGAAGTTGAAAATAAGTCTTCGCTCTTCTTCATTGATTTTAATGGCATCATATTTTTACATTTTCTTAAACATAAAAAATCAGTGTCAAAAATCCTTTGAAATGAATTGATACTGCTTTTATTGAAAGCTAATTGTGGCTATATGTAATGAAGGAGCAAGGACTGAGGAGCTACCAACTCCAATTGTCAGAGTCAGCTCCAAGATGAAAACATCATCATCTTCAGCAATGTAGGTGGTGTGTATGAGACCATGGCAGCAGTGGGAATGCAGAGGTCATGAGTGAAGAATAGTGTCCATGTGAAGAGACCTTTCCCATGGGTCAAATTACACAATTTCTCACTGTGACAACTATTGTGATGACTACGGACAACCAAAGAAAGAACTACTCTGATGGCTACAGATCACCAAAAAAAAGAAAAAAGAAAAAAAAAGAAAAGAAAATCTGTTCTAGCAATAAGCAAAGCAATAAACTGATAGCTACCAGAGAGGAGAGTAAGTCAGCCTGAACACAGCAACACAGTCAGAATGCCATGGGCTAGATGAAACAGCTGTTAGCCACTTTGTCCATGAGGAGAGAAATCCAGTTCCCCTAATTTCTGTTTAAAATTTTGCTGAGGGTTTATCCTTTTGTTATATATATTCTTTTCTATTTAAATATTTGGATAATTGGATTTATGAAGATTTAAAACATTCAATTCATCTCACAAAAGCATTTATTTGATACTATATATAGAAGCATACATCTATAAGACCGACTGTGTGGAACAGAAAAGGCCAGTCTGGGAAAAACCTCAGCATTGCCATCTTCTGAAAAGCTGTTTTTGTTGTATTACCAAATAAAGGAGGCAAACCAAACATAGCCCACAGGTTTTGAGTTTAAGTTAATTAATTTATTAACATTATACTGTGATTTATTTTATTGTATTTTCTTATACAAGTTGCCTTTACATATAAATTATTCTATAAAAGGTACACTCCTAGGTATTCGTACTGAAGAAAGGTTGAGGAAGAAAAACACAGAGCAATCTCAAAGGTCTGCCATCAATCTATCACTCAAAGGCAAAATTGTTTAATCTTCAGTTCTTTTTTAAATAAATCACACACACACACATACAGCTATATTGCAGTGTTATTCTCTGTATCTAGTTTTCATTTAATATATAAATATTTCTTTAATATTTTATTGAAGCAACACTGCAGTATAACATGTTTCAAACATAAAATAAAAATAATTACATTATGTTCACCACTAAATGTTCAATTCTAGGTGTTAATTATTCTTGAGCAGCATACGTATTGACTCTATTAGAAAAGGAATATAATGATGAAAGCATAGAAACAGGAACTCAAGTACATGAATCTAGAGACAGATCACATTAGTTCCAATCACTTAGCTCCACCACTTAAAAGTATGCATGGCAGTGGAAAAACATCTTAAATATTTTGTGCTTCAATTTCCTTATCTGTAAAGTGGGGACTTAATGATGTTGTGAGGATTAAGTGAGTTAATGCTTCTTATGTGTTTATAAAATTTTTGTGTGTGGATATTTTAAAGGATCTTATAATGATATATAATAACAAATTACTTTTTAGGAGCACTGTGCTAAATACACAGTGTAGAAGGGATATTACATTTGCTAAATATACAAATGTAGAAGGGATACTACAACACTTTTGAACATAGATATTTGTATATATGTTTGTACAAATAAAATATAAGTTGGGGAGAAGTCAAGTCCATAGTTATGGCTTCTTCATTTATTGCAACTGATCGGATTCCATATAGTAAGTAGGACATTTTCTGGAGAAGGCGTGAATAGTGGGCAAATTGATTCTGCTGACTGAAATTATGAGAATTTTTCAATTTAAATAAGAACATTGCTTACAGAGGAAGCTGAATAAGGCAAGAAGTCTTCTTGTATTCACAGCATTTCATGATGAATACAAGTTAAGGGAAATAACAGATCAGAGTAGCATAATATGACAGGTCATAAAGGCTCTCCCCCAACATCTATTCTTATGACATTAAAAAAGGAAATATTTTAAGCTATATATTTTATCTATGCTCCAAATACAAATTTATTTTGTTGTTATTATTAAATATTAGAATTATGAGATATAATGCCTTTTGATTTTTCATTATTGATGGAAAGATCCTGAGTGCTCTGGGATTACAGTATATCTCTGGCTGGACTCTTAGGAGGTTCATTCTTTTGGATTTCCTTTGCTTTAAAATAACCTGCCTTTTGGGTGTTTGGGAATAAAGTTAAAATGAAAGGTCAATGACTATATAACCATTTTAGTCTTGAATATTTTAATTATCAAACTGAAGACCCTGCATAGCTTTCAGATTTTATTCATGATTTTAGTTAACGTCTTTATTAGACGATGCTTTAGTATTTTATAAGAAGGACAAAGGATTATCACCTCACAGGTAATAGTTTTCTATAAAATCACATATGGAACTTGATCTCATGTTTTTTCAAGTTCATTATGGGCCTCTCTATGACATGATGACATTTGGCACTAATACTATTCTAAACTTTTTATCAGTTGAGCCCCCTAAACTTTTTTCAATTCTGATCTCATCTCTACACTATTAATTTTTCAAATAACAAATATGTAATTAATCACCTTTCTTATATTCCATATATTCATTAGGGTTTCAACAATCTTGTGTTTCATACACTACTTCTCAATAAGGCAATTTTATTTATTTTGTGATTAAGTTATCACAGATATAAATGAATTAAAAATAAGTTCTAAAAAGATATGAAACTAGCAATTAGTATTACTTGATTTGTTTTTAAGGGTGTTTAACTTCACACAAACTTTTTAAAAGACTGATGTTCTTTTAAGGTACTCATTTATTTTCTAAGCAGTAGAGACACATGTTTTACCTTATAATCTATTGCTTTTAAAAAAGTATTTCAATAAAATTTTTCATATACATACTTAAATAAATTTTCATAGCTCCTATACTCATGTTTCTTAAGTGTTGTGTGCATGACATTTACTGAATAGTTTGTTTGAAAATAGAGAGCATAGTGCAGAAGGAGCCCCATGGGCTATGGAAGAGGACCATGGGTACCTTGGTGTTGGGAATGATGTGGAACATACCTTTGGAAGAGGTCTGAGCCGATAGTTATGGATCACTACAGTGTTGTAAGCCAATATTACCTTAAAGTGAACTAATACACAAGTGTTGACTTTACATCTTTTCTAAAGTCTTCTGATTCAGCATACTAAAGACCAAATGTCACTTCTCCAAATTCTTCCCTGACTTCCAAGGTACAATTTTGAGACATTCATGTGATTGGATATGCTAAATTATTTTATTGTAATTTTTACATCGTATTTTAATCATTTCCCTACATATGTCTATTTCTTATCAATACTACCTAACCTTATGAATAGAAAAAGAAAAAAAAAAATCACTCAACATGTTTATCAAGTTTAATCACACATGTTGTTTAAGAAAAAAATAGCTTAGGCCCTCCCTGGTGGCGCAGCGGTTTAAAGCACTGCACTGAGAAGCTAAAGCCACTTCCACATGAGTTCGATTCCTGCCTGCCCCGAGGAGACCACATGGCGTGGCAGACCTCTCCTGACCCGCCCGCTGCTCCCCTCAGCAGTGTACTTTGTCGATCTGCCTGTTCTGCTCCCCACTCTGTCTCTGGTGAATCCTCTCACCCTCCGCATCTCTGGCCTGTACCCCGGTTCTATATGAATAAATAAATAAATCTTTAAAAAAAAAAGAAAAAAATAGCTTAGTTATCTACAAAGTTGTAGGAATTAGTCTATATACTGGGATAAGAGAAAAACAAAAACTGAATAGGATGCTGTTCTAGCATTCAGGAATGTAAAACTAGCATTTTAAGTACTTCTGCATTTCCCTTTACTGGTAACAAGATCAACATAACTGCAGCATAAACAATAGCAACAAAATGAAAATACTGATGGATTTTTTTCTTATGAGAATGGTATTGTGAGTGTTTTGATAAGCACATTAACTTCTTGCTTTAAGAACTACTAATGGTCTCAGTTCCCTCTCTCATAGAAGTGAAAATTAAAACTTAGAGGGGCTAACTAAAATTCCCAAGCATCCTTAATTAATACTTTATCAAGACATCATGACTGTAGTAAAATTAAGTGAAACTGAGAGTAGAGACTAGCTATGTGAAAGACAGCTAAGGAAATACTGGATAATAGCCAGGATGGTGGGTATAAATCAAGAAAAGCTTCATGAGAGAGGTGACTTTGAAAGCATACAATTAGAGGTTCTCCAGATAGAGAAAGGTGCTATATGCAGGAAAGAGACTAGGGTATTGCATATTGGAAGAAGAAAAGAAAACTTATGCCAAAGACACTGAGTTAGAAAAAAAAAATCATGCAAAATTTGAGGAAAGTGGAGCAGTTAGCTGTCATATGTGACTTACAGGAAAATTTGGGAAGTTAACTTTGAAAAAATGATGAAGCAGATGATATTTACAGTAGTTTCATCCTGAAAATTGAATTTCCTATTTCAGGATTGTAATTTAGGAATACTAGAAGTGAAAAATAAACCAACAAAGATTAAAATGAATAGATATTTTGTTCTCACACATTAAATCATTGGTAGCACAAACTTCTTTATATTCAGCAGAAAAGAATGTTAAACTTTTATTAGTGAACTAGTAAAGGTTTCTTCAATTAATCTTCATTAACTTTAAGCACAGCAATTCCAAGCCCCTAGAAGTATTTGTTAAATATATAACTAGAAGAATATTAACTTATGCAATAAAAGGACAATGATTTTGTCTGTAATATATCATAGGTCTGACAACCGGGAGTTGGAGAATAAGAGAAAATTTCTTTATTCTTATTGCTATTTTATTTTACCGATTTATAGAAAAAAACTGATCTTTAATTCAGAAAAGATAACTACAAGAAATATGGTCTTTTATTCATAAAAATATTTTATTCAGTTGTTAAAATGTCTTTAAAATATATCTTCAAAGATGTACTAACTTCTGTCATCTATTCTACAGCTTGTCTTCTACCAGTTGAAGGTCTATGAATGTAACAGTTCAAATTAAAATTGCTAATCCGAGGCATAAAAAAAAAAAGACAGTAAGAAATATGCATTCATATTTTAACTGGCACATTAAACTATGAACAACTAATTCTGTCAAGTAACATAGCTCCCAGTATATTTTCTCTTGTGGATGAATGAAAATGTTTCACAGAATGTTTAAAATCTTCTCATATACAACTAAAAGAAATGACTTAATACAGAACAAATATACAAGTATCTTGTGAAAGCAATATTCTTTAGAAAACTTGAACAACAGAAGAAGAGGACTAGATTTATTTAGCGCTGAAGGAGAAAGAATATCAAACACAATAATGATTAAATCAAATGTATTGATATACATCTTGGTTCCTAAATTAGGAACTTAAGTACACAAAAAGTTAAATAATGATCTTATTAAATAATCTGCAGATTATCTGGATTGGACATAGGTGTGGATATAGGAGCTAAATGAAATGTACCCCATGAGAGTAATTACTTTATGATAATTCTACAGCTACTTATTCTGGTATCCTATTTAAATGAAGGTCAACTGAAATAAAATAATATGATTTTTTAGGCTGTGAGTACTGCTTTATGGTCAGTTTTATTCCATAAACTTACTGAAAGATTTAAAGGTTTTTTATTTTCCCCCCTTGGAAATAAATTCTTATGTTTTTCTATTGTCCTTATGTACTCTATTTTACATGGAAAAACTCTTTACCCTGTCTGTACCATGTCTGTATTTTTGTCTGTATCCTCCATGGACTTCTTATCATTGCCTGAGTTCTTTTCATACCCATATTATTTTCCTTTATGTCTCCCAGAACACTTTGCAAAGACATTTGTTAGATCACTTGTGCTGACATCATTGCTATTTTCTGTGTATCCTTTTATTCAGCTAGTTTGGGATAACTCAAGTAATGAGTTAGCTTTAACTTTAAGGATTTTATTAGAACCTAGTGCATAATAAGTGACAAATGAAAGTTTCTTAATGACAAAGTAAATGTAAAAATAAATTAATGAGGGATAATAAATGGATAAGTTACTTTCTCTGAATTTGTTTCTCCTTTACATCTAATTTTCTCCAGGTATTTTCAATATCCATTAAATTTCTTAACATTTAACTTCTTGGCCTCACTGTATGTACAGATCAGCATCTTTTCCTATAAGTTTATCTTTTCTTGCTTTTAATCATCATCTGAATTGTTTTTGGTTTGTATAACACCTCAAACTTTTATTCTTTAATTTCACTATCATGCTGCTTTGACTGTCTACATTTCCAAATTTTCCTTTCTCTTCTTCTTCAACTCTTTTCTCTCTTTCCTCATCATGGTTCATTGTAGCCAATACTCCATTAAAACATCCTCAGGACACTTGTCATAACTTTGTCTAGCTTGTATCACTGGGGAAAAAAAATACTTGTCCTCCAAACTGCCTCCAAATTTCTGATAACATTTTTTTTATATTTTGAATTAAATAACATAATATTTTCCTCATGTCCCTAATTGATGTATATGTTTGAAGCAATATATAAAATACAGTAAAATAGTGGCAGCTATGAAGTACAGTCCTATCTAAAAGGTGAACACATTTGTCTTCTTACTGACCCTATCACCTGACAACTAAGTAGAATCCCAAGCTTACAGAAATGCTGGTGTTTTCTCTTTCTATTGTGGAATTCTAGGGTGTTTTAATCCCAAGTTGAGTGTGTAAACTCAATGGAATGTCAGTAAACTGTGATATGCCTGTAAATTATCTCTCAAAAAAGTCTTTTTATAGTATTTGCAAATTTCTGTAGTATAAATACTTACATAGTGGCAGGTTTTTCAAGCTACTAACTTAATATCACAGAATGTGTTGTAGGGAAGCAATATACTGAATCTGCTCCTGTAGTCAAACACAAGCTGGCTCTAGGACACCACTGAAAAGACTCAAAAAAAGATTCTGGAAATTTTAGAAGCTTGAAAATAAGGATGTTGACCTTTTACCTTCCAGCTGTTTTCTTCACATCACATTAGTAGTGATCTACATTTAAATATTCTTAAAAGAATTTGAAAGGTATTCTTTTAGTGTAGAGTATTACCTGAATCACTGTAACCAGACATTCTAGACAAGGGGAGTGGACAGCAGTGTCTTTACTTACAAACGTTGTATCTGCATTGTAAAGTTACACAGTTCTGAAGTGCAGTCATAAAGGAGTGTTTACTTTGTTAGAATACTGGGATGCATCACTTATAGGTGGAATACAGAAAAATGAAACAAATGTTCAAAAACAAAATTTAAACCAACATCTGAATTTGAGTGTAGTCAATGGCTTTCAGAGGGATAGAAGGAGGGGTGATAAAGGTGGGAGGTGGGGGTCTTCAGGGAGGAGTCCATTCCTCCATTTGTTGGAGGAATAACAATGCTGGGACTGCTACATTGACCGTACCGGAGGGAGGAAATCCTACACTGCAAAAGCCCTAGCACAGAGGTAGAACAATCTAATTCAGTAACAAAAAATAAATACATAAGTAATAGTAATTGTGGCTAACTCTGCAGGACTTCAAGTGCTCCTGTCCATGGGTAATGTTGTGCATGGGTGAGCACACTCCCCAGAAAGGCCAACAAACAAGTCAGCAGAGCACAGTGCACTCTGTCCTGCCAATAGCTACAGCCCACTACTTTATATTTCAAGTAGAAGCTACAAGAAGCCCCAGGTCCGGTACAAACATGCACCCCACCCTTTGCGACCCGGCACATTTCCTGTTTTTCCCTGCACCTACAGACCCTATATACCCATGGACAGCCCCAATAAACAGACTTCGGACTTCAGACCCCAGGCTCCTGCTTCAGTTTTTCCCGTCTCCGAGTCTCCAACGTTAGGGCGAATGTAGTTGTCAGTGCACCCCTTGGTGGGTTTGCAACAAGTAATAAAGAGAAATTTGTGTAAGGAGGTATTGTGGGGTGAGGGAGACTTTTTCTTGACCATTGTAGGGTTCTTGCCCTGGTCTAAAAATTAAGTTGACAAAGAAGAATTAGAAGGAGAAAAACATTTATATAATATGTCGTATTTGACATGGAAGGCTTTATAAGAACCGAAATGTCTCCCCACCAAATAGCTAAACCTGTGATTTTAAGCTACTTTGATGAAGACTGCAAGATTATAAGATGATATAGGGGGCAGCATTGTATGTAAAGTCAAGGTGGTAGTCAGCAAGGCCTGTTCATTTCAATTCTAATCAACACCAGTATATAAATTAGGCTGCTTATAAATTAGGCTGCTTAGTTGTGTGTGTGTGTGTGTGTGTGTGTTTCCTGCAGGTTACAGAGGACATTTCTTGCATGAAGGTATTATGACCTTGGAATATAATAATGAATAACATGATTAGACAGAGGGTGAATGTACAAAATTCAAGACTGAAAAGAATTTACCATGATATCCCAAGACTCATTTCACTTTGAGAATTACCCAGGACTGATTAAAAAAGAAGTCCTGGCCCTCCCTGGTGGCGCAGCGGGTTAAAGCACTGCATTGAGAAGCTAAAGCCACTTCTGCATGAGTTCGATCCCAGCCTGCCCCGGAGGTGACCACATGGCGTGGCAGACCTCTCCTGACCTGCCCGCTGCACCCGT
The DNA here is from genome assembly GCF_000260355.1 of Condylura cristata. NCBI lineage: Eukaryota > Metazoa > Chordata > Mammalia > Eulipotyphla > Talpidae > Condylura > Condylura cristata. Next base: position 43,229,781 of record NW_004567109.1, on the reverse strand, counting down.
CAGCAGTGTACTAATTCGATCTGCCTGTTCTGCTCCCCACTCTGCCTCTGGTGAAGCCTCTCACCGCCCCTGACCCTCTGGCCTGTACCCCAGTTCTGTATGTACAAATAAATAAATTTTAAAAAAAAAAAAAAAGAAGTCCTAAACCATATTAATAGCTGCATTATTTAAAAGTTATTCCAAGTAGGTCAGATTTGGGAAAATGTGTGTTACAGAATATGTATAAAGTAATTTATTTTCAAATTAAATACACAGGTAATACGCCAACAGATACAGCCCCAAATGCTCCAACTGAATATAAGCTACTTTTTCACTCAAAGGACATGTCAAATTACATGACTTTACCAGGATTATTATTATACAAAGAATATGGGTTTCAGAAGTAGCTACACCTTATTGTCATAAAATTAGATTTATGGTGGTATAAAAAGTTGAATTATATTTAACAGACTTTCACATTACAAATCAACAGTTTTCATAAACCTTCATATTTCAGTAACCACTTTTGAAATAGAACATTTTGCAATTGTTTCTTCATGTCACTCTGGATCAGTCCCTTTCCCCAAAGCCTGGTCGTGGGCAACCACACTTCTGATTTCTGTCACAATTTATAACATTTTATATAAAAGGAAACATTAAGTATGCATTCTTTATATCTGAGTTCTTGCTCTTAACAAATGTTTTAAGATTCATGCGGCTTTTTGCATGAATAGGTAGTTTGTTCCTTTTCAATACTGAGTAATAGTAGTATATCCATTGAAATAATCCCTACTCTGTTTATTCATTCAGAAGTAAGGTACATAATTGTTTCCAGTGTAGCTATTATGAATAAAGTTGCTACAAACATCAGTGCCTAAATCTCTGACTGTACATTTTTCTATGTATAAACTTTTGAAAGGAATTTCTGGATTGTATAGCAAGTATGTGTTTATGGATTTTTGTGAATTCAATAAGCTGTTTTCTAAAATGGGTGAACCATTTTGAAGTTGTTCCACTTTTTTTGTCAACACATGTATTGTGAATTTCTTAAATCTAAACCTTTGCAATCGCATGTAGTTGTAGCTCATTGAAGTTTTTATTTTTATTTCCCACAGCAGTGCTATTGAGCATCCTCTCATATGTTTATTTGCCATTCTTTGCTTTTGTGGCTTTTTGATAACTGTATTTTATAAATACGGTAAATTGTCTTCTTGCTATTGAGTTGTATGAGTTATTCTTCAACAGTCTAGATAAGTCTTTCATGAGATAGATGTTTTGCAAATATTTTCTCCCAGTCTGTAAATTACTTTTCATATTCTTAATAATATTATCTCATGAACAAATTTTTAATTTCAATGAATTTCAGCTTATGTTGATTTTCTGTTAAAGATCACACTTTGTATGTCCTAAAATATTTATTTTCTAGAAATTTTATAATGTAGCTCTTAAGTTTGTTAACCTCAAAAAGGTTACATTTTATTCTGAAAAAAAAAAAAAAACAGAAGAAATGGACAGAGTATTTTACCATGTCAACCATGTGTACTATGGCTTCTCCTGAAGGATACCACACACTTTGGGACCTAGACTGGACCATTCGCTCAGTTTCATAGGAAAAAGAAATTGAGGGATAATTCCAGTTATTATTAGTTCTGTAGTTTTCTGATCTAAGAAGGATGGAACTCTCTAGCCTCCCAATCTCATTTAAATAAGGTTCTGGGTATTATTGTTGAAAGGTTTAGGTTTTTTTTTTTTGTTTTTTTGTTTTTTTTTAATTAGCTTTTGTCTATGGTGTGAGGAAAAAGCCCTGGTACCTTCAGAGAGTAATTGAACAATTACATCAAACTTCATTTTGAAAATTACCTTGTTTTCTATGATTAAACTATATTGCTAATTGTTAAAAATCAAATGAAAGTGGACCTGTTTCTGAACTTCATATTCTCACTTCCTTTATGTCTATTTTCATCTCCTCTCTTCAGAGTTGGGAAGTTTTCTTCAATTATCTCTGTGAATATATTCTCAAATACTTTACCTTTCTCCTCACCATGTCCTTTCCTTATGATATCAGATAGCTGTTGAAGTGTTTCTTCATTCCTTTTCCTTTTTAGTTCTGTTTCCCTTTCTGTTTTGATTCTCTTTATTTCTTCAAGGCTGCTGATCCATTCTCCCATTTCATCTGTTCTGTTTTCACTGCATTTCCCTGAATTTTTATCTCCTCCAGTAGTCTTTTAATCTTCTCCATTCCTTTTAGTTCCTTTATTAAGGTCTCATTTTCATCCTTCAGTTCACTGATTATTGATATATGTATTTTTTTTCCTTTTCATCTTCTTTATGTTTGTTAATTGTGATGATTATAAAATCTCTGTCTGACAGGCTGAACATTTCTTCTATGTTTTTGTTGTTTCTGGTGACTGATCTTTTCATGTTGAAATTTTCCCTTGTGGGCTTGCTTGGATACTTGTGTCTTTTCTTCTCTCCATCATTTGATTCCTAATGCTTTCTGTGCATTGAGACACTGTGCTGCTCAATGTTGGTCGGTATTTCTTCTGAGTGCTCATTTTGGGGGGACTGAGGACTGGTATTCAGACCAGGTGAAGGGTTAATGCACCAATCCTCTACAAGGGTGATGGTGTTGTAAGTATGGTGGTGAGTTTGAGTGCCATATCTGGTGACTTCCTCCCTCTGTGTTTCTACTACTCTAAGGGGGGTTAGGAGGAGGGATGGTGAGATTCCTAGCTTGTGATTGCGATGGAGGGGGAGGATGCATATTCTTGTTGGTAGTGGTAGTCCCTCTGTTGCCTGATTTCCTTAGGGAGCTTTGTGCTCCTGTAGGGCGTGGTCCCACACCTCACCTGGTTTCCAATTCAGATAAAGTACTATGCACTGGTAGTGGCAACTCTGCCACTGCCCAACTTCTAATTATGACCTGGTGCTGTGTGCTGCCCATTACTGCAGGGTAGCCCTGCCTGTTTCGGGAGCTGCAGCCACAGCCTGTCACACTTCCAGCTAATGTCCTGGAACTGAGCGCAGGCTGCCACACCCCACCAGCATCCAAAGTCTATTCAAGGCAGAGTCCACCTGTTTCAGCAGCAGAGGCCTGCCCTGGCCAAGGTTAATGACAGATATTGTACACTGGCTGCTACTCGCTGCCTGGCTTTCACTATTAGAGAACTGCCGCTCAAGCAGTTGGGATGCTGTCCTGCCTCTGGCTGTGTCTGGGGACTGGGTGATTCAGCAGGCTATGGCCAAGCCCCTGCCCTGCTCCCAGTGGTAGCAAGGAGGCTGAGTCTTTGCCTACCCGCAGGTCTCACATCCTTGGATCTAGAGTGGTCCGGCTCCCCTCCACACAAATCAACCTGATGAACTTTGCTTCTCCCCCTGGGGTTTTCAGATGTTTCAACTTTTTCCAGTTGCTTTCAGGTTTTTTTCTCCTCCTTTTCTTTCCTTGGTCTAGGTGTTCTGGGTTTGTAGGTGGGGGAGAAGGAACTGGGTCCTGGTTGATATCTCCTTCTGGTTTCTTCTTCTGTTGCTTTCAACTTCCTCCTGCTTCCCCTGGACCACCATCCTGTTCAGAACATCTGAGTTCTGGCTGGAGTTTCCTGCAGTTTCTCCCTTATTTACTATATCCAAGAGAGAACTTAATCCCAGCGACTTTTCATGGCCATGTTGGTGATGTCCACAATTGCATTTCTTATAATGGGAATTTGCTTCCTTGTTTACTTCCTTGATTTGAGAATTTAGATTTATAAGTTTTTATTTGAATAAAAAGTATAATAGGATGGTGTGAAAAACAAAAATTAGGTATGTCCTGGTAGTGAAATCTAATAATATTTCCTATTTTTCCTTATATGGTGGAATTCTCTAGGATACAAAATCAACTTCTGTCCTTGCGTATAAACTTTCTCAATATCATCACACTCTCTCTAAATGTTATATACCACCAGTGGTAATGAATACTGAAACATCAATCTGCCTAGATCTCCAAGTCTCAGATTAACATTTCTAAATTCCAATTAAATACATTTCCTGGATGTCTTTAGGCAACCCAAAATCAACATGTTCAAGGAAACTATTTCATCTTCCAGCTATATTCTAGTATATATTCCATAATCTTTTCATTACATTCAATTGACTTTATCTCATTTAAAAATAACTTAACTTTGGCCCTCCCTGGTGGCGCAGCGGGTTAAAGCACTAAGAAGCTTAAGCCACTTGCATGAGTTCGATTCCCAACTGCCCCGGAGGAGATCCACATGGCGTGGCAGACCTCTCCTGACCCGCCCGCTGCTCCCCTCAGCAGTGTACTTTGTCGATCTGCCTGTTCTGCTCCCCACTGTCTCTGGTGAATCCTCTCACCCTCCAAATCTCTGGCCTGTACCCCAGTTCTGTCTGAATAAATAAATCTTTAAAAAAAATAAAATAACTTGGCCCTCCCTGGTGGTGCAGCGGGTTAAAGCACTGCACTGAGACGCTAAAGCCACTTCCGCATGAGTTCAAATCCCGCCTGCCCCGGAGGAGACCACATGGCGAGGCAGACCTTTCCTGACCCGCCCGCTGCTCCCCTCAGCAGTGTACTTCATCGATCTGCCTGTTCTGCTCCCCGCTCTGTCTCTGGTGAAGCCTCTCACCGCCCCTGAGCCTCTGGCCTGTACCCCAGTTCTGTATGTACAAATAAATAAATCTTTAAAAAAAAATTAAAAAAAATAATAAAAATAATAAAATAAATAAAATAAAATAACTTAACTTTAATGTAGATAATAACAAAATCATAATGATTTTGCTTTAATCACCTAGCAGGAATCATTTTCTTTCTTATTTTTTAAAATTCATATACATATAATATCATATAGGTTACAATTTCTTAGAGAAGCACTATATAATGCTAAGAAGAAACAAGAACATTTTACCAAATTTCATTATATCCAAAAAATCTGCTATCTAAGACTTAAACATTTTTAACAAATACCTAATATTGATCATATAGATAAGCTATATATGGAAATAATGGTATTTACTATGCTGTAGTAAGCATTCAGAAAATTCTAGTTTTTTTTGTCACCTTTCGCTTGATTTTATTATTATCTTTTACAGTTGGCTGCCTTCAATGATCAAGTTACTTTGTTATTATTTTTACTTATTTTAGCAGTTTTCTTTTCTCTTTAAATAACAGCACACTTGTTACCTTTTCTCTATAGCTTCACCCCAATTTGCAGTTTTGTCTGATGTTCCTATTATATAGAATATTGAACTTTAATTTTTTGTATATTTTTAAAACTATCCTTCCCTTTTCCTTTTCTTTTCCAAGAGGAAATCCCTATAACACTTTTCTAACTCTATTTCTATTATTCCACTTTATCCATTAGACTATTTTTATCTAAACTGGGTTCCCTTTTTTTTTTTTTTTAAAGATTTATTTATTTGTGCATACAGAACTGGGGTACAGGCCAGAGGCTCAGGGGTGGCAAGAGGCTTCATCAGAGACAGAGCGGGGAGCAGAACAGGCAGATCGTCAAAGCACACTGCTGAGGGGAGCAGTGGGCATGTCAGGAGAGGTCTGCCAACCATGTGGTCACCTCCAGGGCAGGTGGGAATCAAACTCTTGCTGAAGTAGCTTTAGCTTCTCAGTGCTGTGCTTTAACCCACTGCACCACCAGGGAGGGCTGGGTTCCCTTTTTTAATGATCATTTTTATACTCACTATGGCACTAGAATTGTCTAATCCTTTATCAATGGCTAATACATTTAACTCTTTAAATATGTTTTGCAAATTTGTTTAACATTATGGGATTCTCTGTCCTATTGCTTCTGCTGCAGCTTGCCTAGTTAATATACTTACTTTGCCTTTTGGAGTTCTATTTTTCACTTGTAATGAGCTGTCCTTTTCTCACCATCTCATTCTAGAAAGGTGCTAATGCTCAAGGCCAGTCTCCAGGCTGTATTAGTTCTTGGAAAGAGACCCATTTTTCATAGCAATAGATCACATAGAGTCATACTGTCACTCTTATTTTTTGTCACTCAATAAGGCAGTTCTTCTAGCCAGATATTGCTAGTAAGTCCTTACATCATCTTAAAATAAAGAAACCTTTCTACCTCCAGAGAACCTGGTTCTGAAACACCATAACCATGGATATAATTACTGTTCTTTGAATTTCCAGGCAACTCAATGGACATGAACTTTTGTAATAAACTCCTTTCACTAAATAAATGTAGGTTTCTTGTTGTGTTTTGTTTGTCTCTTACCAAAGAACTAGGCTAAATTTTATTTGTTATGATTCTAGATAATGTTAGAGGTTTTATAGAGAAATAATTTAGTAAGAAATTCTGGATTATTAAAATTGCTCAGAGATTTCTCTAAACTGGTCAGAATGCAAGCATGAAACATTAACAAAGTTTGCTATTAATAATGTAGCCCAATCAAAGGTACAGTTTCTGTTTCTAGTTAAATGCACAAATTATTAATAAAGAGAAATTGAATCATTAAGTATTTTAGATTTATTTTCAGTCATAAAAAATTCCCACAATTCATTTACAATACAAAATACAAAGTATTTTCTGGCACACTTTTCCAAGGTGTGTGTAAATATTTTGGTGGTTATTTTAATTGTAAATATGTGAGTTAAAATTTGTTTAAATAAAAAAACATAAACTAAGGATGGATGTCACTGACTATCACACATGCGATTTTTCCTCCATAAATCTCTTTTATTTGCAAAAGCAAATAATTGTTTCTTTACATTGCATAGACCTTTCAGGTTTCCTGATATATACAATTTAATGAAGGCAGTTACATACAACATTAGGAACTGAGTATGTGCCAGAAAAAGTCTTCAAGTTTGTTGAGATTCTCTCATAGAATTACTTGTGTTTTCTTTTAGCCATCAGATTGTGTTATTTTTGTTTGTTTTATTTTGTTTTGAAGATGAGGCAAAATAAAGTTTAAATAAATATTGATACTAATTACCATTTTGTGTGTGTGTGTATAGATGTGTAATCTGTATGTGTGTGTGTGAATGTAGTATGTTAAATATACCATTACAGGATGTTTAATAACATTGTGAGACCTTTGCAACTAGAGTTTAAAAGGTGTTATGGTGGTATTCACTTTCTACCATGAAGGGGCCAATTATGTGACTTTCACTTATTTCCTTTTTTGTTCTACAACAGTCATCACTTGCTTGACTGCCTCTGTTCTCTGTTGCTAGGGTCAAGCACCTTAAGGCAGACAGCTGGGCCTACAAGATGGAAGATTCCCACCTCTATAATTCACCTAGACCTCTCTAATTCACTCTCACCCATCATCTGCCAGAGATACAGCTTTACGATTATTCGAACATATCACAAGATATATCTGTTTGCTTTGCCCTTTGGGTACACTAATCTTTTTTTCTCAGACTGTGTGCTTATTGGGGAAGAGGTTATTGTTTCTAGTCAAGGGGTGTAAAGATGTAATGAGAATGTACTTAATTTATGGTTCTATTTCTATTTGCCTTATCTGTGTTGTGTCCTTCCCAGATATTTCCCAAAGGAACACTTAATTCATCTAAAATATTTCATATATAAATCCACACTTACGTGGTAACTTCCCTGACACATGGTATAAACTCATTTCTTCCTATTTGCCAATTTGGTTCGATATGCTCTGGAAGAGAAAGTTTCCTTGATCAAATGGTAGAAACAAGGAGCACTAATAGAAATAATATAGGTCCCCTTTCTGTGACAATTCCCACATTCTCTTCAAATGAAACTCATAAAACACTTGTAGTTTTATTTTTGCAAAATAATGGAAGGTTCCTCACTGTTAGAGAGAAGAAGAAACTAGTTTAAAGGCTTGCTGATGCTGGACATTTTAAGTTCTTTATTCTTGGAGTTAAAAAGCCTTTGGAAGAGCAAAAGATTTTATCTGCGTTGGCATTTTACTATGTAGGGATCAAATGCCACTGATTCATGCTCATTAGGGCTGCTTCTTCCTCACCTGGGACGTTTAAAGAAGGCTTTATGAGTGTACAGTGAGGATTAACTTCACAGGCAAGAATAATAAGGAAAAAAATCTGTATGGTTGGTCTGAATTTGTGAGTGGGTGAGATCATTTTGTCATTATGCCCTGGAAAACTTAAATTTATTTTTAAATGCAATGTAATCAGAAATACATATCAAGTCCTTTAAATTCTGTGAGAGTTTACAACCATGGAGCCTTTCTTTTGTCCAGAGTGAGAGAAAACTGACATGGAAGATGATAGAGTGAAAAAAATTGAAATTGACAGTTTCCTTTAGATGACTTTAGCACATCAAAGTAATCACCTGGCTTACTTGGCATGAGTATGTGTATTTATTATAATCTATATTTTTAATTCAGGAGATAGTCATCTATCATATTTTTGTTATGTACTTAGGATACATTAGCAATACATATAGAGTTATACTTTATTATTATGACTTGTTTTGATCTAATTGCCATTTACTTTCAAAATGACTTTGAATGGCATTTAAAAAAATGACTTCACCATGCAAGGATATGGGCCCCAAAATAGTAGTCAACATGTGTTCTTTTAATATCTAGATTTTTGCAGGGCACCTTATAACTTTCTTTAAAGCCAGTTACTTCTACAGAGAGTGAATGTGACTAAATATGTATTCTAAGAAAGTTAGTGTACTATGTCAATATTTGACTTTAAATATATATTGACAAGTAAAAAACCCTAGGGAAAAAATTAAATCAAAAATTTCAACACTGTAACTACCCACTGTTTTGACTTTATGGCTTTTATACCTTCACTAAGTTTACAAATATTTGTTTAGGACCCACTAGATACTGATATGGGACAAATATTAGAACAAGAGAAAAATATAAGATACAGGATTATAACTAAGAAATATTTTTGATGTATCATAGTAGTTAATGATTGTATTTTTTTCATTTACCCTCTTCCCAACAACATTCAGAAACAAGGAAGCATATACACACTCCTTTTGCTCCCTACCTGCAATGTTCCACCATACACCTAAAGCCAGTATATTGTATCCTGAATGCATTCAGAGGAAAAGTTGTTAATTAAAAGTCTCCAATGAGATTATGCATGTCAGGTAAAAGGGAGGCACTATGATTAATGAATGATGGAAAGGTGACAACAGTCAGCTCCATGATGCAACTTACAACTGAACTCCAGATCCTTCCACACCCTCCAGGCCTCCAGGCCTCCTGCATCCTGAGTTTAGTGATCAAACTTAAGTTTTTAAAACAAACTGAAAGCTGTTATTCTCTCCCCACTCCCAAGAATCCATTCTTTGTAGTTTAAAGGAAAACAAAAACAGGAATAAGTGTATATAACGTGCCTTTTACACAGAAAAAAAATATTTCAGCATAGGGATAATATCTTTATAGATAGTGCTCAGAGTTACTATTGACTATCATTCTGTCTAAGGTCCTCATTTGTAAACTGTCGCACCAGCACGACAGCAGAGATGGTCTGAGCGAAGGACGTCAGGATTAAAGCACACACTTCTTGGTCAGCAAGCAAAGGCACAGTTTATTTTTCTCTCCTTCCCTATTTATACCCTTCAGCATGGAGCCTGGGGCTGGGGTAGGCGAAAGCTCTCAGCAAGTGCATCGATAACATGCGACAATAACATGCGACAATAACATGGGGGTCAAAGAACACAAGGTAGCAAACACAAGGCAGGAACACTTCCTGCCTCCTGTTTTTCTGTTCCAGCACCCATGGCTCATTCTTTGTTTCCACACAACAGTGTGCATATGATTCTGTGGGGGAGGTGGGGAGGTCTGTCCAGGCAAAGGACCCAACAGTAAACAAGATTTGACTTGCTTTATAATACAGAGACAGTTTCTATAAATGTTTCATGTACACTTGAAAAAATGCATATTGTTTCAACATTGGATGTTATGTTCTAGAAAAGTCAATTAGTCCAATTTTTATTATATTTTTTTCTCAGGTTTTCTATAGGCTTGATGGTTTTGTTGTTGCTTTTTCTATCAGTTATCCAAAGAATTGTGTTAAGTTCCTATTTGGGTATATATGTATCATTCTCTCCCATTAACAATACCAGGATTTGCTTTACATATTAAAAGTTATGTATTTGGTTGGTTTGTTTCTGTAAATAATATAATAGTTATTTTTACATCATTTTGTTCTTTTTTCCATCTCAGTTATAATCCCCATGGGCTTCCCATCACCAAATCACCCATGTGCCATCACCATAATCCAGTGTACTTCCCTCCTCTCACCATTTTTGATCCCTTTCCCTATACCACCCCCATAAAATGTCTCTATATAGTTGTTTATTATTATTATTATTATTATTATTATTATTATTATTATTATTATTATTATTATTTTCTCCGCTGGTCCTTTTTACTCCTGCTCTGAGTGAAATCATCTGATATTTTTCCTTTTCTTTCTGAAAGCTGTATGTTTATATACAAAAGCATTGTCACTCTACTACTTTTTTAGTGTAATTAAAGTCTTCAGCATGTCTTCAACCATTTCTTCCTTAAAGTCTATTTTTCCTAATATTAGTATAGACATATTTCGTATGTTTGAGAGGAGGGAAGGATAAGGTGATTGTCTATAGACTGTTTCTTTCCATTCTTTTAACCAAAGATATTCTGTATACTCATTGGTAAAATTTGCCTCCCCCCCTTTTTTTAAACTTTTGTGGCAATCATTTTAATTTAGAATTCAAATAAATGTTATGCAAATAATAAGAAAGTTTAGTCTATATCTAACAGAGAGTTTTTGGTTAATTTGCTCTACATATTTTATCAGGAAAAACGTTTGGTAAATTCCATCAACATACAACTTACCTACCATTCTGAATCTGTTCTTTCTTGTTTTCATAGCTTGAGTCCATGCAAAATAGATTGAATTCTATCCAGTCCTGCTTATTCATTAGCCCTACTAATGCATTGTTTTCTGTCCTCCTGCATCTCCCATATTTGCCTCTCATTTGACTATTTTTATTAGCACACAAAGTTGCTTTTACTTCTTCGGGCTTAATATATATCAACAACTAAAACTCTTGTGACTGACTTTAATTCATCAATCACTGATTATCTGTTTTGTTCACAAAGAAACTTCCTCAAAAGTAGAAACTTAATATTGACCTCAGTTTTACCTATTATTGTTATAATTTGAAACTAACTGATATAAAATAAAATACTCATTTATAAAGCATAGTGTTTGATAAGTTTATCAATTGCATACATCCATGGAACAACAAAAAAAAAATTATAAGATCTAGAAATAGATATCACCCTAGAACATTATCTCAAGTTTCAATCAGGTTACTCTCCTGATTCCAGGCCAAAATGCCAGAAAACATTATGCATAGAATAGTAGTAATTCTTACAATGAAATGTGGAATTAAGTGTTAGATGCTAAAGATCCAAAAGTGCCTAGGCAGAGGAACAAACTATGGTGAACTTGATAGAACTAGAAGAATGAATCTCTATATTTTCATTCTCAAGAGAAAAATGAGAGCTAATTAGATGTAAGGAAAATGCTGATCTAAAGAGGGGTTCTATTCAAGTCAAAACCTAACACTGAGTATGGATGAAACAAGGGAGTTGAAATGAATCTGAGGTTAGATAGTAGTAAATCTTATCAGCAATGATTTTGTCTTATATTCATAAAAGGCCTAGGCTTTGTTTCCACATGTATTCTCCCCTGTCCTAAAGGTATACTATCCAGAATTCATTAAAGGTACTTAAACACAGTTTCTAGAGAAAAGATAAAAGAATTTGTGAAAGGAGTTCTAATCAAAAGCAAACAACATGTTCTTCAATTAAAACTAGAATCTTTTCCAATTAAATTTCCCTTGCTGTAGGCATGCATGGATATTCATCAGTCATATGCAAAAATGTACTTTTAGATGACAGTATGTTCTCCTTACAAAGCAGAAAAAGGTTATAAATCTCTTCCACAAATCAAAATTCAGATGTCTTGTCTTTGATTGATTTATTACTGTATATTAAAGTCCTTGGGCACATACGAAATTACACAAACCATGTGATATATATAAGACAGTTGTTTTTAACCTCTGCAGATGTACTTCTATATTTAAAATTGATGAACTATTGTAAAAACACTTGCTTTTCTGTTATCTGGGCTCTTATGGATAACTCTAAAGCTATCTGTCTAAACTATGAGTGTTGGCATTTCTTTAATCATTATTAGAAATATTGTGATGTCCAAGAGTTCATAAAACATTAAATTTTACATGTGGATAGCTTTTAAATAATATTTTTAGGAAATAGAAAAAAATCCCACAAAGAGATAGTGATGAAAATGAGTCATCAAAAACCATATGTGCCCAATAATAATGAATTTAGTTCTGCAGTACAAAATGTAATAAAATTAAAAACCCAAGCTTTCAGAAAATGTCTGCAAAATTATGACAATAGGCATAAGTCAACAGAATATAAATTATGACAGATCATTACTATTTGAAAATCAGTTAAAAAAAAACACATCTTCCAAGAAGATAATAGAATAATCGGGGATGCAATGTGTCATTTATTTAAAATCAGAAAAAATATATTAAGATAAGTTAAGCAATAAGCTTTAAAAGAAAATATGTCCAATAAAACTCTAAGTTATAAAATTAATGATAGAAAATTTTCAATAAATTGAAAAACCATAACATATATTAATAATTGATAATTAGAAATAAAATAGCTACATATTTCAAGGTTGTCACATCATCCTGATATTAGTGAAAATGAATCATCAAAAACCATATGTATAAAATTATAAATTTAGTTCTGCAGTACAAGATGCAATAAAAATTATTCCTAATTTAAAAATAATTATTCATTAATATAGTTTATAAATATATAAATAAAATTTTTGTGTGTATATACAACTTTCTATTATTATTGTGAAAATGGATTAATAAATAGGAGTGTCAAATAAAGAAAACTTCTTAGATAAACATATGATGAATTTTTTCATTGAATAAAGAGTCACCTCATCATGTATTACTGAAAAATAATGGAATGTCTTTAATGCTCAGAAGACTCAGAGATGTCTACTGTAATTAGTATTGTTTTGTTGTTGGTAAGCGGTCACCATTTTATTTTAGAGTAATATTCATCAGGAAAGATTTTGTTAATGCTAGTACTGAGAATACTTAGCAAAAAGAAGAGAAAAATTCAAGATTTTTAACTACCTAATTCTTTCAATTGAAATTAATAGAGCAAATATAAGAAGTGGAAGGTATTACTGTAAGAAAGGGGAAAAAAAAGAATAAGAGAAGCCTTTATTGACTCTGAAATTTCAACAAACAACTCACAATATTTTAGACTTAATTAGAAAATTCAGTTGCCGGTTAAAAATATATGAAAATCAAGTACACTTCAATGAAAAATATGTAAAACTTTTTGGCAAATGATGAATTGAACTAAAAAGGACAGGCTGCCATCCCTTTTTAAATTTCAGAAGTTTTGGGTGAACTATATAGAAAATATTTTATAATCAATTGGTAAATTATCAAGACAAACAGGAGCTGTAAGATACTAGGCGCAGAAATAAACTAAAACAAGAAAGATGAGAGGACTCTCAAGCTTTGTTATCATAAATTAGACTCAAATCAGTCTATACCATAGAACTATGGACTAGGAGACATTTAAATATTAAGTGCAATATCAGGGGGAAAAATTGTATTTATTTACTTTCTTAACAGTTTAGAACAAAACAAATTCTGCCTGACAGCTTTTAGAAACAAAAAGAAACCCTAACCTATAAAAGGAAATAGCTAGAAGGGAAAAAAAAATCACACAAAGAAAATAACTGTATAAAAATGCAAAATTTTACAGAGCTGCATAAGATTTGCAATGTATGTTATATTAAAAATATCTAAAGTTATTTTTAAAGATTTATTTACTTATGCATACAAAACTGGAGTACAGGACAGAGGTGCTAGGAATGAAAGGACACGTGAGAGACAGAGTGGGGAGAAAAACAGGCAAATGTACTGAAATATATTGCTGAAAAGTTGCTAAAAACCTGAATAGCCATTGAAGTAAATTAGAAGCAATTTCACATTTTGGAATATAGTGTACTCACATAGATTAACCATCTCAGCTTACAACAAAAATAAAAATGCAGAAGAACCAATATATTAGATGAAATAGATAGTGACCCTCACACAGAATATTCAAGTATTATTAGAGGTATTCAGATAATTTTAAAATAAATAAAGTAAAAAAGGAGCATAAGGTGATAATTTGATATAAGAAATTCCAAATGGACTTCTTACAAGGAAAAAAATAGATTCTGAAATAAAATTCTAAGGAGTGGGATTAAAATTATATTTGACACATTAAAGGTCAAATAACTGATGTGGTAAACAAAGATGTTGAATGGTCTAAACTCTCAAGAGAAATATGTTTATATTATAAATAAGTTATCAATAGATTTAAAAAATAGTAAAAGAATTTCCAAAGACATTCTAATAGGAGTTAAAAGGATGACAGAATAAGTGAATAATAATATTCCCTAAATGAATTACTGAGTAGTTTCCCAAACTGATTGGATATTTTAAATCTTCAGATTCAGGGGGAATATAAATATATATATTTTTATATATTTTGTACAGATATATGACTGCATGCATATACTACCCTCAAACTCACAATGGAAATCCTAACACTCAATTGGATAGGAGGATGTACTGATATTAGGAGGTGAGATCTTAAGATGGTAATTACATAATGAGAAGAAACTGTTGGGTCCTTTGCCTGGACAGACCTCCCCACCTCCCCCACAGAATCATATGCACACTGTTGTGTGGAAACAAAGAATGAGCCATGGGTGCTGGAACAGAAAAACAGGAGGCAGGAAGTGTTCCTGCCTTGTGTTTGCTACCTTGTGTTCTTTGACCCCCATGTTATTGTCGCATGTTATCGATGCACTTGCTGAGAGCTTCCACCTTACCCCAGCCCCAGGCTCCATGCTGAAGGGTATAAATAGGGAAAGAGAGAAAAATAAACTGTGCCTTTGCTTGCTGACCATGAAGTGTGTGCTTTAATCCTGACGTCCTTCGCTCAGACCATCTCTGCTGTCGTGCTGGCGTGGCAGAAACCCTTTGAAAGATGAGATACTTCCTTCCCATCCCTCTTCTCTCCTTCAGTCCCCAACCCTCCATTGCTTCTCTCTCTGCCATGTGAGACTAAAGAATGCATCTGTACCAGAAAATGGTTTTTCACTAGATACCAGATTTGCTGGAATCTTGACCTCAAAATCCTTTGCATCCAGAATTGTGAAAAATAAATGTTTTTGTTCATGTCACCCAGTCTTCGTAATTTGTTATAGTAGCTTGAACTAAAATAAACACATGCAAGTGCAAAAGGAATATATATTAAATTGATAACTACTAACCATCTAAACTAAATGAGCAGAAACATCAAATCAATATGGAAAATTTACCCTCCATTGTTTTTACCCTTAACTCAATTATTATCCAGAAACAAAAATATTCTTAAACACATTTTGATTTTATACAGATAATACAATCTCAAGTTTCATTATTATAATGTTCTAAGTAATTCCTACAAGTTTATAATGCTTCATTATTTTGGCCTGAGTTTATAGATTGAAAGGAAACTGATTAGAATATTTATAATTTGAATAAATGCCAGGCTATCACATGATGACTTGCCTTACAATGAAGGTCCCAGGTACTCACTGATACACATATATCTTACCCAAAGTGTCAATGCTTCACTGAGAAGAATATATGTTTACATTATTCATTTCAATTTTATTCATATGCCAAAGTGTATTTTTATGGAATAATTAAAAAAAAAGCTTTTCAAAAATAGATCATGGAATGTTTCAATATTTCACATAAACTAATCCCAACCCCATTATAATTATGTGAGGTTTAGCATCACCTTTCTTTTAAACTGAGAAAAGTGAAAGGCATTAAGTTATTTGCCCAATTTAACACATCTAGCAATAGCCAAATAAAGTGTTCAAAATCAAGAAATGTCACTTCAAAATCATCTTTTAATCTTTATACTGTGTGTGTGTGTGTGTGCACAAGAAAATAAAATGCTTACACATGCAAATCTGGAAGGAGAGGGGGTGTGGACAAATATATAACATGTGAAAATATATATATGGATTTCATTGCACAAATGAGCTCTATATATGTGAAATAATATATAGGTAAATATGCAAATAAAGATGATAGTATGAAAACAAGAGAAAGATGAGAGAAAGGAAGAGATGGGGAATGTAGAAAGATAAGAAAATACCTTTATTATTGGCACTTGAAAACCAGAAAGCTTGCTAGTTGATAGGTATCATTTGTAAGTACCATGTAGTTTTTTCAGGGTTCCCATGAAAGACAATACACTATGACATATTTTCTGACTCTTCAAATTTATCCTTTTAAAAGGTTCTCAAGTAATTTCATTAAGAGCAATTATACACATATTAATAAAGGTGTAACTATAAACAATGACATTAGCTATTAAATACATGACAAGAAATATTGCTTCTTCTAATTTCCATTGTATGTTCTCTATTCCAGGCTTTATAACAATTGTGTTTAATACATTTATGAAGTATTTATCTCTCCTTGGTTATTTTTAGAGACATGATATTGAATTAATAAAAACAGAAAGGGCTATGACTGCAGTTTAAAAATGACATTAAAAAATTTTTGCTTGTCAACAGCTTAATTTTTTTTCTTTCCAATCTATTTTAATATTAATTAAATTTTAACTTAAACTAGAATTGGTATATGTTTCAGTATTAAATTAATAATGATATTTAGTACTCATTAAATCATCATGGCTGAATTATAACAATTCTGCAGTGAAAAAGAAAGACTCATTTTAGCATACACAATGTGGAGTAGTGTACTGAACTCATTCCATTATCATATGGTAATATTACAAATAAAAACACTTTTATTTATTAGATAATTGTTGGTAAATTAAATCTAATATTTCTACTATATATTCACAACAAAATACTATAGATAGGCAGAATTTATCTATAATAATCAGTGACTTTTCTTCTTCCAATACAAGGTCAATACAACACCTGACTTGTACAAACACAAAATAAATACAATTTTAATGTAATTTTTTACTAAACTACATATTCTTCTTCTTGACTTTGCCCAAAGCCATGCACATTTGGTCACGCCAATATTTAGGTAGCAGTTTACAGAAGAAATTCAGAAAATACTACTGGCAGTATGGTTGTTTTCTACAAACAAAAAATGAAGTGTGAATTTGTAAAGAATTGTGTCTTCCAAAGGGAAAGTAAAACTGTAAATAATGCAAATTGGCAGGATTATAGAATATAATGATTCCAAAGAATATTCTGAGTTATAATTGGAAATCATATTGAAGAAACAGGTTACTTTATTTTATGTGTTGCTAAGTGTTGAATATGTAGTTTGCTAAGGAATTTATACCAAGAAAAGTGAAAAATAGACCAGAATATTATGTTCATTTAGAAATTTTTATTATATCAATATAATGATGTGGGAGTTGAGAATAACATTTTCTGGTGTTTGTAAATTCTTAGCTAAATACAGAGTGATTCTATTACCATGGGTTTTTTTGACTTTCAGTTGTACTGGAGTTCAAGAACAAATTTGGCATGTTTTAATATGGGGATAACCAAACAGAACTCATAATTTAGTGTTCTAGCTACCTATCAAATGAATAGAAAATAAAACTCAAACACAAGTCAGTCTTCAATTTAGGAACAAAATGGTAGCTACTGATGGGAATAATTTCCTTAAGAAGCTGAAAGTTTAACTTTGCCCTAACTAAAGGTACTTATATATAAAAAGATTATTCTTACTCACAAAGGAAATTTGCTATACTGGGAAACATTCAAAATTCACAAAAAGTGGTTTTCAGTGTTGCTGGCTTTGTTTTTTTTTTTAATAACTAAAGACAGCAAAATATAATTTCCAAAGCAAAATGGAGACATTTGTTGATAGTTATGGGAAAGGAGAATTAGTGACCTTAAATCTAGTCACTGGTGGAGTAGTTTGAACACCAAGTTTTGAGAGGGAGGGAAAGAAAAATACACCAACCTTCTGATAGAACACATATGGAGTAAATTATCACCAGACGAAGTATTTTCAAGGCTACTGAGATGGAAATTTGATGTAATGAAGACTTCCTACATAAACTGCTTAAACTATCCAATGAGTTTTGGAATCCTTTTTTCTTTATTTGATACTTTATTCAACATGATAGGTTTGCTCTGAAGGGTCTTTCCAGGTATAGAGTACTCTAATGTTCTATGTTGCAAAGTCACGACAGATTCTGAAACAAGCATGATGAAAACAGGAACTAAAACACAGTGTACAGTGAGGCAAAGTGAAACAGGACTATTACGTTCTATGTTTGGAAACTCAAAAGTAAAGGAAAAAAGCTTGAGGTCACATTTTCTACTTGTCTTTTTAATCACAAGTCCCCTTTGCTAAAGTTTTGGTAATATTTTGCTATATGTCAAATATAGCAAATTCATTTTTTTTGAAACAGTTCATGGTGAAAGGATTTCAAAATATGCTGCCAAAGAATAGAAATATAATAATGCCAATTTAAATTCTGACCAAACTACACATCTCTGGTCTCCACAATGCTGATTATTTTGTGCTGTAATTTAATACGATTGAATGACTTAAAGGCTGAAAGAAAAGAAAATTTTGTAAGACAATGACTTTTGAATTAGGTTACTTCCATCAGTCTACGGAGGAGATGGAGAAAATTACAGGTAAATAGTTGGGTTTAACAGAGGCTGTGCATTTCTCCCTTTAAATAGTGTCCAAGTGGTCAGTTTTATGTAACTTTAAACTAATTTGAATATACGTAATACCAATCATGAAAATCTTGGTATTATTGTTGATGGAAATTAAAAATCAAAATTAAGATTTTGATTTTGATTTCTCTCTTAAAAAATAAAGATCCATTTTCCTACAGCTGCAATTAAGTATCTCTACAGAAATTTATCATATATTCATTTCATATTGATTAATAAGCAATTAATAAGCATCAGAAACATGACAACTTTATCTGATCTTTGCATTAGTTAATTTAGCATAAAACCCACTTGTTTAAAAAACAAAATAATGTGTGACTTTAATCCCATAGATAATGTCCTAAATCCCTTATGCATTTCACATGATCATTCTTCCACAAACCACTGGTGGCCTCCCTGGTGGGCAAGGGTAAAAGACACAGCACTACCAAGCTATTGCCAGTCACTATAACATAAGTGCCATGCCTGACAGGGAAGCCAGCCAACATGGCGTTCTCCCATCTTGCCAACTGCTCCCCTCAGAAATATATTTCAGTAGATCTCCCTGTTCTGCTCCCCACTTTGTCTCTGGTGAATCCTCTCATCCCCTTACACCTCAGTTCTTGTATTAATAAATAATCACTGGAGAGCTGTTGTCAGTGTCCAAGTGAAAATGCATATTTTGTAAAAATTTTGAATTCCAAGTCTGATTTGAGAATTAGATTCTTATTGTGTGTGCTACTATATGTAATACTTCTATGAGCATTCTGCTGTATTCTTACACCTGTGCAAAGTATGCTTTTCTTAACACTATAGCAGAAGTTTCCAGTGAGTTCCTATAAACCTTGGTTTACACTTTCTAAATATATGGGGATAAAACTATCACATACAAGATATTCATAGATTTGCACGAGATACTTTTTTGGCTCATGAAGTATGCTCTGTCTTTCAGTAAGTTAGAAGTTCTGGTGATTTAACTGATAATGGGGAAAATACAATGATTGATGAAAGTTGGTATATATA